>NC_134702.1:49650727-49983644 GCF_043290135.1 Rhipicephalus microplus
TGGTGCATCGCTTCTGACGCTGCACCGAGCTCGCCGTCTCTATTTACAAACCTCTTTGGATCTCTCTCTATACCATGGTCGACGCGTTTTTCGCTACTTCACGCGCGAAACCGCGCGAAGGTGATCGACAGCGTATCACCGAACGTGATCGCCCCAGAGATAACGTCGCCCTTGAATGAAAGTCACCTTCGCTACGTGCGTCGCAAGGTCTGCGATGCCGTGGCCAATTAGTGGTCGTTATACGGAACGAGTCCGTCGCCGAAAAATCCGCTCGATTCGCGTCGCGATACGCCGCGTTTCGTCTTAACGGCTCGTCGAGGATTCGTTCACGCCGATTCCCAGAGCGCGCGAGATCTGCGTCATTTTATTGATGTGATAGCAATTATGCGGGCACTCTCGACTGGATTTTGCCCCTGGCGTCATTCACCGTACACATCTATACGTATCTGTATGTATGTAAACGCAATAAAGAAAACTAATTCAGAAAAAAAAAGACTCCGGCGCGTGGAATAGAACGTCCGCCCTCTTGCTTGTGAGTGCGAGGCGTTAACCACCTTGAAGGAGCATCTCCTTCAAGGTTGAAACGGCAAGCTAACTATATCGACTACTTACCGCTGGCGATGGGTATCTCGGGGGAACTATCGTGTTTTAAGCATTGCCAGTGAGATGGCGCAATGAGCGAGCGTCGCCTAAAGTTCCCGGATATATATATTTTTTAGGAAAATACCGCCGTTCTTTAACCAAGCCGCCGCGCACCCTCCTCTCCCGCCTGTCGGACCGCCACGAACATTGTGCGTGTTATCTTATCAGCTTGACATAACATTCTTAATAGGAAAGTAGGGCGAGCCGGCTTATAGGGCCGGCGTCCACATGGTGGTCTTTTGGAAGAGGATATAAATATGGTTTAAGCACAGCACCGAGTTAACTGGTGGAACATGGGAGAGGCCTTTGTCCTGCACTGGACGTAGTCAGGCTGATGATGGTGATGATGATGATTATGGATATGGTTTGGGCACTTGGGAGAGAAGGGTTGGACACTTTAGAGAGGATATGGAGGGGAGTGTCGGTACTTTCTCTATATACGTGGGACCGACAACTGACTTTTTTCGATCCAGTTTTTTTTTTCCTGCGAGACAGAAAGCTTACCCTTCGTAGTGATCGTAGCTGCAGTAGTTAATACCAAGAGCTCGTAGTCATTTTATAAGCGGTATTTTTCGATCTGAAAGGCTCTGAACACGGTAGTGTCTTTTCATCCGGCAACGCTCAGTATTGATAGTGATGCCGGTAGCCTTTCTGGTCGCTTACGCAATGCTGTCGTTGTTCTTATTTCGCAGGATTTCCTGTAACTATGCTTAACCACGTTTATTCTGCGCTTTACAACTATTTTTGAAAATAACAAGCCGTTACAACGAGACGGTGTGGCTCCATAGAGCTTCGCTGCATTTGTACCGCGTCGCCAAGCCAAGTAATCGAAAACGGAACTGCGCATATGGATGCGTGGATGGATGGATATGGCTGTACCCTTTAGATCGGGCGGTGGCTAGCGCCACCACGCCGTCCACCTTACATATGTCTCGCAAAGGCAGCGCCACTTTAATGCGTACCACTAACGCAAGCTTATACTTATACCTTTATGAAATATTATCTCTCGCTCTAAAACATCAAACAATATTTCAGTACTAATCAATAAATTGTTGAGCGTGTGCATTAACGCATGGTCACGTGACAGGGCATTCATGGTAGTTTATGCTTTTGCCACCAGAGACGCCACAGGCCATTTTTCGAAATTTTCAAAGAAGAAATAAAAATAAAAATGCACTTCTCACGAGAAAAACAGGGTTGGTTTGAGTCACTATAAGGGACAATCTTTCCATCCGTGCAGTCATCTCATTTCATGTTCTGAGCAGTTGTGGGTCCCTTTAAGAGATTTTACCGTCGCCAGGTCGTCTCGGCGCGGCTGTACGTGCTTATCTCCCAGTGGGGAGAATAGTAGGCCTTGGGCTTTCACCGGAACGAATCTGTTGTAGTTACCGGGTTCACAAAGGTCGCTGCACTCGCTGCACAATCTCCGTTTACTAAAAGAGAGCGCTTTTCAGAGGCAGTGAAGTAACAATTGAGACACTTATTCGCGCGAGCAACGCGGGGCACGTTGCGATCTGCTTGTTATTTATTCTTCGCGTGACATTCCAATTTGTTTCTATCGCATTCATCGTTACGCCTTTGCGGCAAAGCTGTGACTTTTTTTTTTTTTTGCTCGCATTTTCGGTGGAGCTTTCAGTGTTTCTTGGAGGCCGAGCGCGTGTTCCCTCAAAAAGAGGGCTCACAAAGATATGACGAAAAAAGGGACATCATCATTCAAAATAGATTTTGAGTAGAATTTTAATAGAAATTGTTGCTGGGGTAGTTGCTTCAGGATGCTACGCTATTCAGTACGGAACATAGAGGCGCACACACATCATAGTACAAACGCGCAACTACCCATATTGTGAACAAACGCTTTCCTACATAGTGTGGGCATTTATAAGGCACTTCTTCGTCACCTGTATATGTAACCATCGTCACACGGTGTTCTTCATCTCCATGATTTGTGGGGACACATCCTTAGTTCCTTCTGTGCCTCGCATGTTACTGGTTTACCCCGTTTTCGAGTACTACGCTGCAACTGGTGGAAAGGCTGGGTATAATACTGCGTACATTTGTACAGCTGACATGCGCATAGTGCCAGTCGCGACCACATAAGAACATATCGCCAGAACGCATGCTCAGAACATCAGTGTGCGTGTGCATCAAATCCTTTTCCACAATAAAAGGCAGTTGGGAGTTAGCGCTTGTCTTGTCTGTCGTGTTCTACGTCTCGTACGGACTTGGCGCTCTGCAGTTTACCGATGGAGTGAAGTCGACAGCCCAAAGCACCTTGAGCTCCATGCTTCGGCAGCCTTCAGTAATATAGGGAGAGTGAGAGACTGTCAACGATTGAGCCAGTGTGTGCCCTCTCCCCACATTGCAAGTTCGTGAGGAGGATAGACGGCATTGAGTGGATGTGACGTCCTGCAATCATACGAAAGAGGATTCAGAGTCTCCGAAGCGAAGGGTATAGCGCGAGGGGAAGATATTAGTCATAGTAAGTGGTTGCTTATCTGCCAAATAAGGGAAAGAGAATGAAATATTTTACTCAAAATATTTCAATGAACACTGATTGAGGATAGAAAATGAGAGTGAGAGAGGCGGAGAGTAGAGGTCGTTTATTTACAGGTGTACACAGAAGTACATGATGATTTATTGGTCGCTTGAGTAGTAAGCTCTGATATAGAGTAGTGCTGTGAGGTTAGCAACGCGTGATAGCTCGCTGAGCCTATACGTTGGCCACAACTCACTATTCCGCAGAGTTGACTTGAATCGGTGCAGAGTTGACAAAGTTGAATGGGTGCTTTGACACAGAAACCATCGCGAGAGCGGTAACCAAACATGGCACACACAAAGAAACTGACGAGAACAGGCACACACAGGTGCGCCTGTTCTCGGGTTTCTTCTTGTGTGTCGTATTTAGATGCGCTCTCACGATGGTTTCTATGCATCCTCTTTCGTAGCCTAAGCCATAGAATTTCCTAAACTTAGCTAGATGAGACTCTGGCGCTGCGATCGCTCAGCCACCATGGGAATGATGGGTAGTACACGGGCTTGCCCAGTCTTCGTATTTGCGGTCGGCGAATCGCACTTGTGGTTTTGTTTATTGTTGTGTTTTGGTTTTGTTTCGAAGGAAATAACGAACCCTTTTGAACTTCATGACCTGCTTTTAAATGGTAAGCTTAAGAGAATAAGGTGGTGAAGCGCAATCTCTTAACATTTGCTGATTTTTGTTTCGCGAGAAAACAGCTCCAAGCCACACGAACACACACGGAGCCAAAAGCAGGCCAGAAGTACGAAGATTAGACAAATGTGTGTACTACCCATCATTCCCATGCTCGTTGAAGCGCCGTGCGTTGCAGCTCCCATAGACACTAGCGCCACAGTTCCCTCTAGCGTATATTTACGAAACTCTATGGCCTAAGCTACACTGGCCGAGGTAGAGTAGTTTCGCGTGGCTCATCGAGAGCCGCGCTGCGCATGTTCGAGGAGTAGTGACGTCACGTGGCCCACGTATGGCGCGCCGGAGAATGCCTGGAAGCTCCAGGAGTGACGTGTCACGAGTGGGCTGTCATTTTGACTCTTGTGAGCTCGCTCGCTAGTCCGTCCTTCCTTGCCCCCGTCCACCGGTGCTTCCGTCCGTCCGTCCGTCCGTCCGTCCGTCCGTCTGTGTATCCTGGCATAGCCGAGCTAAGCCACTGATATTTTTTTCTGAGTTTATTCTATTAATTTTGATTGCTCTAATCCTGGTTGTATTGGAATGTTGAGTGCTGAGCACACATGTAAGCTTTACAGGTATAATTCTGTGACTGGGCAAGCAGTTTCAAGAAGCCTAGGTGTTGTTGAAATAATAAAGAAGAGAGTTTACGCAAAGGGTGTAGCACAGAGTATGAGATCACGAAGAGGCAATATACGGTAAATGAAGCATAAAATCGCTTGTCCGTTTACTGAGTATTGATCTTTGGTGTTTCATGCTGCCAACTTGTTTATCGCAATGAGGTGACACCGATGGCCTTGTTTCGTCCTGTTCACACGTCTCAAATTCGTCGTTTGCTTCTCTTCTCCTCTTTCCGGTCCTCAATTTGTGCAGGATGGCGTCTGTTTCCCGTGACGGAACGTGGAAGCTGTGGGACTGCAACAGTGAGTACAACAGGCGTTACTTCCTCGTTTTCTTCTTATTTCTGCCGCGCCAGTGCTTTGTATCAGACGATGCTTTGTGTAAACACTACAGAATGGGGACTCGAGGAGGGTGAAGAAGCTATAGAAAAGTTGTTTAAGCAGGAACACCGCGGTAGATGTCACATCCCTCCTACGATGTCGCGTGCGTCGTGGTCGTGCTTGTCGGCACTCACATCCTTCACCGCATCTGACAGGCTTTTGTCACGGAGCAACGGTCGGGACTCCAATATGTTCTATTCTTGATCGCGTCCATAGGATGTATTTTTTTAAAGACGATAGTCTTTCTTGGGGACCTTCGACTCAAAAGTCTTGGTCTGTCTGTCTGTCTGTCTGTCTGTCTGTCTGTCTGTCTGTCTGTCTGTCTGTCTGTACATTTGTCTGTTTGTCCGCCCTTAACGATATATCGTTAAAGGCGGACGCTCCGAGAATCCGCTATCGGCGGAGACGGGGCGAGCGCGTCGCCGGCGCAACTGTCACACCGGTTGCCGGCCAGCCTGCCGTAGTCGAGCGAAGCCTACATCAAACCGCTTTCAGACGGTGAAACTCCAGGAGCAGCCGCTGACGATCGTAACAGCTTACTTTTGCTACCATTATATAATTCTTCGAAGTTTCTTGTTACTCGGCCCTTTGAAGTGCGGCATTCACGGCGTTTCGTTGAGGAATCGGACCGATGTGCAGCGTGGTTTAACGGTGCGAAATATATTGAAATGTTCACAGTAAATACCAACCGGTCGTTGCTATTCTTCGCTGCACTTATAATTCCGTTGCCTGTTGACAGATGCTACCATGGTTAGCCACACAAAGCACATGTGTTTCACACCGACGTGCAAACATATGCCCGTACACACACACACACACACACACACACACACACACACACACACACACACACACACACACACACACACACACGTCACTCCTAAAAAGGGTTTTTAAAACTCCCCTAGGGAGTTTATAACGACGTGACCTGAAACTCCCTGGGGAGTTTAACAAGGTCATGTCGTTCATAAACTCTGTCATTAAGCAGGGGGCGTTTTACGAAGACATGGGCCGAGTTCACTCCCTAACAGGGAGTAAATAATTGGGGCAGGGAAGTTTTGTGGGCTCTTGTGCTGGAGAAACTCCCATCTCGGCTAACTTTTGCTTACAGTGTACCTTAAACAGCACCAAACGATACTCCGAATGGCCGACCCTATCCGCAGCGCCCACCAATATTGCTCAAGATTTAGCGTTCATGTTTGTGCGATTGTCAATTAAAAAGCAATTATTACGCATTTCTAAGGCACCATAACAACACGTCAATATTCTGTATTTGTGTCTTTTTACTAGAAAAGGCAGAGATAAGTAATTCTAAGGACCGTAGCTCTTATCACGCTGCGCTCACGATGCAAAGCTCGCACGAAAATGCAAGTGTTTCCAGCGCTTTGCTAGGACGACACTGTGGCGGCACCTACCCGTCGCCTTGCGTTCTACCCCTTATCGCCTCCGAGACGGGCGCGCACGCCGCGCGCTTCGTTTTCCAAGATAACTGCCAGATGGCGCTCATGTCTCACGTGTGACGTGCCTCGATGCGCTCGTTCGCCTCCGCTGCACGCTCGAGGCACTCTGATGCAGCTCCTCCAGAATATTATTCACCGATTTTCTCGCGCATAACATCAAATAAACGTTTTGTTCACTCTCTCCAGACGCAAGATCGTCTTTCGACGGCATTTGCAGTGTAACAGGCAGATACGGGGCCAATTTTTTTTATTTTTTTACGTGTCTGTTCTGAGCTCCCGTCATGCCGAACGCGTCTTCTGATTCAAAGAACGCACTATTCCATTGCCAAACTCTACGACACTAACGTCTTTCGCGAAACCAACTCGTAACACATGTATCACACTGTCCCTCGTTCAAGAATAGCATTGTGCTATCGTGAAAGTTAGGTCATGTACACAATGTGGATTTGTAAACAGGCATGCCGTGTCTGTCTTTTACCAGCCTGGTAGTTCTTTTTTTAACAATACTCTAAATTTCTCGTATTTGCAGCTGACCAATAAGCGCCGTTGCGTGGTGTGCACCGAAGAAACGGCGCCACTAACACTTCGTGGCATGGCGCTTACTACGGGTGCCCCACACGTGCATTTAATCTACAAGTTGTCCTTGCCGATGGAAGCGTGTATATAGTAACTCTATACGCGATCATTATGACATTTATGAGCCTCCCTTTTGAAACAAAGTTTCTAATATCTTTCCTTCGCGGTGAGGTTTTGTTTTTTCTACCTCGTACGAACGTGCCATATATTTTGTTTTTATTTATTTACTTTTCTTCGTACAATAAATCTCAATTTCCGTGACGCCTTGTTATCTGTGCCTATAGAGACTCCTGTAATTCTCGCTTACCTGCGTTTTGTTCACCTATATCCGAAATGTCAATTTATTTTCCCAACGTCTGACTAGTTAATACTGACAGCGTAATATGATGATGACGGGGGTAGTGGTGGTCTTTTGGTACCGAGTGCGCACCTATCCTCCCCGCTCGTTAACCGGCAAGGTAAAAATTGAGGAACTACTATCATGTCAACCATTTTCATGAACACCGCACACATTTTTCACTGTCCTGATGACCACCTCTCACTACGTGCCAGGCTCTGACGGTCGTTAGAGTACCAATCTCGATGGGCTCGTGCCCTTGTGGCGGGATCGTTGCACCATTGGTCATACGTGCCCTATCCACCATTTCATTCAAGGGCGCTGCCATAGTCCTCTGGGCAGTTTTCAGTGCGCGCGACACCCACTCCCCCCCCCCCCCCCAAACAAAAAATTCGCCCCGTATCTGCATGCTTCACTGCAAATGTCGTCGAAAGATGATGATAGTCTTGCGTGTGGATAGAGTGAACAAAACGTTTATTTGATGTTCTGTGCGAGAAATTCGGTGAATTGTATTCTGGAAGCGCTGCGCTAGAGAGTCTCGATCCGCGCACAGAAGGCGAACGTGCATCGAGGCACGTTAGACACGAGTGCCATCTGGCAGTTATCTTCAAAAACGAAGGAAGGCGTGAGGGCCTGCGGAGAAAGATGTGCGCCTGTCTCGGAAGCGATAAGGAGTAGAACGCAAAGTGACGGGTATAGGTGCCACCACCGTGTCGTCTTAGCAAAGGGTTGGAAACGCTTGCCTTTTTGAGCATCGCGTTGCACTGTCAGCGCAGCGTGATAAACGTTACGGTCCTTCGAAATACTTGTGTATGAAGGCTGTTGCGGCTCCCAGCATGAGGACCCGTTGTTGCGGACCGGGGTCTGCCCGGTCTTTTGTGGTAGCGTGGTGTAGCTTCGGGTTGAGGAAACGAGCGCTTACAAGATGGGGATACGAAAAAACAAACAGGTTTATGGCACTATTTACAAATATTTACAGCATAGAAAGGTTGAGAGTTTTCACAAACCACGAGCGTGGTGGTTGAACCGTTACATGGTTCAGAGCGACGTCCCGCACTCTGCGGCGTCCTTATAAGCCCTGTCGGGCTCCTCCTTCTTGAGTGGAACACCAATCACACACACACAACAGGCGAGGGGTACGAGCATGCACGGCCCACGTGAGCATCCAATATTGAGTCGTGATCACTGCACTGCAAAGTGGCGCCAGAGGGGCTCTTTCTCGTCGTGTGTGTGCCGCTGGTCGAGGCGTCCCACGCTCCTGACAGCAGACATCAAACGGTCCGCCGATTTGTCCGCTCAATTAGCCGGGCAATTTGTGGCCGCGGCCGCGGTTTCTTCCAAGGAAGACGCTGTCTTTGTTGTCCTCTCTGGAACGGCTTACGGTGTCGTGGGGACACGACGTCTCATCCTCCGGCAAGCAGGGACAATACCTGGCGGGCATAGGCAGCCGACCAGTCGGCTACCTCTTTGAGGATTAAAAGAGCGCTGCTCCCCGTCATCTCTGGATGCTGGTTCCGAAAAAACTGGGTTCCAGGCGTGGGAACGCTGCCCGGCTACGCTTCTCAGCGACAGCATGGCGCCTACTGATGGCGGTCATAACAAGGCGCACATGCAAAACATCGACGTGTTGTTACGGTGCCTCAGTTATGCGCAATAATTGCTTTTTTTAATTGACAATCTCGAAAAGTATGAACGCTGAACCCTGAGCAATATTGGTTGGCACTGCGGATGCGGTTGGCCGTTTGAGGTACCGTTTGGTTCCGTTAGAAGAATCGTTACCGCGGGCAAACAGACAAGTGTGCAGACAGACAAAAATTTTGGGGTCCAATGTCCCCAAGAAAGATTATCGTCTTTAAAAAAAATGCACTACCGAGGCTGTGACGTCGGCTCTTGCACTCTCGTGCCCAGAAAGAAGGAAATCCTCCTCTCCGTAAAAAAAAAGGTCTATACACACACGAATTCGTACCTGCTCCCTGCTTTCACTGCGAAGTGTGGCGTCACATTCCTGCACCAACCTCGTCTTGTCGCATTCCGCGCGCCAAGTATAGGCCCGCGAGATCTCGTAGTTTAGGCGTTCGTTCATCTCAAAAGCCGTTCGCTGCTCAATTACGCGTCCGTAACGTGGCAGCGTCGAGTCGGCGTGTGCGGGACGTGTCGCTTATCGACATTTGCATCGGGCGAGGAGGTCCGGTCTGGCAACCAACGCATTCCTCCTCTATGGCATGCGGGCGACGGCTCGGAGTGTGTGTGTGGATGCTGGCATGTGTGATGTTATCGAGCAATTTCGCCGTATATTAAGCCAACCTTCGGATTTTTTTTTTCATTGCTATCACGGCCAAGAAGTGGTCATCAGGAAACCGATGCGCCGTTTTTGGGTGCAGTAACAACTACAGGAATTAGGGAACAAACGGGGGTTAAGGATATCATAGCTGAAATCAAGAAGAAGAAATGGACATGTGCCGGGCATGTAGCGCGTAGACAGAATAACCGCTAGTCGTTAAGGATAACTAACTGGATTCCCAGAGAAGGCAAGCGGGTTAGGGGGGAGACAGAAGGTTAGGTGGGCAGATGAGATTAAGAAGTTTGCGGGTATAAATTGGCAGCAGCAAGCACAGGACCGGTTTAACTGGCGGAACATGGGAGACGCCTTTGTCCTGCAGTGGACGTAGTCAGGCTGATGATGATGATGATGAACAACTACAGGAACAGGAAACTGCTGTAGGAAAAAATACGCCGCGTGCATCACCAGACGCGGAGTTTTTGTGCGGCTGTGGACTCTTCAAGTTGCATCGTTTTCAAATTGCAGCAGCTTCTATGGCTTGCAAACTTAAACAGGAGAAAAACTTTGTACCTTCCGCAAGTACTCGGGTATGTTCAGAGCACTTCGTCTCGGGTGAACGAACCACGACGACTTCGACACTGATGCTCGACTTCGGCTATGAACGGAAGGTACGCAGCCTACAGCTATTCCAACGATGACAATATTTCCCCCATAAACAGCTCCGCGTAACCTTTTTTCTCTGTCACAGGTCAAAGTACTGCGGCACCGAGAGTCACTCAGAAATCGCGATTTAAAAGAAGAAGATAAAAAAGAGGACGCGCAGGCACGTCAGCTTTGTTTGATGTAAGAGCCGTATTTCAAGTGCACACCTGTAAAAACAAACGAGCGAATAAGACACGGTTTCTCTTTCAGATTCTATAAACAATTTAGACAGCAGTTAGTGCGCAGTAAAGGTAACTCGTCCGTGCGACGAAATAAAGACGAACCATGTGCACTACACTCCAACGCACGGCTTCATGCAAGAGCGGTAGCTGATGCGATGGTGTGGCGTAAAAAAAAATCTTGTTAGGAAAGCTCATGACTACAGCCCAAAAAAGATATTCACTATGCTCTCGAAGTGCTGCTGCTCACTTTGGGAAAGAAAGACCTGAAAAGACTGCGCATTCTTCGAGCAGAAGGTCAGTGCTGTGAATATGCATCAACAGAGGCACTGTTCGCGGCACTGTATAATAAAGCAATTGACCCTCAAAGACTTGAGCCTTGTCAGAACGTCTCATAGACTCTAAAGAACCCGCACCACTTCTGTCGAAATTCACTGCGTAAAAAACTAAAAAGAAACGATAAAACCGCAACCGCACGCTTTCCTTCTATGCTAACAGCGAGCTTCCCACATGCCAGATGGGTTGCCAGACTAGAAAAGAGCCGCCCGCTAGCAAGATGGTGGCGCCCACAAAAGAAACGTCTATAGGTGCGTCATATTCTCGGAGCGCCGAAGACACGGAGGAGCGCGGGAGAGATCAAAACGCGCAATTTTGTTTTTAAGCTTCTGGGACAAGCAGCTATACCGCCTGGTTCGTTTATCTGACAGGGTAGAAAGGAGGAAGAGGAGAGTAACAAAGTGGCGTCTACGGGGCCAGCCATGGCCTGGCAGTGACTGTGCGGCAGCTCGGCGATACGATATATACAGGGGGTGACCACCGCCTCTATACGGGAACCATAATGAATAATATGTCGGGTTTAACGTCCCAAAACCGCCATTTGAATATGAGAGGCGCCGTAGCGGAGGGCTCCGGAAATTTAGACCACCTGCGGTTCTTTAACGTGCAGCCAAATTTCTGAACACACGGGCCTACAGCATTTTCGCCTCGATCGAACATGCAGCCGCCGCAGCCGCGATTCTATCCCGGGACCTGTGAGTCAGCAGCCGAATGCCTTAGCCACTCGACCACCGCGGCGGGGCACAGGGCGGGGCACGGGCATCATAATTTAGCGCTTTCTTCGTCGACGACGGGTGGGGGGGACAAGAATGCAGCAACAAGGAAAGCAAATAAGAAGCGTGAAGACTCGGGCGGGGACTCTCGAAATGCGACTGACCGCTCGCCATCCAGGAAAACGTCATTGCGCTTTCTTTCTTCACGTATTTCTTTTTTTTCTTCGTGGAATCTTCGACGCAAGTTTTTCTATGTGTGATCTTTCTCTTCACGCCTTCTATCTGTGTCCTCTCTTTGCTGTTATATACAGATGAACAGAAACAGAGCGATGCACTGAGCGCGCAATGTGCGTACAGTAAAGAAGCGTTGATGTAGTACATGAGGATGCTTCTTGCTTGGGATAGAGATAGGTGTACCGGTAAACTGGTTACCGTCTAACGCACCTTTGTCACCGGTGTTGTACTTGCGCCGTCCTCGCGCTTAAGAAGGTGGGAGGAGCCTCTAAAGACGTTAAATGAAGTTTGTAACCGCAACAGATTCAGCGGTCCTGGCTGTCGTATTTTTATGCATGCTTATACGAGTAGGGCAGTCCACAACAGATTCGAACGTATGCAGCAGACAAGCCCTGTGATGTTCCCATCACGCAGCCTGATCAGTGCAACCATTAACATAGGCATAAAGGGGCCCATGACTTCAAAGCAGGTCTGCTGACTCTCGGGTGTAACGGTGCGAACTGTCTTTGACCCTCCCTCCGTCATCCCGAAGTTCAGCTCTGCGCATTGCGGTTGACACGAAGAGAGATAACGAGAGAGGTAAAGCAGGGCGTGAGGAGATTGGTGGTTAGACCTGTGTACACAGAATACTTTAAACTATCAATCAGCTTATGACGATGGAAACTTATACCTGGGATTCCACCAGAACTTTCTTCGCGATATGGTCAAGTAAACCGCTCGTATTCTCGTACATGTAAGATGGTGTACCATGATCTGTGTTGCTCAACGGACACCCACTGACAAAGCACTGACTCGCCTTGTGGCTGTATTGATAGGTATACGTGTGTACCTATTGCGAATATATTGAAAAGCGCGCCAGTCTGACTCCCCTGGACGGCCAGGGCGTGTTCACACGCGTGTCCATTATGCTAAGCGTTCTGCGAAGGCGCAGTCCTTGTGGCTCGCACCTGGTGCGAAATGAGAGGTAAGTCGTGGTCAAAGCCAAATGTAGCCTCCGCAAGAAATTAATGTGTCGTCGCCCATTCGTTCAGCCGCCAGCTCAATGCCCATTTGCTGCCTGGTCACACACCAGTCTCCTGTACGTACCAACGTGTAATACCGCTCCTATCAGCGCTGCTCGTCGCCCCTCGCGTAAGGCTAATGCTTTGAGCATGCTGGCGGGCGGCCCGTCTTATCGCAGAGCGGCATCGACGGCGCAGTCGAAGTCTGCTCTCCTGAACTGTACGGGCCGATGACATCGTCGATGCATTGATGACTTACATGCTCGTCGCTTTCAGGTCTTCAACTCTGTGATGTCGTCGAGTACGCGACGCGAGCACCACCTCCTCCGCGGAACTGCATTAATATTCAATGGGATTTAACGTCCCAGAACCACGATATGATTACGAGAGACGCCCTAGTGGAGGGTTCCGATATGATTACGAAAGACGCCCTAGTGGAGGGTTCCGATATGATTACGAGAGACGCCCTAGTGGAGGGTTCCGGAAACTTTGACCGTGTGGTGTTCTTTAACGTGCGCCATAGGTCGAAGTACAGTGTCCGCAAGCATTTTCGCTTCCATCGAAAATGCGGCCGCCGCGGCCGATTCGATCCCGTGACCTGAGGGTCAGTGCTGTGGATTTGTCTGCAGAATTTTCGCCTTTCGTATTTGTTCGGCGAAAGAGAAATTTTTACGTGTATTCCGGGGAAATGTTGCATAATATTTGGAAACGTACACTTAGCTCATTATAAATCACTACGGTTCTTGCGAAGCTACAACGTGAGGGACACCTCGATCGTGGACATGCCATCTCCTTCAATAACCTTCACTTAGGTATTTCACCATCTTTTTGCGCATGAACGCGTTTTCTAACGGTTGCCCCAAATGATTGGTAACGCTTGTACGAATATCTCGCTCCATTATCTTTCTCTCTTTTGCGCCTGCCCGGTTGAGTACAATAAGCAACGATAAAACCGCGTTCAGTCTGCGCTTGTTTGTCTCTTCTCTCGTGTCCGCTTCCAATTATTCCAAGGTTTGCGCTTCCAATTATTCCATTATTAATTTGTACCAACTAGCCCGCCTGTCAACCCTACTACAATAAGCAACCTCTACTGATGACAACCATAGAGGACATGCTTCATCTTTGTCTGGCGTCACACTCACGATGTGGCGGAATGCCGTGGCAGGCGGATGTTTCATTCTGCCAAACGCGGTGCATTGACGTAGAGCGGGAAATCTTGTATATAGTTGTTTCATTTCTTCTGCGCTTGTGAATTTCAGTACCGAAAGCAAGTTCGGCCGACGTTAACCACATAGTGCATCATCGTTTATGACATCAGCCCGATGATGTGACAGAAAGGAGCTCCTTTCTTCTAGACGACGCTGGTTCATGGTTAATAAAGGTTGTACTATCGCTATACTATCGCTTCTTCATTTCTTCTGTGCATGCGCAATCGATTACCGGAAGCCAGATTCACCAAATTCATTCGCACCATGCGTTACCCGCCATCGGATGACATCATCTGGGTGTTTAGACGATAGAGTTTCCCATATATACACTACTGGGAACTGTGGCGCTAGTGTATATGGGAGGGGCAACGCAATGCGCTTCAGCGAGCATGGGAATCATGGGTATAGTACACGGATTTGCCTATATAGTCTTCGTACTCTGCGTTCCGCTTGGCTTCGCGAGGCTTGAAGCTGAATTGTCACGAAACAACAGTCGGTGAAGTTTCAGCAGTTGCGCTTCACCACCTTAATCTTTTAGGCTTACAATTTCCAATCGGGTCGCCCCGCTGCGGTGGTCTAGTGGCTAAGGTACTCGGCTGCTGACCCGCAGGGCGCGGGTTCGAATCCCGGCTGCGGCGGCTGCATTTCCGATGGAGGCGGAAATGTTGTAGGCCCGTGTGCTCAGATTTGGGTGCACGTTAAAGAACCCCAGGTGGTCTAAATTTCCGGAGCCCTCCACTACGGCGTCTCTCATAATCATATAGTGGTTTTGGGACGTTAAACCCCACATATCAAAAATCATCCAATCGGGTCACTAAGCTCAAAAGGATTCGTTCTTTTCTTCGACATTAAACCGAAACACAGCAATAAACGAAGCCACAAGCGCGATTCGCCGCCCTCAAGTACGAAGACTAGGCAATTCCGTGTCGTATCGTTCCCACAGTCGCTGAACGATCGCAGTCCCTTGTATAGTTAATTTTAGGAAACGCTATCGTTTGGGCAAATGGGGCTTCTTTTTTTTTTTCAGACGGTGCCATTTCATTGCGAATAGAGCGTGTTCAGTTATTCGTGCATCTTGGAATCATTTCTCGTGCGCCTGCGCAGTCGAATACCAGAAGGGCCAGGAGCCGTACCTGCTGACGACGGGCCAGTTCCCTCCCGTCAGCGAGGGCGCCACTCCGCGCTGCTTGGCTCTGTCTCCCGACGGTCGCACGGTGGCCATCGCCACCGACGACGAGGTGCACGTCTTCTGCGGCAGAACGGCCAAGCTCAACGGAAAGCTGGAGCACGTGCACAACGGTGAGTCTTTGTGTGCGTGTGTGTGCAAGGGCACGAGAGCTCAGAAACTCACGTGCGTGTATATTGCCCTAAAACGACCCGAAGGCGAGATCCGTTTTCGGTTTCTTCCCAGTACATGCACTGATCTTTCCCCTCCCAGAATGCTTTGATTTTGAATTACCTCCGGGATCAGAGGCATTGCAAGCTTTCTGCCCGCCATTTCGTTTTGCACACTGTCTCCCTGATCGGTATCCTTGCAAAATCGATGGTCTCACCATGACTCCACGTTACGTCTTCATATGGCGTCGCGCCATGTGACGTCCTCATGACGTCTTGAATCAGGGCTATTTGTGACGTCATTACGATGACCTATATTTACGTCATCACGTGACGGTGCCTTTTCTGTTTTTTTTTTTTCTTTTTTTGCATTACTCGATCGTGTCGACGGCGACAGTCACTTTCCGTGCTTAGCGAGGCTTCTACGGCTGACGCCCTAATAACAGATTGACGGAAATGTACTACATGTTAGCCTAGCTGTAAGGACGAAATGCTGTTATCTGCTATAGAGGCAGGACAGGATTCTCCGTGTTGGGTCTGCTGCTTGCCTTATCCAATTGCAGCAATTTGTATAGAAGGTTGGGGGCAGGAGGGGGGCACGGGCCTTGTGTGGCAACCATGGCCACGCCAGTGTTGCCGAGCTCGGAATCCGTAGATCTGGGAAATAGCGCGAAAGATAAACTTGCAATGAATAATTAAAGAGAAATTCCTTCATTGCCTGCAACCCGTATTCGCACCAGCCACTCAACCCCATTCCTAACTAAAGTTTACCGCAGCAAAATGTATCCCGTTTCTGTAGTGGTGTAGCGCGTATTTAGTCTTAATTTCTGCAATTTATTACTATTTGAAAACAGGTTAAAGAAACGAGTGATTCCCCTTTGAGCATAAATTAGCAGTGTTTATGCTGTCATAAGCTTCTTATGACAATAATAACTGCTAAAAAACACAAGTCAGGACCAGCCCCTTCCCGGTAATACTTCACCGCCATCCCTCCCACTAAATCAGTGGCCGGCTCCTGCCCTGGCTTCACAGCATCGCATCTTGTAACGCAGTGCGTAACCAGTGCGCACGGTATATTAATTAATTTCTTTCTTAATTGGCAATCATTTTCAACATAGCCGCTCAATACAAAAAAATATCAATAGTGACGTAATCGTTACGACCGCATCGCTATAATAGCATTACCTGATAACCTCAGCATCACGTAATGTCAACATTGATTCTCGGTTACGCGCGCCTTGCCGTTATTTTAACACGTGTTCGATAACGCTATACTTTATAGTCGATTACGCAATGAAAACCCGCGTGGACATGAATGAACTGCTTCGCGAACGACTCGCTTAACTGTACTTGCGAGGCAGCGTCGTATATGCACGAGGTGTGGAACTTGTTGTGTACGCTTCGGTTACGAAACGCCGCCTCGCAAGAGAGTTGTGCGGCTCTCTTGCAAAAGCGGCCCTGTAAGCTAGACTGAGAAAATAGACTGCTGCGTAAACTGTTCTCCCCGAGGCGACGAGGTGGTATTATATATGTGTGCGTGTGTGTAATATCACCCTGTCGCGTCGCTGAGAGACCGATTATAGAACAGGTGACATATAACGATCATCTAGAGTGTCGGGGTAAAGAGAAAAAAAAAAAAAGTTTGCACGTGTTATCACTTGGCGCGAATAATCGGCGCCTGGGAGCAACTTTCGCTTCTTTGTTCACGTTTCGTGCAATTTCGAAATAGCTCATTATGCACACTACTCGTTACGGCGATTTTAAATATGCCTTGATATGTCTCGAGAGGGAGCTTTGCACATCTTCCTACGATGGCCATATCGTAAAAGAAGGGCATTCGAGCATTTGAACAAGAAGCGCAAAACACACACACACACACACACACACACACACACACACACACACACACTAACGTTATTCTCGAGCTTCTTTGCTCCAAGTGTCTACATCGTATGTGGCCACCGTCAAAATGCAGTAATTGCGCACACTTCGTTTCTAGCACAACGGTAAGCTGCCGGTCATAATTATCGTATGCCTTTTGCATGCGCACCTCCCCAACATTTAGAAAAACCAAAGCGTCAAGTTAATGCACCTCCGCGTGCTGCCCTCTGGTGCCGTAATTCTACACTCCCCGAAATGCAGCCATTGCGTAATCACCTCCTCTCCCCAACTGCTATAGGGTCGTTCATTTCGCGAGCGCTTTCTGGAAATGCACGATTTCAACTGGCAAGTGCGTGGCTGAGTTGTAGCATATTATAGGTTAGGTTCGAGTGCGTACGTGTGGTGTGTTAGGGTGGAATAAAGAACGGTTTCTTCAGGGAAATTGATTAGCCGCCGCCGGTATAGATAGACACCCCCGTACACCGTATATTCGTTTCGTGTTGCAACAGGTGCACGTATTGTACGCGCGCCACGCGCCACAACTTGGGGGGAGCTTACAAGCAGCGTTCTTGTTCGCGTACCAACGCGTACTTATGCCGTTTGTGTGACGTAACTCGGCCGTTCTTTGTGTACGCACTGCCTTTGTACAGAAAGATGCGGGGCGCGTGACCACAGTCGTGTGGATGACTGCGGTGTTACGTGTATGGTCTGCATGCCCCCCGGCTCCAAGCTCCGGCGGGAGAGAAACAGGTCTTTCTCGAAAGGAAGAAAAAAAAAAAACGACAACGGTAAACTGTTAATTCCTCGCTTAACTTTCGTCACATTATAATACGAGAGTTCGTTTCGTGTTGATCGTGTTTCGTACTTGTTCCTGGAACTCATTTTTTCCCCCACCAATCTTTTTACTGCATTTTAGTGATCGCACGTTCGTATTTTCCGTGCTTTATTCAAAAGAGAGAGAGAGAGAGAAATAACTTTATTGGTGGCATAGCAAGGTCGATAAACTTAATTTGCCGGTGGTTCGAAGGGTGGTGGCGTGCCACGGCCCAGTTAACCACTTCTGCCTGGAGACGGTAGTCAGCTGACGACAAGAGCGACTGCCACGCCTCGAGGGAGGAAGCTGGCAACATTGTTCTTGGTGGGGGGAGTTACCCTCGCATTCCCAAAGAATGTGATTTTGGGTAGCTTTCACGCAGCTGCAATGTCGGCAGTTCGGTGTGATCTTTTCTGGAAAAAAATTTTAGACAGCCGATGAGGGCTGGGCAAAGAATCTGTTTGGATTTGCCTCCAGATCGTAACCTTGACATATCTGCCTGCGGGGCCGCGTATGTCTTGCGGTTCTCTCGGCAATACGCTGTAATTTCGTTATACGTGGTGATCCCTTCCTGCGGGAAGTCCAGGGTGGAGAGGCCCACGTTTCGGTTGATACAAACCTCGGGCTACGTGGTGGGCCGCCTCAGTCCCTGGATTCCCCGCGTGAGTGGGCACCCATATAAGTTGTATTTTATCGTCTCGTTTTTTATTTTTGATAATGTTGGCCGCGATCGGCCCAACACAGCCCATCGTAAAATTCATGAGCGCTCATTTCGAATCACCCAGGATGAATCACCCAGGAGGTTGTCACCCAGGGCTGTTTTTAGTTATGTCATCTAAAAGTGTCTAAGCTTAACTGCCGTGTACTATCGCTTGAGTCTGCGCAAAAGCTTCTGTTGGCAATGATTCAGTGTTCGTAGTTCTTTTCTGTGTCGCTAGGGTTATGGGTTATATATGAAGTGCTGCTTCTGAAATAAAAATTAGTTGCGAGTGTAGCGAGTGTCGTGTTTTCTTGTCCTCTTCGTCCCCGTCGAATTCGCGCTACTACACCATATGGTTAAATGATGTCTCACCAACTAGCCCAGCTCTCAACCCTACTGACCCAGGATGAAATTGGTAGCCGGAATTGTGGTGGACAGCGCGATGGCGGCTTCTTCTGCCTTTAATGCTGAAGCCGTTTTTACGGTGGCTGCAGTAACAAGTTCCCCATTGCCGGTGACCGCGCATATGGTGTAACGGTCTCTCGCTTCTCGAGCGGCGTCAACATACAGAACGTTTGGGCGATCCTGAAATTGTTTTGCGAGGTTTTCTGCTCTTGCCTTTCGTCTCTCGTCATGTATTCCTGCCAGCATATTTTTGGGCAGGGGTTTAATTATAATGGCTGCACGAGTTGCTGCTGGCAGGAAAACTTTGTTGTTGAGCGTGCAACTAGTGCGTCGTCCGAGACGGTTGAGTATGTGCAAAACAAACGTGTTCAGATGCAACGGTGTTTGTTCGGTGATAATTGAGGGTGCTAAAGATGACTAGATTGGGTGCTTAGAAGCAGCATTAGTTTAACCAAGCCTTGACTCATGCGAGAGAGTGTTTGTATATGTGTAAGCGTATACACAGTGTCTTATTTTTTTATTTCGTCGGGGCAGGGTTTAACGGCCCCCCTCCCCTTTCGGCTTCGTCAATGTTATTGCTGGCCCGGCTGCGGTGGTCTTGTGTCTAAAGTACTCGGCTGCTGACCCGCAGGTCGCGGGATCGAATCCCAGCTGCGGCGGCTGCATTTTCGATGAAGGCGGAAACGCTGTAGGTCCGTGTGCTCAGATTTGGGTGCACGTTAAAGAACCCCGGGTGGTAGACATTTCCGGAGCCCTCCATGGCACTACGGCGTCTCTCATAATCAAATCGTGGTTTTGGGACGTTAAACCCCACAAATCGATCAATTAGTGTTATTCATTACCAACGTCTGTCTGTGCCCTGGAATGGTGCCAGCTGTGGCCTCTTTCCTCACACTCTCTAGTAGTCACGTGACGACACAGTGGACACAAAAATAAAAACAACGAAAAAACAAAAAAAAACACAGAACGAGCAAAATGCACAGTGAGTCGAATGGCCACACGCTTTCGCCGAACATACTTTGGAATCTACAAAGCGTCCTTCATAATTTTAAGTGCTAGTGAATTTCTTAGTTGGGGCACGTCAGGCATCTGTTGGTGTCCGTGCCGGTAGGTGTAATCTCTCCGCTCTCACTCCCTCTCCCATAGCAACAGCTGCGGGTGTGTGCGCTTATCCTCGCTACTTTCTTGAGGACACCAGATTGACCGAGCGACTTTTATAAGCCGCTCGCCACGGTGAAGCGTGTCCTCCTCCCATCTCGCTAGTTTCTTTTTTTTTCTCCTTGATTTCACGCCCCCCCCCCTTTTCTATTTAGTCTACTTTCTTTTTTTTTTTCACTCTGTCTGTTTATTCCCGGTTCCCCCGTGAGTGTATCGGTTGAGTTGTCCTTACATGAAAGATAATTATCGTGCACTGCACAACCCGTTTGCTCACCTTTCCGCATTTTTTTAGGGGCGAAGCTCCTTAGGGCGTGGGCTGTGCGTCCCCTGTAGCCTGTATGTAGCCACCTCTAGTTTAGTTCTTGCAGTGTTCACTAGATGGCGGTACCGTCCCCTGTATGTAGCCACCTCTAGTTTAGTTCTTGCAGTGTTCACTAGATGGCGGTACCGTCTCCTGTATGTAGCCACCTCTCGTTTAGTTCTTGTAGTGTTTACTAGATGGTGGTACTTGTAGCTGATGATGAAAAGATGCAAGATGTTATAAACTAGAAAGCGGTACTTGTAGTTGATGAAAGACGCGAGATCCTATAAAATAGGAATGATGTCACATATGGCGCGTGTCATTGGTTGAAGGCAATCGTTCGATTTAGTGCGGCGACGTACGCTAGGGGGAGCGATGTAATAAAATCGAGTGGGCAAAATGTACAGAGGATTCATGGTTTACCAGGTTTACCTCCGGAGCTTCGCCCACTCACCATCATTCACTTCGTGGATATGGCGGAATTTTTTTTTCTTTTTTCTCCCTCCCCTTCCATTCTCATTCCCTGCCCTTCCCGTTATCCTCACTCCAGTAACTGGAGCAGGTGGTGCGGACGGGGTAGCAAAGAGTGAGTGGAGAGGAGGAGCGCTTTCTTTGGCGTGAGAGGACGCTGGCGTCGCGGTAGCTCGGCCGAGGTCCCGCGTGTGTGGAGAGAGTGCTTGTGGTGGTTAGAAAAGGTAGACCCAACGCTGATTAAATTTCAAGGCCGAAAGGCTGCCGCAGTGACGTCAGAGGGTGGGGGCCCAGTTACGCCGCGAACGCGGCGGAAAGCCTGTGTTTCGTTCACGTTTTAGGTGAACCAACGCTCCCGCTCTCGCAGCTGCTGCTGTGGCTAGATTGGGCCGAATAAAAGATGTGGAAAAAAAAAGTCTTACTGAGCATGCTCAGTTGGGCAACTGGGCCCCCAACCTCTGACGTCACTGCGGCAGCCTTTCGGCCTTGAAATTTAGTCGGCGTTGGTAGAAGGCGCCTAGTTTCTGCAGCACGGTAGGGAGCACGGCGCAGCGATGTGATGCAGTGCTTCGCCACTCCATCTCTCGCCGTTCGCTCTCTCCTCCCTGCTCCCCACTCTCCCGTCCGCTCGCTAGTCGACTGTTTGCTGGCTGACGAATGTGCAAATAAATAGCTACGCTACGAATCCTCGTCTCGTCATTAATTTCCGCCATTAAAATTACTACGCCGTGCATTTTCGGCGCAAGAAATGCATTTTCCTCACGATTTCCTTCGGGGAGGTGGGGGCAATTTTTTAGTACTGCGCGTTCGTGATGTACGTCTAGTATAAATCGCCGTGTTTCGCGCGGAGCACTTGCTCGGATCTTCTGCTCGTGTGTTCTGTGCTAAACGCTTCGTTAATTCATGCTCAACGCCGTTTACAAAATACCGAAACAAACTTTTCTCTGTCCATCGTCCACGTCTCGTTTCGCCATGTTGCCTCATCAGAGCGAAATTATGTTGCGCGTTGGTTTCGAGTTGCCTCCGACGTACTTCTGGGAAAACATTGGCATATGGTGGGGCTTCGTAGGCCATACAATGGGGCCCATATGCGCTGCACGCAAGCCAGACACACCGCGCTCCTGTCGCGACGGGGCCGCATAGCAACGACAGATGTGGGCATCTGTTTGCATGGCGCCATCCGGTCGCGTCGGCGGAGGGAACCAAGGTGCCGGATTGTGTTTACACCTCCAGCGGCGCGTCCTGTTGCACACACATGTACTGGCAACGCTCACGGACGGCGAGTAATAGAAAACCCGTACAT
Source organism: Rhipicephalus microplus (assembly GCF_043290135.1). NCBI lineage: Eukaryota > Metazoa > Arthropoda > Arachnida > Ixodida > Ixodidae > Rhipicephalus > Rhipicephalus microplus. The sequence continues at coordinate 49,672,965 of NC_134702.1, forward strand.
ACGATATGTGTTTCCGTCTGCATCTGCGCACAGGTGTCGCTCAATTGATTCTTTCGGGCGATCCTTTGTTTGTCTCGGCGTCGTCTCACGGTTCACACGCCGCCGAAGGGAAAAAAAAACCTGAACACGTGCTCGCGCGTCTCTCTCTCTCTCTCTCTCTCTCTCTCTCTCTCTCTCTCTCTCTCTCTCTCTCTCTCTCTCTCTCTCTCTCTCTCTCTCTCTCTCTCTCTCTCTCTCTCTCTTTCTTTCTTTCCCTCTCTCTATCTCTATTTCTCTCTCTCCCTTCTCTCTCTCACCCACACACACAGTGTGTGTGTGTGTGTGCGTGTGTGTGTGTGCGTGCGTGCGTGCGTGCGTGCGTGCCAGGAGCCAACTGGCTGGCGTTGATGGCTCTCTAGTCGGGTACAACTTGAGAAGACAGGAGATGCCCCGCCCAGATGACCGAAACGCAGCAGCCAACGCGCTCTGCGACTAAAGAAATAGTCCCGCCTAAAAAACTGTGACTGCTTCTGCTTCTAAAACGCGTATTCCGATAAGCAACGTCCCTCACACATCATGCTCGATTTGAGAAGTGGCATAGAAACACATTTCTAAAAATTTCTGAATTGAAACACTATTGTTCCACGATTATCGTTGGTGAGCTCCGAATGCTCATCCAAATGGCTGCTAAGTACAAAGCCCTAAAAAATGAATGTGTGGGCTAGTTGTGAGGGTTAGTTGTGAGCTTTGAGTGCAAGAAAGACCAAAGACTAAGTGTGGTACCTTTTCCTTTTGCCTTCGTCCTTTGTTTGTCTTGCGCTTAAAGTCTATTATAATAATCTACAATCTATGCAGCTCACCGCTGTCGCTAGGCTACGGATCTCAGACAGTCTGCTACAGTCGCACTTGAGCCTCTTATACACCATGCGACAAGCACCAGTCGTATACGACCCCGTTAGTCGCAAAGCGACAGGTCGCGTTGGTCGCAAAGCAACTGCGTCGGCTCAGTCGCTGTCAGCTGAGCTCGCAATCCTCTGAACCAATCAGATGCGCAGCAACAGGACGTCAGCCTATCATGCGGGGCAATAATGGCGACGCGAGCTGTGATGCCACCGGACGTGAATTCTGGATGATGCACAAAGGTATGAGCATCGAGGGCGTCAACGAGTCTTTAGTCGAAAAGCAACTGGTCAGTCGCGATGTGATTGCAACTGCTCCATATCGCATCCGTTAGCGACTTTCATTTCCAATATATAACGTTCATTGTTGCTTCTACTGGGTCTGGTTGGTATGGCGTAACGATGCGCTGCATATATTCTCAGAGACGAATGGCTCGAAACGGATAAGGGCCTTGCAACGTTTTCCGACTTCACTTTAACAAAACAACGGATAAGGGCCTTGCAACGTTTTCCGACTTCACTTTAATGTACTAGAAAACGCCTACGACCAACTTAATAGCGCTAAAGTCTCGAGAGTTCAGTTACCAGCAGGTGATCCCTCAGATGCGATTCCTTGAATGAGCTGTCAGGTGTCACCTAAGGCGAACCCTATAAAGCCTCTGTAGCAAGCAGTCTGTGGAGTCCGGAACATGTGTTTTTTTTTTTTATTTACGGCTATGCTAGCGGGTCGGATTGAACGAGCATCGAGGCGAGTTCAGTCAGTTGTGTGCACTGCAAGGAGTACGTCGACTCGCCATGGTGGTACTTCAGTTTATCATTCTTGTGTAGTGATTGGTGCGACATGAAACCTCGTACGTGTTGCAACGATTCTTTAGCTTGTATCTGCGATGAAGCCCGTTTGTCTCGCTATACTTTCCGTGTAAGCGTTTCCCGGCCCAGGCAAACGCGTGACGGTGGATCTAGTTCGTAAGCCCCCTCCAGAATGTTCATATCTTTTGGTTGTTTCTTTCTCCATAATAAATATGAAATTGAGTAAAACTTTATTGGAATGGTCCGTGCGAGAACTCTGGGAGGTCGAGTGGAGCAAACGGGTGAACGTAATCTTCGTGCAAAGGTGATTGCGCCGCCTGTAGATTCACCGAATCCAGCCACTACTTCTTAAACTCGTAGATCACCGAGGGACTCGGGAGTACGGCCGGTGTCGTGTAGGCAGAAAACTCGGTGGGTATGGGCCAAGCGGCTCCTAGCATAGCCGTGCATGGCATAGAATAGCGAGGGGGTGAGAAAAGGAAAGTGGGACTGAGGAGTGATGTGAAGGTGAGAAAGGAGGAGACGTGAGACGCAAAACCATGGCATCACCATGTACTGTATAGCATAGCGAGGAACGGGAGAGAAGTAAGGAGGAACGATGGGAGCGAGGGAAGAGATGGCAATATAGAAATAGAGAAAGAAAGGAGATTATTATGTTGAAGAAAGACGAACTCAATCTGAGTTCGCCAGGTGGTGACGCACTCTCGCCAGTTCCACCGTTTACTCGGATTTAACCGCCGTGCAACCGGCTTCAATTTTCTTTTTTTTTTTTTCGTCCTTGGAGACCAAGCTCAACAACCGCCGTACACGCAAACTGAAGCAGTGTTCGGTGCCATCGTTCAGTTCGCTTTCAAAACGGCAACCGATGAAGCACAGCCTGAACTGCGCGCGCTTAGTTTGTATTCGTCGCCTTCTTTTTGTAGCACGTTTCGGTATTGAAACTCTCCGCGACTGATACTCGTGCTGCCATCTGTCGCCTGATGCGTTAGACCAAGGAAATTGGAGGAGAAAGAAACAACAACAAAAAAAGTTATTAATGTCAATGCATTCCCTGGTTCCACACTCTTTAGCCGGCTAACGTGCTTTGTCGCGAAGCGTGAGTCACGCATGCATCTCCAGCTGGCCGGCATGTGCATGCATGACGTGTGTGTACAGCGTATGATGAGCACACATACACGCTTAACGACGAGCACACAGCTCAAGGCCAGAATCACCGTTCTGTCATAACTACGACCCGTATGTTTTCTCTATTCCTGTTTTTTTTTTTTCTGTTGCAGCTGCGCGCTCTTGCATTCGCATGTCAGACAGTGCGATTGTCCGCGCTGTGGAGACGGCATTCCGATTGGCGTGGTCCAAGTTTAAACTACTCAAGTTGCCGATAATGTTGCCGTGTGTCGAACTATTTATTTATTTATTTATTTATTTATTTATTTATTTATTTATTTATTTATTTATTTATTTAAGGAATACTGCAGACAGTTTTTCACCATCCTAGCAGGAGAGGGTTACATAAGGTTCCTAAGACAGAGGTCGAAACTAGGAGAAGTCGGAGCGTGCACGCAGTCGGAAGGCAGTGAATTCCAGTCTTCAATGGTCCTTACAAAAAAGGAGTACTTGAGTGTGTTATTTTTAGGAGCATATGGTCTTACAGTTTTTGAATGATTTAACCTTGCTGAGTGCTGAGGAGGTGGCAGAGTGTACAATTCTTTATATAAACCAGATTCATTGTTGTATAGTTTATAAAACAAGACTAACCTTGCAATTCTTCGCCTACATTCCAGTGGTTCCATCTCACATCTATTTAACATTTCAGAAACGGAGGAGGGGCGCCTAAAGTCTGAAAAAATGAACCGTGTGCTTAGCCGCTGAATCCTTTCCACTTTATCTATGTCTTTCTTTAAATATCGGTCCCACGCAAGGCATGCGTATTCTAGCACTGGTCGAACTAGGGTTTTATAGGCTGCAAGTTTAACTTTTCAATCACATGACCTCAGCTTCCTTCTTAAGAAGCATAGCTTCTTGTAGGCCTTGGCGCAAACTTTGTCGATGTCAGCGTCCCAGCTAAGTTTCGCATTAATGGTCAATCCCAAATATTTTACGGTATTAACAAATTCAATACTTTGGTTACGGACATGGTATTTATATTTAAGAGGAGTTTTCTTGTGTGTTACTGTAAGAGCGCAAGTTTTTGAGTAGTTAACAACCATCTGCCACCTCTCACACCAGTCAGCAATTTTGCACAAGTTGTCGTTAAGTAATGATTGATGCAAGGGGCTACTGACAGTTGTATAAATAACACAGTCGTCTGCAAACATATTTAATGAACTTATTGGGGCTATAGACTGGGACCAGAACAATTTGGGGCCGATGGCCATCTTTTGTGTCCTTCGATCTTCGTTAACTTTTGTTTGTTTGTTTTTTCGTTTTCGATCCCGGCGCGGAATTCGATTGTGTGTCCTACAGAAACTACTGCGGAGCCACGCTCCGCCGTAGTCCACAACGGTGGTCCAGCGGTCGCAGTGCCCGGCTTCCGATCCTCAAGTTCGTGGGTTCGATCCCCGCCGCGGCTGTTGCATTTGTGCACATTTCAGACTGATTATAGACAAGTATGTTGCGGAAAACACGTGGAAAACACGTATATATTTAATATATTATTCATGCTTTGCTCAACCTATTACACCGCGAGCAGTGTATGCAGTTTCGCGCGCTTGCCGACTTCACATTGTGTACCGTGGATATGTCACGTGCAACAGCTTTCCCGTTGCTTTTGAAAAAAAAAAACAGATCGATTGAAGTACGCGTTGCCAGTGTACGAGGTGGAGGAATGAGGGTGCTCCCATTCTTCCTATAATCATCGAAGGAGGCCGACAAGTTTACTCAGTCGTACACCAGCACCGTAACTGTTCAATATAGAGCGACGGTCTCAAACTCATCTCGGGCAGCGGGCCGCACTCGCAGACTTCATCCCTGCAAGGGCCGTGTCAGAGAAGAATGTAAGAGCGGTGGGATGCTTTGTACACATTGTCAGCCAACATCACCACTGAAAAAAAGAAAAACCCTCTCGCATATCTCACATAGAAGTCATTACTGAAGAATATTTTGGGGCTAGCATTTTATCCAACATGTCTATGCCGATCTCCAAAATTAGAACGATCTGTACGCCGATTCTGAAATACTCTTTTTATTTCAATGTTGTGCGCCTACACATGTATGGGTCACCGCACGGGGTGCCTCACGAAAACAATGCTTTACACCAGTCATGCCTTTGTAGCGCGCAAACGTACTTGTTATGAAAGAATGAAATGTGGGATGAACATAGCCATGAACGGGACGCTGGCTGCGAGTGAGTAGGCGTGCGGCCCGCAATTGTTTGATACTCCTGATCCCTGGAAAGCTTAAGACAGGCTGTTTTAGGACGCAGTCGGACTCGCGATATCCGACGTCAGCGTAGCTCTTGCCGACTGTGCTGGCCCTACGCCATCTCCTGACGCCGATCTTCGAAGACAGTGTAGCTCTGGCCTACTGGACTTGCCCTACGCCATCTCCTGACGCCGACAAGAGCTCTCGCCAGTGGTGCCTCGTCCTCGGACTCCCGCAACCGTGCCCATCTTTCCTGTCTTCTCTTTATACTTCCGTCGTTCGCGGTCCCTTCGCCTCGCTCCCTCCTTCTTCTCTCTCTATCTCTTTACCTTTTAATCCTATCCTTTTAATCCCTTCTCTACCCCCATCTCTCGTGAGCTACTGTTGAGGTGTCCTCCCCCTGAGAGACAGTCACGGGGCTCCCTTTTCTCTTCTTTTCATTTAAAATCACTTCCCCCAAGATGCACTCGCGTCAACACTTCAATTTCGTTTTTTGCGGCCATTGCGTAGTCACTTTTCTTTCTGACTCGGCCAATGTGTGTGTTTGGGGGGAGAGGAGTGCCCTCCCTTTTTATTGGAGAAGTCGCCTATAGGTAGTTTTCGAATAGAGTACACAAAGGTAGCGTTTGCTGCGCACGCACGCTACCTCCGTCACTTAACGTGGGTACGCAAGAGGGCAGCGTATACGACACATGAGCAGTGGCGACATCCGGTCACCAAGGACTCAAGGGAAACTAACAGGCTGATCAGGCCGTCCGCGCACTCTCTTCCCGGTGTTGGGACTCCGGGTCCTGCCGGTCTCGTTTTCGGTAGCTGGCCCCGTCGTAGGATTCATCGTCCAACAATTCAGCGAGAAGAAGCGCCCGAACGAACAACAGAGATTTATTTACATGTGGAGAAGTGGTCAACTGACCCAAAGAGAGAAGAGTGCGTGTAATACAAAACGTCTTCGGCATTTTATAGCGCCGCGCCGTTGACACTGGGCGCCCCGTCCGCATCGTCAGCCAATACGGTGTCTCCGGCCCCTCGGCCACGAGAGAGGGGGAAACACACCTCACAACACATGGAGTGGCACATCCCAACACGAGGTCCATATATGGTCACGGCGCCCTAAAATGTTACCAAACATGGTCACGAACGCACAGCAGACCCCGGAGCTCTCCCGGCGAGGAGGAACCCGAATGGGGAGGTGGGGGTGGACGACACCGTCAGATCAAGAACCGGTTCTCCCCCAACCTCTTCCTGCTTGGCTCCCCAGGGCCGGTCGTAACAGTCTCTCGCGCGGGGGGGTGAAGATCTCGATGGGCTGAGGTTTGCAGCCACTGTCCGGAGAGATCATCGCCGGCAGTCGGTTTGGTGACGACCGTCTTTGATGAAGTAGAGGGCAACACCTGCTTCATTGAGGGCTCAACAGACATCACATACGCACATGAAAACACAACTACTCAGCCGGTGAGCGCCGGACAATTCCGCCAAACTCCACCAGGCAATTTTCCCCTTTAACTGATATTAAAGGAAATACACAATTTATTCAAAATGTTACTCACACTTTAAGGTGACACAAAACAACAACACTGGAAGCACACCGAACCCGAAACCCTGGATAGCCGTGTCTTCAACGTTTTCAAACAAGTACACCTAAAAGAGTAAAAAAAAAACAATCACTAGCTCTTGTCTAGGTCAGGAAAAAAAAAATGCCAGAGTTCTCGAGGCATTCTCTCGCGTCAGGGGCATCGACTTAAGCCATCAGCGTTGCCATGGAGTACACCCTTTTTGTAGCGTATTTCAAACGTATATTGTGGCAAAACGAGGCTCCAACGCAGCAGGCGGCCGTTCTTAGAGGACATGGTCTGTAGCCAGGTGAGAGGACAGTGGTCCACTTCCACAATGAACTTGCTTCCGGCAATATAACAAGCCAGTTTCTGGACTGCCCAAACCAAGCACGCACATTCCTTTTCGCTAGCGCTGTAAACCTGCTCGCGAAGGGTGAGTTTCCGGCCAACATAGAGGACGGGATGCTCTTGATCCCCCTCATCCCTTTGACTAAGAACTGCCCCCATGCCTCTATCACTAGCGTCGCATTGGACTATGAAAGGCCTCGAGTAGTCCGGTGAACTAAGCACAGGTTGGCTCTTAACACTCGCTCCATCACGGAGTGAAGCTTTTCTATCGAGTTCGACTGCGGATGGTAGACTGAACTATGCAATAATTTCACGCCACACCGCTCTAGAAAGGTTGTCGTTAAGGCCCTCGTGAAAATGGTGCCCTGGTCTGATTGTATCTCGGCAGGAAAGCCTACCCGGGCAAACACGGACAGAAGTGCATTCACTACTTCCACGGAACTTAGCTCTTTTAGCGGGACCGCCTCTGGAAATTTAGTAGCGGGGCAGATTAAGGTCAGGATGTGACGGTAGCCTGAAGTTGTCTTGGGCAAAGGACCTACTGTGTCAATTACCAACCGACGAAAGGGTTCCGTGATTACGGGTACCAGCTTCATTGGAAATTTCGCCTTATCTCCCGGCTTACCCACTCGCTGACACACATCGCAAGATTTTACAAACCTCTCTACATCTTTAAAGCATCTAGGCCAGTAGTATTCCTGTAAGAGACGATTTTTCGTCTTCTTTACGCCTAAGTGGCCTGACCATGATTCTCCATGCACCAAACTAAGCAAATCCTGACGATACGCCTGAGGTACGACTACCTGGTCAAATTCTACTCCTCGCCTATCTAGATATTTTCGATAGAGTATGCCGCTCCTCTCTTGGAATCTCACATTTCGTTTGGCGATTCCCTCTTTCGAACTGTCCTGGAATTGCTTAAGCGTTGGGTCACCCTTTTGTTCGGTTATTAATGAAGCGGGGCTCACCTGCAGCAGCCGACTGAAATTATCCGAAGTTGGCATGACACACAACTCTTTTGTAGTTCCTAGTACCTGGAATGTGTCACCCTCTGTGCTATCCTCTGTACTACCAGGAATCGGCTTGGGAGCAATGGCATTCTCTATTTGCTCGGTCAACGAGGCGTAATTGACCCCTTCCCATTCGGGAGGAGGTTCAACGTCGCCTTTAGGAATGGTTGCCTCCGCGACTACGGCTTCTGCAGCCTGTTCTCGCACAAGTCGATTTGTTTCCGTGGTGTCCAACTCGCAACCAGGCCCGTTGTCGATTTGAGGCTTGTTTGCCTCAGTGAATGTTGCTCTCGCAGCCAGCGCACGTGCCTTTGATCTAGTCAGTGCCTGCACTATGCCTTCTCCCAACGTTAGACCTTTCTCCTTCAGCATTTGATCTGACTTATTTGAAAATAAGTAAGGATACTGAGGGGGTAGATATGGCGATACCGTGGCTTCTGTTTCCAATGTCCCAAATGCGCCTTTAAGGACAACTTTAGCTACGGGAAGGTACTGACTGTTTGCTTCTACGGCTTGTCTAATCCAGGCACAGTCTCCTGAATACTGTCCGGACTGAACAAAAGACGGATGAACTACGTCCATAGTGGCTGCGGAGTCTCTAAGAACCTGACACTGCTTGCCGTTCACGGTAAGGTCGTACATATAGGGCTCTAACAACTTCACATGTTCTCGTCGGCTTCATTTATAGATAAAAAGGCCACCTTTTCTTCCGGGCAATGTTTCGCGAAGTGCCCTGTTTCGTGGCAATTGAAACAAGTCGCCGGTTTTCTCGCCTCAAATTTCCTTTTGCTTGCCTCTGCCGACGCCCCATGGTTAGATGAATTGTTTTCCTCACCCTTTTGTGCGAGACTTGTCGGTTGTTTTCTAAACGGCGCCTTATTCGACCGTAGGAATTTTTTTCTTTTTGGCTCGCTGCTTGCCCCGAGGGCGCGGCGCGTAACGAATTCTTCAGCGAGCTCTGCGGCTTTCGTTACGGTGTTTACGTCCGGTCTATCCTGCACCCAGAACGTCACCTTTTCTGGTAACCTTTGATAAAATTGTTCCAGACCGATACACTCGAGCACCTTGTCATGATTCCCATACGCCTTTGCCTCTTTCAGCCACTCCCCCATGTTGGCCATTAACTTGTAAGCAAACTCCGGGTATGAATCATTGCTCTCTTTTACGGCGTTGCGAAATTTTTGTCTGAAACCTTCCGCTGACAACCTGTATTTCTTGAGAAGGCTCGACTTTACCTCACTGTACTCGTCAGCCTCTTCTTTCGTGAGGCGCGCGATTACTTCTGAGGCCTCCCCCGGAAGTAGGGACAACAAGCGTTGAGACCATGTATCCTGGCTGAAACCTTGCCTTTCACAAGTTCTCTCAAAGTTGACGAGGAACAGCCCAATGTCCTCCCCTAGCTTGTACGATCTCATTAGGTCCGTCATTTTGAACCTGACCCGCTCTGCTGTACCGGATGCCTCGCTGCCTCCTGCTCTACTATTATGGCTAATCTCTAGCTCGAGGCGCTTCATTTCAAGCTCGTGCTTTCGCATCTTATCTGCCTCGGCTTCTGCCGCTTTCCTTTCGGCCTCCGCCGCCTTTCCTTCGGCCTCGGCCGCCTTTCTTTCGGCCTCTGCCGCTTGCCTCTCCTGAATCTTCTCGACACATTCTGACAGCTCGTCATCCTCCGCCCCCAAAGCGAGAATCGCCTCTATCAGCTCTGGCTTTCTTTGAGAGTCCGACACCTCCAGATTCAACTCCCTTGCAAGTAGCAACAACATGGACTTTCGCAGGGATTTCAGATTCATGGCTGCTTCCAGTACCGCTGTCTCTGTTCCACAAAGATTCCTGTTCTGCAACTAATTAACCTTGACGGCAACGACAGCTCTAGATACCTGCCTTGCCTCAAGTTTTCCGTTAACTTAGTCTACAAATAAAGCTTCAAAAGCTCTTACACGGAATCCTGCCCTGTCACTGTTAACCTTGACGCTACTGACAGAAAGAGCTTAACCAAGCTATCACACAATTTCTGCCTGACGCAAGTTACCTGTTAACCCAATGACCAAGACAGCCCCTCTCTACCAGCTTTTACTTAACACATAGAGTAAATGCCTGGTAAAATTTAACAGAGAAAGCCGGCACTCACCCAGTTCGCAGTCATGTCTCCGGCGTCGCGCTTCTCTCAGAAGTGCCGTTCGATTCCCTCTGGAAGTCGATGAGCTCTTGTAATCCTTCTCCTGTCGTCCCGTTGTTGAACTTCGGGCTCACTCCGTCCAGTGGTCGCTTTCGGGGTTATCGGCATCCCGCCGCTGCCATCCAGTTGTTGGGACTCCGGGTTCTGCCGGTCTCGTTTTCGGTAGCTGGCCCCGTCGCAGGATCCATCGTCCAACAATTCAGCGAGAAGAAGCGCCCGAACGAACAACAGAGATTTATTTACATGTGGAGAAGTGGTCAACTGACCCAAAGAGAGAAGAGTGCGTGTAATACAAAACGTCTTCGGCATTTTATAGCGCCGCGCCGTTGACACTGGGCGCCCCGTCCGCATCGTCAGCCAATACGGTGTCTCCGGCCCCTCGGCCACGAGAGAGGGGGAAACACACCTCACAACACATGGAGTGGCACATCCCAACACGAGGTCCATATATGGTCACGGCGCCCTAAAATGTTACCAAACATGGTCACGAACGCACAGCAGACCCCGGAGCTCTCCCGGCGAGGAGGAACCCGAATGGGGAGGTGGGGGTGGACGACACCGTCAGATCAATAACTGGTTCTCCCCCAACCTCTTCCTGCTTGGCTCCCCAGGGCCGGTCGTAACACCGGGCTATCTCCCCGTCTTTGGAAGCCCACTCCCAATCAGACAATTCGGCCCATTCATTCAAAGATATCACCCAATTACTACAAGGAGGAGCGCCGGCGCTATCAGTGTACCCTTGTAAGCAACTGCATCGCGCTGACGAGCGCCTTCTTTTAAAACTGTACCCGGCTGTGCTTTCAATTCATCCTTTCATGGCACGTGCCAGTTCATTGGAAAGGTGGCTGACACCTTCAGCATAGTTTGGGCGTGCCAGTCAAATCCGTCTATCGTCCCCAACCCCACGAAAGAGGACTGGGAGGCGGCCCTGCTCGGCTGTCAGGACCAGAAGGCGCTAGTTCAACGGACGCGGGCGGCTTTGCTTGCCAATAAAGCTCCAAAATGGGGATTAATTCACCTAGCGCTGTGAGGGGAGGAGGCCAATAAGCCCCCAACCCAATCACCTCTCTGTAACCATTTAGTGGTTATTAAATGTTTGACCACCGCCACAAGCGCTAGTGCGAATCTTTCTCATGATTTCATTTACAGAGCGTTTCTCGCTAATGACGCATCTTGCTGGGTGGTATTGGCGTAACTTTGCAGAGGAGGGTTTCGGGAATCGCAAAACGTGACTTCATTACTTACAGCTCCGTATAATTCAAAGACTGTTACGGCTGCGTATGATTCTAAGCAAGTTACGTAAACACGGTTCGCAAGTGCGGTACGGTAGCGTTCCTCGGTTTCTTTGCCGCTCGTTGTGCTCTTGTTCCAGCGACAGTGCGTGTCGCGTTAGCCCTGGCGTAGGATGACAGAAAACAATGAGGCTTGACAACCCCACAGCAATTTTTAAAGAAAAAAAGTTTTTGTGGTGTTGGGCTGTCTTTGCTGGCAGTATAGTTCGACGACCGGTGATGGAGAAGCGGTACCGTCGTGCGGTATATAGCGTAATTGCCCACTGCATTTCTTTTTTCAACCTGCCAAAACTCTGTATTCATGCCGAAAACGGTTAATTGCCCGTGGGTCCAGCCGTGGAGGGTCCGCATCAAAAGTGGCGCGACTGCTCTCAAGGTCGCGGCGCACGGCTTCCCCCAAGTTCGACATGATCGATCCTCGCTTTACTCGACCGCACACCTATACTCGAGGGTTGTGTGCTCCCTTTCCGCGGACACCCCGCCTCGCCCCACTCTACTACAAACGAACGACGCGCGAGTGGCACGCGACTTTTGGCACGCAGGCATCGTGGGTCGTTGATCGGCTGCCGGCGGCGCCACTGAACTTTGATCTCAGTTCGTCGAACGGGAGCTGGGCGGATGTGACGATGCGCGGCGCAGTCGTGGGGTCGATTGCGGCTGCATTTTCATTTGGGCCGGAATTCACACACACACACACACACACACACACACACACACACACACACACACACACACACACACACACACACACACACACGTATATATATATATATATATATATATATATATATATATATATATATATATATATATATATATATATATATATATATATATATATATATATAAGGGAGAGAAGTGTATACCTAAGGGCTCGTTTTTCCGTGTTTTAACACAATAATAATGAGATCTAACAGACAGTAGTGCCAAGGAATGTACAGGGGAAGTTATTAGAACCAATGGAATGTAAATAAGAAGAAAGAAAAGTGGATGAAAAAATTACCAACTGTGAGCAGGAATCGAACCTACGACCTTCGAATAACGCGTTCGATTCCTTGGCATTACTGTCTGTTAGATCTCATATATATATATATATATATATATATATATATATATATATATATATTAAATAGATGATCAGAGTTTCTTCCGGCTACCGTAATAAAAGTTATAAACTTCGAGAATAGTGCAGTATAGGAAACAAAACAATAAAATATTTATTTATTCCTAACAGTTTCGGCTGGTGGACCAGCCTTCTTCGGAGGATGTAAGTCCTCCGAAGAAGGCTGGTCCACATCCTCCGAAGAAGGCTGGTCCACCAACCGAAACTGTTAGGAATAAATAAATATTTTATTGTTTTGTTTCCTATACTGCACTATTCTCGAAGTTTATAACTATATATATATATATATATATATATATATATATATATATATATATATATATATATATATATATATATATATATATATATATATATATATATATATATATATATATAGAACCAATTCGAATCCACTCCGCTACGTCAATCCCGTAACCAAATCATGAGGGGCTTCATAACTTCGTTTATCATGTAAAATTCATTGTGTGTGTTGGGGGGCGGTGAAAGAGAGAGAGAGGTAGCGGGGGCTGGTGGATATTGTCTTGATATCGATCTTTAATTTTGTCACGTCTCGCAGTAACCATCGGATATAACGGTTGCAGATGCGTATAGTTCACTGATTCGACCGAATTCGTGATTTCATTTGCAGTTTTTTTTTTTCTGTTTGAGCGTGTCAATAAGCGGCGTAACCAGAAATGTTTTTCGGGAGCTGCCTAACCGTGTACGTTAGTGTGCATTTGTAAGTGCGCGTGCATGCATGTGTGTGTTTGTAAGTGGGCATACACTTGCAAAAGTGAAAATTTTCGAAACGACGGGGAATCGAACCCGCGATACTTCCCTGGATAATCCAATGATAGTAAGATTGGATTCCGTTTAGTTTCTCCGTTTGCACGTAAGACTGCCGATTCCCGCCGTTCTCACGGCATGTCTCTAAGTTCACCTATAAGCTCGACCAGCGAAGTACAACTGCATTCACGCTGCCTACTGACAGCACGACGTTCTTTTCTTGGCGTCGATCACGGACACCGTGGTACTCACATAATATATGGCTCTATAGTTATTCATCGCCAGGGTTGCCACTCGCGACTACCTTTCGCCAAATTGGCAAATTTGAGAAGCCCGCGGCCACATAAAATTATGAATGGCGACACGACGAATGGTTGGCGATTTTCAGCATAGGTCTTGACTGAGTTGTGCATTCTATATGCAGTGTCTTCAAAACGGATGGGTGACATTTTTTTCTAATTTATGTAGTTTCAGACCCACCAGTAAAAGGCAAAGGCTTGCGTTACGTGTAGCTTGGATGTTGGTTAGTGTGGAGCTGAATTTTTATTGCGATTGCTATTATATCGACACTCTCGGCTGGATTTCGCCGCCAGCGTCACTTACGGTATGTGCATACTTATCTATATATGTGAAAACGCAAGAAAAAAAATAATCCAGAAAAATAATCCGGCGTGCAGAATCGAATGTGAAACCTCTGAAACGTGAGTGCGAGGCATTAGCCACGGAGAGGCACGTCTTTCAACTTTCAAACGGCAAACTATTTATATATACCTCTTACCGCTGTTGACGGGCATCTCGGGGGGAACTATCGTGTTTTCAGCATTACCAGCATCAGCAGGATGGCGCGATGAGCACGCGTCGCCACATCGTCACGACGCGGCGGCGCGCGCTCTCATTTCCTACGCGTACTTTGCTCCGCAGAGAGAGAGGGGGGGAGGGGGGGCTGGACGCTCGCTCGCGCGCCCTTCTCTCGCGGTGGGGAGGATCCTACCTCTTAGTTGGCTTCAGGAAGCAGAAGAAAAAGAAAGCGCATGCAAGTTCATGATGATGATAATTTTTGTTCTCTAATAATGCGGCTTCTCATAGCTTAAAAGGAGATGCGAGTAAAAAAAATCCAATTTTTTTCCAGAGTTACCTATTTTTCATTTTTATTTGCATTCATATGTTTGGTTTCTCTACTTTTACAACAACAAAAAAAAGGTGGAGATTGAAATTTAACTTGAAGTAGGTTACAATCGCTTTTAAAGAGCATGAGGTGGCTACCGAAAACTAAAGATTGCTCATTGTCTAGAGTCCCTTGGAAATTGTCACCTCGCTGCTTGCCATCGCATTTTGCATGAGGAGTTAACTATAAGCCACATGCTCAAAATAACAATGATTGCAAAGCTCTTGTAATAGAAGAAGTCATTTTAAAGACATATTTTTTCTGCATAGATGATCCTTGACTTACACCTTTCCAATATGTTTTTCTCAAGTCCCATTTTCGGGCAGTCTTTTGAAATTAAACATCATGTTTTTAGTACTTCTGAACTGATAGCCAGAGCAGGATGGCATTTTACCCAGATATTCCTCAACATGTGAATGGTGCAAGTAACTCCTTTGAAACCTGATATTGCCTGTATAATTATTACAAGGCTTAAGCAAGCAATTAGTATAAGCTGAGGATTCTAAGAATTTTTACTCTACAATTTTTCTTGTCCATTGAAATGTCTTTGACACACTTTCTTGATAGTTATTTGCATTCTACAGTTAACTAAGAGTAATTTGAGCCATTAATGGCTCAAAACCATAAAATTTTGATGGCATTAGAAGTTTGTCCTTAAACAAACTATATCTTACACATTGTCATGCCACAAAACGAAAACTGTGCAACTTACTACAGAACTAACGAAATATTTGAAATCAGCATAAAAGCTTTTATATACAGCAAAAAGTTTCATTGCCCTAGCCTATAGATTCATAAAACGTACTTTTCAAAAAATCTAGAGGCAACCGTAATCCTCGACCTAGGCACTTCTTTCTATGTGACCTCAAAGGCCACATAGAAGGAAGTGTGTGGTTGAGATCAGCTCCGTCAGGTGCTGCAACAATCGACGCTGCTCAAGAGGAGCGTCTGATTTTTTAATCAACTCATTCAATTTTATTAGTTATTCTAACAGATAATTAGCTATTATCTTAATTACACATGCTGCAACATCATAAATGTACAACTCTTAATATCACAACCATCAATTCTATACCAGTTTTATTTTTTAAAACACATTTTCCTAATATCGGGAAAACCATGTGTAACCGATCGAGCTGAACTTTTTAGAAAAGAAACAAGAGTGTCACTTACTGCTTGTGCAACTAAAAATTGAGATGTTGTTCCAGTTTGTGAAAGTGGACAACCAGCCAAGCTTTAGAGCATCACGCTGGGTTAAACAAGCATACATCCATTTATTTTTATACTTTAGTGATGGTAACATGGACGGGTTTGCAATTACTGTGATGTACGCAGACTGGTTCATTCACAAGCCTCAGACATATTCATGGCTAACATTTGTCTGGTTTGAAAATATCCACTTAATTAATATGTCATTATTATTAATGGGCTAAATCACAATTAGCTGTTCTTAGCACGGGGCCACCAGGAAACTCGCAGGGATTTCTGAGAAAGGAAGGCTTCTTGTTGAAGAAAAATTCGCCCTTTGGGGTGGTCACTCTATCAGTTGAGCTGACCAGGATACTAGCTGTTTTGCAGCAGGAGAGCAAGTTGGTCAAGAACTCAAAGCACATCGATGTCATTGATATTTGTCCTTATTAGGGACAAAGAGTGTGAAGCTTTTTTGACCTCTGCTGTTGGTCATCTTGGTATCCACTGAATCGGCTGACGTGTGCATGACAGAATCTGATGGGGTCATTACAGAGAAATGTTTTGGTGTCAAATTGTCATTGGGTAAACTCTGTGTTGGGGGTGGAGGGGCTGTATGTGCTGTTAAGTGTATATAAATGTGTATATATTCTAATGGTCACCCAGCAGCCGGAGTCTCATGTCAAATGAATAGCCAGGCTAATATCTCCAACATTTCATTAATTTATTTATTTCTCTCTCAGACCCCATCGTGGCGCTGCAATTCTCTCCCAACGGACGGTACATGGCGGTAGCAGCGGGCAAGCACATTCTGCTCTTCAATAATGTGCCTGGATACCAGAACGCTATCGATGACCTTGAGGAACGCAAGAAGGGCGCCGCTAGTGCTTCCATCCGTGACAGGCTGCAGACGCAGATTGATGAGGCACGGTACGTCCAACAGCGCAGTTCGCTGCCAGGGTTATTTTTAATGATATACTTGTATGATTGTCGTTATAGTGTCATCACCTTTGAAACAAGGCAGCTACACATACACCATTTGCAACCATTACAACAAACTCATGAAAATACCTCCGGAATGTAAGGTGGACCATTCTCCTCCATTTGTTTGGTCTTCATATTATTACATCATATAAGAAATACACATTTTAGTCAACTCGACTATAGTGGACCATTTGCTATGACAAACTATCAAATTGTTCAACGAATTTTTCTAAACGGTGTGAATGTAACATAACTCATTAGAGCATCGGCGTGCATGCCGAACTATACTGCACAAAGCTATTTCCAACTACTTTTAAAATGCTCAAAAATGCCTCTTTGCTTGGCAGAACATTTCCTGGAACTGTGTGACCCGCACAACCACCATGTAGCCAAAATGAAAGGTTTTGTTACACGAATCACGTGATTGCTTGTGCCACCCCTCAAAGCCCCTGTTCTGCATAGGACACCTAGTATGAAATGAAACAACTCAACTCCAATACTGGCACAGCCAGGGCAAAAATTGGAGAGTTCAACCACACACAGCCCAGCCCAAAATTTTTCAGTTCTGTAAGTCAACATGTACACACAAACATATATGAACTATGGTTGAACCCCCTCTCCCCTTTGAAAAGTTTCTGGTTACGCTTGTGAATACTAACCTGCGAAAGTCGCTGTTCAGAAGAGGGAGTGGCTGACTGGCATCAAGAGGGAGGTTGCGGAATGCTCCGCTAAATAATGAGAATACTACTTTGTGAACTATTGTTAACTAGGTGCTTATTTTCTTTTGTGGGGTAAATGATTCGCTTGTATTTAACGTCAAGGAATCGTGCAGGACTGTCTGAGGGGTTCGACGTTCACCAGGTAATGTCTAAAAGAATACATTAAAATGAGGAGGAGTCTACGATGACATAGAACAGAGATACTTGGCTCTCTATTTTGGCTATCAATCCTGTTTTTGTTGGACAGCATACACGTAGCCTTAGTGTGGTTCCAACCCATAGTTTTTTACGAAAATTATCAGAGGGAAATTGAGCAATGGTGTTTATGGGAGCTACAGCCACAATAGCTGGGTCAGCACGAAAGTGATGGCTAGGAAACATATCTGTCGAGGCATCTTTTGGCCTGAAACAACTATGTGACCTAGTAGGCATGTGGTTTTAAATAAAATACATTTAAACCCCTTCATAAGATGCATGCTCCAGGCAGTGATTCTTGTATTTTATTTGAGATGTATCTGATAAGCAGGGGACCTCATATGCATTTTCCTATTCACCGTATTTTACTGTAGGCATACTAGTGTCTCCTATATCCACTTGTCTCTTCTAAAAGCGTTCGACTGTATTGCATACAGAAGCAAGCTAGCATTTTTTTTCGTGTACGCCGAGTATTCCTTGGTTTTCGTGTCCATAATGTAAAGCGCAAACGCTTTGAAAGGTTGGTCATACACCATGCTAAACAAAACCCGCAAAAATTTATGGAGCTAAAATCCTGCTCACCGTTCTCATGGTATTGCTGGAATTGCACTGATCGAGTTTCCTCTGGTAATTTTTGTACGAAAATCTATGCCACAAACATGACCAGAAACAGAGGGCATAGAATACACAAGGTGTCTCACTTGCTTTCCTAGCAGTCAGCCATTTGGTGCTGCATGACTTGATTGACATCAGTGTAAAATGAAATTGTACCTGTAACAATTTTAGCCAATTATATGTAACAGTTATATTTAGTTATGTAGCTGTTAGGCTATTTAATAGTTAAGGAGGCTGATTGCTCGTTGAATTTTTAAATTCAAATGCTTTCTTTCAAATTTTTCTTGCCCGTTTGGATGGATGATAATGCTCGGACTTACGAAAGCTGGAACCATGCACAACTTTTGCAGGACCATGTTCATGGCTCAATTCCAGCCATCTTGGAGGCACACGGGCAAACTTTACAAATGCACGAGATGCACTAATTAACAATCCTGTTCCATATGAAATAATACAATAAAGTAAAAGCAACCTAAATGTATTCACATCAATATACAGGTGTCTTGAGTGTGCTACTTCTGTAATCCTCAAAATTGAACTGTTGTATTGAAATGTGTGGCAGTTCATTCTCATTGAACAATTGTCATTGGTGATTTCTCCAAATTTTTGTTTCTTTCATATCTTACAGGAGCATTTTGAAGACTATGGAAGCAAAGGATTCGTAAAATGTCTGCCCGTCTGTAACGGTGGCCAAATAGATCATGTGTTCATTTCCTCTCAGTCTGTGTGCATGCTGCAAAGAGTCAACTTCTTCCTACTGCCTACAGCAGTCCAGTGTTAAACTTGCTGGTCAATAGTGCAAGTACCTTTATTTTTTCTCGTGAAGGGCGAGAAAAAGAATGTTTTGTTCCTAGTGCATCTGGTTGTATTGCGTGAAATTGAAGCATGCGTGTGAATGGTTGGAAAGGTCACTCCATCTTTTTGGTAACTGAAAAAATAAAATATCATCACTTCTCATGCTGTGGGCCATTATTTTTGTGAAGCCTCACGGATGTGTACTTCATGTGACAGAACATCAAATGTAAGCAAGAAGGAAATTCTGAGAGTTCATTTCTTTTTTGAAACATTCTTAATGAAAACCAGGTTTTCGTTAGGCATGTGAAAAGTTAAATGTGGAGGTCAGAGAAAAATCCTGAAGCAGGGCTGCACAAAGTACAGCCTGAGAAGTCTTCTAATGGACTATATAACTAGTGGCAGATTCAGATCAGGACCCTGACATGTCCTCAATTCAGCACCAAGAAAATTTGCCATGGAACATGCAACAATATATATTAACTCCTGATGCTCCAAGTTTTGAAACGTACTGCGACTGCAATCAGCACACATTCGAACAGTGAGAAACACGAAAGTGTTTCAGACAAATAAGAATCACCGCTTTAGATGTTAGCTGTTTCGAGCACCAACTAATTGGAGCAGTAAAGTGTGATTCAAGTGAGGCACCTTTCAGAGTAAACAATTAAGAAAGGAAAGTGACCCCCGCACATATTCGTCAAGTTTTCAGCACCAGCACTGCAGTATTCTTGTGCAGTCTGCTAGTTCCACTTCAAGCCCAACTGACCCACCGACTGCAGCGAGAGTGTTTAAATATAAAGCCCCTAAACAAAAGTATCAGGTTCGGCACAGGGCCGAAGCCATGAATGCAATAGCTACACATCGGACTGTTACATGAAGCAAGGCTAGGATATTTAGAAACCATACAAAATGTAGTGAACACGGCCGACTGTTCTTTGAGCTGCAGGGTTTCTCGCACGTGCAGTAGCACGTTCTTCCTATGCCTGGCCACGTAAGCGAGCCCACCTTGGTTCAGTGACACTAGCATTCTATTGGAGCTGTTCCACAGGTGCTCGTATGACACGTGGTGGCATAACAAAGGCCGAACTACATACAGCATTTCCGCCGGCGTTTGTGCGGCATTTCCTTTCTTGGTGTCAGTCAATGTCCCCGATTTTAGTGACAGTGGCAAAAAGTAACGTTTCAATGCACTTCATCAAAATTTCCGCCTCAGATTGTCCCACACATTATAGCGGGGGTGTCGATGCTGGTAGCAGCTGGATGGTGGGAGAAGCTTGCGGACTTGCTTGTTCCGTCATACATGGCTCCCACCCATCACGGGGGATTTGCCATGAAACTGGCGCTTGATGCATAACTACAAGCGAGACGTGAGCTTTGTTTAAGAATGTTTCTTTCAAGTCCATTGATAGTAAACCAGTTGTAAATTGTGTGAGTGTGTATATATATTGCAACGTGTATGAGCTGAGAGAGGAGAAGAGGAGGAAGACGTGAACTGGTGCAGAGACCGACGCCATTACTACCAAACCATCAACTCCGCCCTGCTAATAAACACCCTTCTACTTTAACCGCAACAGTTTTGTGGTGGAGGTGCGCAACAATATATATATATATATATATATATATATATTAAATCAGACCCCCAAACCCTTATTGTTGCCCTGTGGATCAACAGTCACATGCGGTAGTGACCCGCATCCCGTTGCAATTGTCACCCTTCCAAGTCAAGAAGACCTACCAGAGCCAAACATGCTGCCACTCAACTCTCCCACTCCTCTATCGGTGACGATAAGCCCTGATCTGACAGCAGCCTAGAGTCAAGAATTGTTGAATTTATTGAACAGACATCGCCTTTGTTTGACGTTCATTCCGCTGTCCTTGGTATGACAACTTCTGCGACTCACCGAATTCAGACTGACGGCTCCCGAATAATTCACCGGCGCCCATACCGCGTGTCTCTCGCAGAAAGGAAGATAATCGAGGAAAACGTATCAGACATGCTTCGACGAAATATCATACGTCCTTCCTCGAGTCCGTGGTCTTCGCCAGTTGTGTTGGTGCAAAAGAAAGATGGAACGGTACGTTTTTGCGTTGATTACCGGGCACTGAACAAAATAATGTGCAAAGATGTTTACCCTCTCCCACGAATTGATGATGCACTAGATTCGTTGCATGGCGCAGAGTATTTTTCGAGCCTTGACCTGCGATCGGGCTACTGGCAAATACCAGTGTCCGAATCTGACAAAGAGAAGACGGCTTTTACCACCCCAGATGGGCTATATGAATTTAACGTAATGCCTTTCGGACTTTGTAACGCGCCTGCTACCTTCGAACGTATGATCGACAGCGTACTGCGTGGCCTGAAGTGGAAAACCTGCTTATGCTACCTAGACGACATCATAGTGTTTTCGTCTACCTTTTCGCAACATCTACGTCTCGAAGAAGTCCTAGGTTGCCTTGCAAAAGCTGGTTTACAGCTGAATACGAAAAAATGCACCTTCACAAGCAAGACGATCAAGGTTCTAGGGCACTTAGTCAGCAAAGACGGTATTCAACCGGATCCTGAAAAGCTAGCCGCCATCCTCGAGTTTCCCCGTCCGTTGCGTCAAAAAGACCTGCGCAGTTTTCTCGGCTTGGCATCCTACTTTCGGCGCTTCATACACAATTTCACAAGGCTTGCCTCTCCGCTCCATCAACTGCTCGCAAGTAACACGGCATTTGTCTGGTCTGAAGACTGTGAAAAGGCTTTCCTGGCGTTGAAGCAAGCCCTGACATCCGACCCGGTACTATGTCATTTCGATCCAGGTGCACCCACAATTCTTCACACTGACGCCAGTGGTCATGGTCTCGGTGCTGCAGCGTGACAACATTAGACGCGAACGTGTCATCGCTTACGCCAGTCGTGCTTTGACTGCTGCCGAGAAAAATTATACAATAACCGAACAAGAGTGCCTTGCTGTTGTATGTGCGGTGCAAAAATTTCGTCCATACCTCCACGGCCGCCACGTCACAGCCGTCACCGACCACAACGCATTGTGCTGGCTTTCGTCGCTAAAGAACTTATCGGGTCGTCTTGGCCGTTCGGTGCTTCATTTACAAGAGCACAACTTTGATGTCGTCTACAAATCTGGTAAGAAGCACCAAGACGCTGATGCTCTCTCTCACAGCCCTCTACCCAACCGTAATAGCCCACCGTCACCAATTTCCACCGCAGCATTACCCTCCGCAGGTCTCAGTTGGCTAAGATCCGGCCGCCCTTCTACCCTTGTGCCGCGTCAACGCGTTGACCCTTACTTCCGCTCCATAATAGCACGCTTGGAAGGTACATCCATTCCTCCGAACGCCCAACTTCGCCGACAACTGAAACAATTCAAGCTTTACGATGGTGTTTTACATCACTATATTTACCACGTTGAAGGAAACAAATGGGTCCCCGTTATACCACGTTGTTTACAACGTCAGGTTCTTGAGACATTCCACGATGATCCTGCTGCTGGGCATCTCGGCTATCACAAAACGTACGACAAAATACGCAGTCGGTTCACCTGGCCTGGCCTCTCATCCGCGATTGCCAATTATGTTTCTTCGTGTGCCTTATGTCAACGGTGGAAACGACCCACTACTGCTCCTTTTGGCTTTCTCCAACCTCTTCCTTGTCCCGCTTTGCCATTCGAAGTCGTCAGGATAGACTTGTACGGCCTCCTTCCCGTGACCTCCAATGGAAATTGTTGGATTGTAACGGCTGCTGACCACCTCACTCGTTACGCGGAAACTGCCTCACTGCACGCTGGTACAGCCACTGAAGTAGCTGATTTTTTTCTGCGTAACATATTTTTACGCCATGGAGCTCCACGTGTTCTGCTCAGTGACCGCGGCAAGGTCTTTCTTTCCTCTATTGTTGCTGAGGTTCTACGCGCCGCCAACACCATCCACAAAACAACTTCTACTTATCATTCTCAAATAAATGGCTTGACGGAACGCTTTCATCGTACCCTCTCGGACATGATTGCCATGTACGTTAACCCTGACCACACGAAGTGGAACGCCATTTTGCCATTCGTAACGTTGGCCTACAATACAGCTGCGCAACGCACCACCGGCTTTTCTCCTTATTTTCTGGTTCATGGCCGCTCTCAAAGTGTAACTCTGGACGTCTCCTTCCTTTCGGCTCCTGCTACCTCAGCAAGCCCTTTATCCATCAGCAAGCCCTTTATATGGTGGAGGTGCTACCCAACACCTCCACCACTTATGAGGAAGAGCTTTATTCGAGGCGAGCTCGAGCTGGCACACACTGATGATGATATCTTCAGATGAGAAAAATTATACAAATGATGATGACACGCCCAATTGATGAAGAATAGTCGGTGACTGCGCTCACAATATATATATAGTGAAGTAGATCTTTCGTGAGCGGTCACAACGTGGTTTATTTCGACGTTTCGGCCTAGAGTCTGGCCTTCATCAGGATTGAAGATACAGTTTTTTGGTGCTCAGCTTTATACAATCTCAAATCAGAAGGAACGAGGAAAAAAGACAGAGTAAAAGAGAAAAAGAAATAGAAAAAGAATATAAAGTGGACACTCCCCCCCCCCCCCCCCCGTTGGTGCCCCCCTTCCACTTTCCCTCCATCTCACTCCCCTTTCTGATGTCTGCAGTCTGTGTATGCTTCCTTTCAGACAGCGCCTCCTGGCTCCGGCCAAAAGCACTTTTTTAAGAAGTTTAAGCCTTTAACTACCCGGCGCCCCGTCAACATTTCGTCGTAGAAAGAGGGGTGCCGCGTATTGCAGCAGAGGCTGGTACATTTCGTCGTAGAAAGAGGGGTACCGCGTATTGCGGCAGAGGCTGGTAAGCGGGCGCAATGCGAATTCCTTGCCTGCTTCTGGATTACGCGTGCAGTGGGGGCCTCCCGGCTGTGCACAGGGTTGCTGTTGGGCATGTCATGCATGGCACAATTGATTGGATAGTAAAATAAAATAGAAAACAGACGACAGCTGCACTTAGGAAGAGTAGTTACACTTGGAATTGTTTTGAGTTCTCCAGTGCCCTTCGCAGCTGCAGTGCAGTGAACTCAGTTACTATTTTCATTATTGCCGTTATTGTTTTTTAATGCTTTAATTGCTGCAAGTGTACCAGGATTCTCATTTATACCTCTATCGAGGGTGTTAAATCGGTGGATAAGGTATGACTCTCGTTGTTCACGTTCTCGATTTGATTTAAATCCCGTCTCTAAGAGCGTTACTGATAGTTTGTCGAATGCATGGTCGGGAAGATTGAGGTGTTTTGATAGAGGTAGACTTGGGGCTGATTTCGCATGGGCTCTGTGATTATTGAAGCGAATCCTAAATGGTGTTTCTGTTTGTCCGATGTACTGCATACCACACACGTTGCATTCGAGTAGGTATACCACATTAGAGGAATCGCATGTTAGGTTTCCTCGTATGTTAATCGAAAACTTGGATTGTGTGCTGGTTGCTTTGTGTGTTTCTCGCATCACCTTACATACAAGACATCGTGGCTTTAAGCAAGGTCGGCATGAATTATTGGGGGGTGATGTGTTAATTTGAGAGTGGACAAGTGTGTCTTTGAGGTTACGTGGTCGTCGGTAAACGACGCCTGGAGCGGATGAGAATGCGAGTTTAAGACGTTCACTTAGTTCCAGAATGTTGTAATGTCGTTTAAGGATTTTGTTTACATTGGGGAAGTTTGTGCTGTAAGTCAAGCAGAGGTTTATTTGTTGAGGGTCTTCTTGCAGTGGTCGCTTGATAAGTAAGTCTTCAGGCTTTAGTTTTCTCGCTTTTTGAACAGCGTCATTAATTACATGTGGGTGTTATTTTTGTTTCTCGAGCATAAGTTTTAGCCTCTGTGAGCTCGTGTCAAAGTCAGCGTCTCTAGAGCAGATTCGCTTAAACCGGTGAGCCTGGCTGTATGGAATACTGTTTTTACAGTGGCGTGGGTGATCGCTTTGGTAATGGAGGTATTGTTGTCGATCCGTTGGTTTGCGATATAGGGTTGTAGAGAGCTTCTCTTCTTTTATCGTTATGGTAACATCAAGAAAATTTACGGTTATTTGCGAGTGTGTGTGTGTGAAGTGTATGTTCGGATGTACAGCGTTGTAAGTGTCGATAAAGCTGAGAAGTTCATCCTCGCTGTGGGTCCAAATAAGAAAGATGTCGTCTATGTATCTTCTGTATAACAGTGATTTCAAGGAACTTTGTGCAAGAAATTCCGATTCTAGCTTTCCCATAAATATGTTGGCATAATTGGCTGCCATTTTGGTGCCCATAGGGGTCCCACTGATTAGTCGAAAATACTCTTAGTTACAGGTTCGGATTTATACTCTTAGTTACAGGTTTGGAGTTACAGGTTACAGTCACAGGTTCGGATCCTGCCCACGGCAAGTTATCTTTTCACCCACTTTTCTTTGTTCTCATTTACATTACAATTGGCCTAATAACTTCCCCTATACCTTCCTTGGCATTATTGTCTGTTAGATCTCATTAATATTGTGTAAAACGAAAAACGAGCCCTTAAGTATACACTTGTTTCCCTTATTCATTAACGAGGGTCTCGTACTGGCAGACTTGGTGCCTCAAGGTTGTATACGGTGGACTATTGGTCAGCTTCCAATTAGTAATAAGTTCACGTGCTACGCGACGCCAAACAGGCTCATAAAGAGTGTACCACACTCGTCGCCATGGCTACTAGTGGCGCTGACTGACACTCCCACGTTTAAATTGACATAGATACCCAATAAAGTGGCGGGGGGGTGGCTGTCGTGGTAGCTCAGTGGTAGAGCATCGAATGCGTTATTCAAAGGTCGCAGGTTTGGATCCTGCCCACGGCAAGTTATCTTTTCACCCACTTTTCTTTCTTCTCATTTACATTACAATTGGCCTAATAACTTCCCCTATACCTTCCTTGGCATTATTGTCAGTTAGATCTCATTAATATTGTGTAAAACACGAAAAACGAGCACTTAAGTATACACTTGTTTCCCTTATATATATATATATATATATATATATATATATATATATATATATATATATATATATATATATATATATATATATATATATATATATATATATATATATATATATATATATATATATTACTGTTAGTGGTATGGAAATTATTTATGAGCAGCGTGGCCTAGTTGGTTAATACAGCGCGCTGAGGAGCGAGGCGTCACTGGTGCAAATCTCCCATTGGGTACTGCAGAACTTTTTCCTTTTTGCCTTTTGTATATATCTAAACACACAATACTTCCACAATGAATATGCATCACCAAGAGAACAACGAAGAGCACGCGCATGGAGAGAGAAAGTCGAGGTTCTCATCCGGTCAGTTAGCCTGTGTTCTGGTATGATTAAAGTTAGTTGTCCTGTATTCAACTGCTGCTGTTTCTGCGTTGTGACAATACATATCTGGGACATGAATGCAACGGCGACAATCAGCCGAGAATGTCCATATAAATTGCTATCCCAATAAAACAAAAGTAACACCAACTACTGTTAATTGCTCCTGTCCTTCTCTTTTGCACTATCTCTCTATGCTGGGTGCTCTCATTGGCCAAACACCGCCACGCTTCCCTCGCACGTGTTACCTGCTGCTTATTTTCTGTTTCTACAGGGCTCGACCTCCATGGCAGTGCCCAGCACGGTGAGCTGCAAGCGTGTGCACCAGGCTTTGCACCTCTTTTTTTCACTTTTACAGCGTGGTTTCACTCGTGCTATGTTTGTGATACCTTTTTGCTACACTTTCGGGTGCAGTACATGTATATGAAACTGACAGCAAGCGTTTTTTTCAAATTCATTCTGAGAAACAAGATGCAGAACGCGGAAACATCTGGAATCGTAGAATCAGTCGGGCTGACTTCAAACCAGCGAAACGGTCTTTACTCTGTGAGGTATGCGAGCGTCTTTTCGCACATCACTAACTCTATTAGGTTTTCATTCACCTAAGTAACCCATATTCGCTTTCCAGTTTATTTTCAACATTGGTGCCAAAGTCCCTTCAACACGTCTTCAAATGTATCTCCTTTTTGTTGACCATTATACCACATACAGACTATTAAGGTGGAGACACTTCTCAGCTTGCATGTCAGGCACCTTGAGGGGCAATGTTAGCGTCTGCCGCACGTCGTCTTTTTGACTCTCAAAAAATTATGTATGCATTTCCACCTTTAGTTGTTGGTGTGCCATTGCCACGTTCACCGACTAAGAATTTTAGATTTTCCACAAAGCGTCTTTTCTCACAGGAACATGTTTTTGCCTTCGCATCATCCCACTGATAGGTATCAGCTGTCAGCATTCCAATCAAAATCGAATTCGCACGCGCACATTTCAGTCTCTTGCTACCAATATCAAAGCTGCCCAAATGCAACAACACTTTGATGTCTGCTCGTTGGTTCTGACAGCCAGTAATAATGTAACATTAAAAAAAATCTCATTGAAATACCAGCTGACGAGTGTGACTGATTTAAGGTCACAGTGATGCAAAGAGCATCTGCTAGCTACGCACTGCAAAGTGGGAGCCCCTGGTCAGCATATACAAGAGCAAACGTCAGCATAGAAAAACGAAAAAAGAGTTAGTTTCACTTTTATTTTATCCAGGAGCTTTACATAAGTATATTGTTATGGAGAGATGACAAAATAAGGTGGTATCTAGGGATACAGAGTATCCAGTCAAATCTGGATACTCTGTCAAACTTGAAAGGCATCACAAGGCAGTTCGATATAGGCTGCAGGTGGTACGATTTTCTAAAAGGCGCCGGGTTCCTCTATTAGTATACTTCACTGCATGACATTGAAGTATTAGAGGGAAGGTTACTGCGAGAAATGTGTTGAGAATAGTGGTGTGTGAATATTCGAACTTTAGAATACTTTCCGACTAGTTTTGGCAATTCGATTCATACTGAAATTTTACTATTCAAAGTTATACGAACTTCAACGTCCGCGGTGGCCCCTTCAGATTTTTTTTTATATGCTTCACCCCATTACACTCTCACATTGTGGCGAAGCTGTTTTTTAGACTCTGCTACAGTTCCAAATGTGTTAACTCAAGAACATGTTGGTTCCAACATGGAGATGCACATTGCCGTTACAATGGCCCCTTCATATTTTTTCAGTATGCTTCACCGCTTCACCTTTCTGTATTGCTGCAAAGCAGCCTTCAGGGCTCTGCTGCAGCTATAAATGGATTGACTCACGAAAGCACTGGTTAAAAACTATGCCATAGAGGTGCAGGCTTTAATCAATGCCGTTTCAGACCAGAAAGTTAAAAAAAGTTGAAGATTTTCAGCCATCCAAAATTTCAGATGTTTTTATACAGCGACATCTACAAGACAGACTAGTAACTTTGAATTCGAAGGGAGTACGACCTTGTTTGCCAAACCAGTTGGGCCTCCACAGAAGTTGGAGGGAGAAAGGCTAAATATATAACATTTTCCTTTCGCATGTAAAGTGTTGTGACACCCCCTTGGTTGCACCAAGTCACGTAAATATAGTTCAGTCTCCACTGCCTGATCGTTGATAAAACAACTAGGGAACACCAGCCCTACTGCATTTAACCAACTTAGTTCAAAGATGCATGTTCCTATTCAGTAAAAATGTACTTGGGGATTCTCTGCAGCTTTTTCTGTAATGTCGCTTCAAAGTATTAAAAAAATATTAAACAAGTATTCGAAAAATGGTATAATGGATTTGTACTCACATTTTAATAGCATTCAAATTCACTTTGTACCCAAAATTTTACTATTTGCACAGCTCTAGTGGAGAATTATTACAGCCCACGGTGCAAGAACATCTTAGGTGAGCGAACACCGCGAAGCGAGCGCTTGGCAGGGAGAGACCGATTATGTTCTCATTTGCGGTGTGCTGATAGATGACTTGCAGGACTGAGGACCGTGAAGGGCTGCTGGCGAATTCTGCAAAGCACATCCGGCACGTAAGCGACAGTTTCGAAATCTGATAAAACCGGGTAATCGTGCGATATCAACTACGCGACACGCATAGAGCAGTGCCAGCGCCGCTAAAGACTGGATGATAAGGGAGGAGGTTGACGGTGCGGTGAGGGTGTTGTGGCGACGATAACTGAGCACCGCTACTTTCCTACATCACGGGGCTTTCCTACACCGAGAAAGGGCGAGGGGAAGCAGGAGCAAAGTTTGTAGCGCCATCTTCCAGACTCCTAGCGAAGCAGAACATTATCGGGCAGCGGATTGTCCCGGCGTCGGCTCACCTAAAGTATTTTGTACCGTGTTACAGCCCAAGCTATCCACACCTAGAGATCTGCATCCTTTTTTTTTCATTTTCCCCTCAACGGCACGCAGTGCCCATCAAACTAAATGCCCAATTCGACAGCATATGCCCATATGGCTCTTTTTGGGTGGCATAAACATTTACAATGATCCCAGGCTACAGTTTATCATGAAGGAAAGTGTACCTGCAGGGTCACAACATGGTGCAACTACAACGTTCAATATAGTAAAAGGTTAAAGGGGCCCTTAAATACTTTTTTCAAGTAACCATGGAATAGATTCACTAAAAGAGCTCATTGCCTCATAAATTCAATGCTGCTAAATGTTCAATAATCTGTCCAGTAGGAGCGGAGTTGCAGAGATTAGTCGCACGTTGCAATCGCATTCTCTGTTGTCTCGTCCAGACAAAAGCGCTAGAAGCTAAGCAGGAGGAATTGCATAGGCAAAGAAAATATGTCACGCATGCCTAGTGACCTTGGGAACTTTTTTTTTCTATGAATGGGTGGCTTTTACAGAGTGATCGTGCACAGACGTGTGGACAAGTTGCAGCCTCCTACGGCGATCCCTGTAGCGACCGAGCGCGCAATGTTCAAATCAGCCGATTGGCTGATAGGCCTTCTACGAGTTATCTTTTAGTTTTCTTCATCACGTGTTGACAGAAAAAGCAATTTTAGCTGAATTTGAGAATTTATTGTGAATTGCAGGCCGCATGCTGCCCTATAATATTTGACTCTCGTGTTCTCTGGAACATCTACTACCGATCGAGAGTGTTTTTTGACCATGCTCATAAAGTGTTGCTGGGCTCCTTTAATCTCTTCAATGTAGACCTTTCAAAGAGGATAGCCAAATAACTTGTTATAACCAGATTTCCTATGTCTGGATTCGGCTGTATGGTATATCTTCCTACAATAAGGGTTTCGACATAGACAACACGGGAAATGGATCTGCTGTTTGTTAATGTAGCACATATAGGTAATTTTGTATAAAGAACACATTCTCCTGCACATTGAAATGAAATCATTGAAGCTCTGCTATCAATGAGGTTCAAAGCCAAGGATGTTATTGTGTAGCTCCTTTGAGCTGTGCACATGAACAGGGACTACTTCCAAGTTTTATTGGAAACAATCCCCTGCAATTAACAGATGTGATAAGAGTAACATGCTACAGAACTTTCTCTTTTATTACTTTCTACACATGCGCACAAAGATAATGCCCTCCTCAGCATGGTTGATCAGCTTGTTCCTGAAGTGGGCCCAACAGCATAGATTCTTGGTCTACTTCACATGCCTCCACCTGAAATGAAAAACAGCCGCTTCAGTTGCACAGCACATACAGCTGAAAGTGCTCGCACTGGTAAAATGTACCGTTGTGTATGAGGCTGCCAAAAATTCAAAACAATGTCTTTAGTATAATGACACACTGTGCTAGAGACATTCCCACCAAAAGTGAGAAAGCATGCATGCACAAGTGCTTGCAAAAAGATTATAACCACGCCTCCCGTATATGCAGCAGGTTACTTTATAACACTAACTTTTCACTGGTAATGCGCCCAGGACTAAAATGATCCCAGTAAGGCACCATTCACACCTGTGCCTGACAGCACTGCGCAACTCTTGATTGAGGCTACTCACAGTGACCGACTTTTACCGTGGTGGCAGAGACGTGCTCTCCGTCAAACATGTGATTGCTTCTGTTTACATCTGTTCCATTCCCATGGCCACGTAAATTAGCCTTTGAGTTATTCTGACGTTGTCCCCTTACACTGCTGATCGGTTTACTAACGTTGGGACTCCATTCTTGGAGCTGAAGCAACTTCATCCAAAACGATCGCTTTTCGACCAAAGAAACCATTGGTGACCGATTTGGTCTTGCAAAATTTGTTGGTTGCTGGTGTCATTATGCCTTAAGATTATGAGTCACGTTTAGAGGTCAACAGTCATTGACCTTGGAAGTCTCGAATACTTTCTGAAGAGGTCAACTACTTAGCTCCACCGTCTGCCACACTGCAGGACTACCATAGGTTCTTTTTTTCTTTACACAGTCACCATATCGAGGTTCGGTAGACACACGGGTGCATGGCAGGGCAGCCAAAGAAATGGTCTTTACACTTGCTGCATCCGACAGGATTGAAAGGCCCCGAAAATCGTTCAAAGTCGCCACTCACCATGCTGAAGTCGGCACTCCTTGAGGACCTGGTTGAAGCCCTCGCACAGTGAGATGTCATGCTGGTTCTGGGCGCACTCCAAAAACTGCTTGAGCTCGTACTGGCATGGGCCACTCAGCTGCTGCTGTGGCTGCATGGGTGGTGCGGCAGCCGCAGGAGCAGCAGCAGCAGGAGCTGCCTCAGCGCCTCCCCCTCCGAAGCTACCGGTCAGGGCATGACCTATGGTGTGGCCCTGCAACGAAAGTTCACTGCTGTGGTGCTGACATTTTTTTTGCATTGAATGAAAAAACCAACCACTAAAGAGCTTACTATACGTACTGGTCAGCATGAATGTGCCCTAAAAAATTTATTATGACATGTTTTAAAAAGCTAGTTTCTCTTATTATTGTAGCCTGGAATTACGAAACTGTTTTTGTCACATGCTCTTGCAAGATACTGCAACGTTTTGCTTCATCGGTGATGCATAAGTGGCAATATTGTATGGAGTGTTCAAAGTCACCAATACTGATATTGTAGCCTGATGTCACACTAGTGTTGTTGGTAGGTGCACCATGCACAAAAACTACTTAATTGCCACAATAGAACATCTTATCAGCCTTTACTGAACGTTACACCTGGTCAGAGCTATCCCTATACACTCAACTTTCAGTGAGCTAAAAGAATAAATGCTTCTAACATGATTGGTTTCGTACTCAAAGTATGCAACACTAATGATCTCTCGGTAAACGAAACTCCTATTAAATGAAACATATTTTCCTGGTCCCTTCAGGTTCCATTCAAGCAGAGTTTACTGTGCAAGTGATTCCTATTATAGCGGAGTATTGTTGGTCAAGTCCCACAAGTGGCACACGATCAAAAGTACTTTAGAAGTGGTGCATTTAAAATAGGATTTTTTTTTTTTTTTGCTAAAGAAGGGAGTGTGGATTTGAGCATTTTCTCAAGCAAAATAAATGAGTCAGGTACAGAATTTGCCATAACAGCAGCACAAGGGCACATAGGAAGAAATTCAGCGGTACAGCGGTGCAGCTAACACAATATTACTGCATGTAAATTGATCCTTTTGACAGTACCTCAGACATTGAGCAGAGTGAGGAAGGTATTCTACAAACGTTTTTTGCCAGTGAAAAAACATTTACACATTACTCTCCTTCATGTCTCGAATATTAATATACATGACTTCCTATCAAGTGTGCTCACCTTTGGCAGTAAGAGACGCCTATACAAGTTTAGCCGCTTATAATTCTGCTTGATGAATAGACTTACGAACGTGTTTCATTCCGGAGTTTCACCTCTCAGCAGATCTAAATTGCAGAGTGACCTTTTCTCTTCCCATATCACCACTACACATTTATTGCTCAGCCATCGCTCAGACTAGGTGCTTGTATCCCCCGAGTGGGCAGGGGCACAGGCTGCAACGAGCACTCCCAGCCCCAGACACCACTGGGTTGGAGCCAACAGGGCACTCCACTTCAGTACCCCTGCACAATAGTCATCACAGCAGCAGCCTCACAACAGGGTACTCGTCAATTTGGACTTTGTTAATTTGAATTTAGTCAATTCAAACGTGCCAATATCTACAACGATCAATTCAAAGTGCGAGCCTCTGGCTTTCATTGCTCCTCACAGAAGTCAGCCTAAAATGATCACAGTGTGTTGCGAAACATCACCAAACCAAACTTACAAGAGGTGAAAAAAACAACAACAATGAAACAGCAGCATTTCTCAGCAGATGAGAGGCACTGCACTGGGGCTTATGGTAAAGCTGCAAACAATGCTTACAGAGTTGCAACAAAATAAATAAATGCAATAAAATAGTGTCATGCTACACGTTAAGGCTCATTGCTCACATGGATGTCCCTGCTTGTTTCTTGCATATCAGTGACTCATCAATTGTGTTTGCTGTTGACGCTCTATGAACCTAATTCACAAATCACCTGCCACAAACATCCAGTTCTGGACAAGTTCTTTGGGTTCTGCCCATGCAGTGTGGCGCAACGTCCGTTCATGCTAGCGCCAGCCCACTATATTTTTGAACTTCGCTTAACATTAACAGTTTTATAGTCACCTTTGAGTTCAAATTAATGGGCTTTTACTGTAATAGTATGCCACTGTATTACTTAATAGATACGTTGACAACAGGCAAAAAGCTTGTTCCCCTCGTCAAATAACTTGGATCACAAATGTCAGTGAGAGAGACTGGTCATAGAAGGATAAGTTTCCCATCAAAATGGATATCGCAAGCCAGAACAAAAGGGAGCAGCCAGGGTGATGAAAGGCTTAAAAAGCATGTCGAGACAAGTTAGCTGGCACAGTTCCACGTTCTTGACATTTTGAAGACACTTGGGGCTTCCAATTCCAAGATATCCTTCCAGTGCATGTATTGCCAACATTCATACTGTGCTGAGTTACTGAAATCACTTAGTGCTGAGTTAGTGTCTCATGAAATCAATCCCTACCGAATGAGCTCAACTCCACTTATTTCTATGCCAGATGCACCTAGTTCTAAAAGCTTGCTAGCATACATATTTCCACTTTTGTGCGTGTTCTCTTTGTTATTCACTAGTTTATGTCTACAGTTTAAGTTTCTGGTGGACACATCATCAAGCTTCACGTCAACACATATAGCGTAAATTTGTCATTCAACATGCAATGCACCACAAATGCACTGAGAAGCACTACTTGTACCTGAATTGAGTGCTCAGGTGTGCATCCTACGATTGATTTGGCCAAAATGTGTGTATTGCTAGTGTTAAAAATTTTTGCTGCTCTATCCTGTACTCCTTGTTGCCCGACACTGTTTTTGGTACACACAGCAGGCTGTGCATCTTATCGTTTTTCATCTAGCAGCTGTGGTACCACACACAGAACAAACAAATTGATGGCAAGAAAGGGGGCACACTAGCAGGCACAGACTAAGGAAGAAGTAAACACAGGCCCACAGGCTTCTTTAGTCTGTCTATTAGTGCAAACCCCTCTTTACCATCAAGATGAGCTTACACCAACTAGCCCAAATGTTCGTTTTGCTGGAGCAAATAAAGCTTGTAGTCATTCAACACCAACAAAAGGACAAAGAAACCCACCACAGCAGAGCCAACGGCAACTCCAGCCGCGGTAGTGGCCATTTGAGCAAACATGCCAGGCTGCTGAGGCTGGGACATCATGGGTGCCGGAGGGTGTGCCTGGGTTGGCACAGGCTGTGTAGGCGCAGCTGCGGCCCTGGCTGGTGCCGGTGCAGCCGGTGCTCGGGCTGGTGGGGGTGCAGGGGCCCGCCTCATCCTGCACACAGCAGACGAAAAATGTATAGCCCATTTCAGACAAACATTACCACACACACAATTTTAAAAGGATAAAGATAAAGAAGATAAACTAAGCCCTTTTTTTTACACAGCATAAACCACTGGACAGTGAAGCTGTAAGCATGCCAGTGTATGTAAGGGCAGGCTAAAAGAGCTTAGTCTCATTTTGAGCATAATCATCATTTCGTTTATTCATTCTCTTCTCCCCTCTGGTCCTGTGGCCTGTATAGACGTGCACATGATACAGGCTTAACAATGAATGGATCTGTTGTTAAAAGAATGCCTAAGTGCAACCGAACAGTCCGGTGTGCACAGAACTTGACAGCAATTAATATCTGACTACTTTGAATACTCAACACACCTGGAGCTCTGCCATAAATGAAGTCACAGTAATTATTACTTAACAAAAGAAACCTTCCTATAGTCATACACTGCAACCATAAAAACCCGAGTGCTGAATGAGTTTGAATATAAGCAACTATTCACTAACAGTATGACCATTTAGGATTTCACATAAGCATAACTGACAAAGAAATTGGAAGAGCACACTCAAGTTAGTCACAATAAAGTTTTCCCAAACCAAACCAAGCAATCTCAGGTTACTTGAGGTGCCATTAGCTCCATTAACTTAATTTTACAGCCATTTGCAGTGTAACACAAATGCCTATTGGACTGGTTACTAACATGTGCGCGTACAACAGCCAAGTACCACTCAACATTTCTTAAAGTTCTCTTAGATCACCAGCAATGTTAAAAGCACATTTCAGTAATATAGATACCGGTGAAATCGTTGAACACCAGCAGCTGACAAAAATTTTGAGCACTGCGACAATGACTATTGCAGATCAGCACCCTGGACATAATCAGCACACCAGCATTCAAATCCCAGAGGCCAAAGCACAGAAACCAGTGTATGCTTTGTGACACTTGTTTTCATTTAGCGGGTCCTTTTCAGACAAACCACACTGGGTACTTTGGCTAAACCTTTAAATGATTATGTTACATTCATTCTACCAAAAGACATTGCTGACTGCGACTCCTATAAGAAACACCTCATTGAAGAGCCCTATTCAGATCATAGAATTCCTAAAATTAACTAGCAAGGACCTTGGTGCTGCGATCGTCAATTCAGCGAACATGAAAATGACGGGTAATACGGAGATTTGCCTAGTCTTCGTGCTTGCTGACCTAGAATGCACTAGTGGCTTCACTTATTGCCATGTTTTGTTTCAAATGAAAGAACGGACAGCTATAAACTTCATGAGCCGATCGATTTGGAATGGTGAACCTAAATGGTTAGTGAAGTGCAACTGCTAAATATTCATTGATCTTTGTTTCATGACGAAGCAACTTCAAGCCACGTGATGCCAACCAGAACC
The DNA here is from genome assembly GCF_043290135.1 of Rhipicephalus microplus. NCBI lineage: Eukaryota > Metazoa > Arthropoda > Arachnida > Ixodida > Ixodidae > Rhipicephalus > Rhipicephalus microplus. The sequence continues at coordinate 49,709,041 of NC_134702.1, forward strand.
GAAAGTACGAAAATTGGACAAATCTGTGTACTACCCATCATTCCCATGTTCAATGAAGCGCTATGTGTTGCAGCTTCCATAGACACTAGCGTCAGAGTTCCCTCTAGTGTAATAGAAAACTATTACTCAGACTACCCGAGTGTTCTTCCATTTGCTGCACCTAAGTCCCCACAACACCACAGCTAATGAACCAACTGTGGCATGCTTCACTTTCAAATGCATCATACACATTGCTTGCTGATGAAAGAATAAAAACAATGCTTAAAGAGAAGCTGTTAGGACGACGACCTTGCAAGTTGCTGGTGTGAAAATTTCTCGGTTACACCAAAGACGCTCTTTCTGCATAGCAGTCCTTTGATGGCTTACAAGCAAGGCTTCAGAACAATAAGGATGGTTATTATGTCAACTCTCTGGTGTCCCAAACCAGAAACCAAGTTACCAAGATTGCATCATCCACTTTTCCAGGTGAGAGAGGTCAAGGATGGCCTACCAATTCAACGCAACGTCATATCCGTCATGCGCCAACGATCAATCAGTTAACGTGATAAAGGAGCAAACAGAAGGTCAAGTCGTCTGAGGCTGACGAGGTGTTGTGTGATCGTACACCGATTTTATGCACGTTTTACTTGTGCGTCTCAGTCAAGCCCCGAATTAACGCTGACATTTTGCACGCACGAAATTTACCGCACTAACTATGGAACGTCACAAGCACGCGACAGCAGCGTGAGCTATGGCGCAGCAAGATGTGTTATTACGTCAACGAGATAATGCGCATCAACTTGATACATTGACTGATATGTGGGGTTTGATGTCCCAAAACCACCATGATTTATGACAGACGCCGTAGTGGAAGGCTCCGGAAATTTCGACCACCTGGGGTTCTTTAACGTGCACCCGAATCTGAGCACACGGTCAACTTGATACAGCTCAAATATTAAACATAAACCTAATATTACTTATCCACGATCTTTCGCGAGTGTTTCTTGGCAATGCTGCAAGGCGAATTTTATTAATACGAGATAATTTTAATTCATTGACTTCCACCGTGTGCTTCGCGATGAAGCTAGACAATGCGCAATACAGATATCGCGAGAAAATCATAAAGTACGTAAGATAAGAATTGCTTAGACGTGAAATACCTGACTTCGTTATATGAGACATACTTGAGTACTTCGGAGTCATTTTCAGGAGGATCTTGATTGCGTACCTAAACCACCACGACCTACGTGTACACCTGTGTTCTAGCACTCCAGCCCTACGGAAACATAGCTTAAATTTCTATCGAAATTATAACACAAATGTAAGTCAAATGGACAGCAATCTTTGATGCCTTCAGGCGAAATTTTTGGTATTTCGCAACAGGCCCACAGGCAGTAGATACGACCAACGGCGCAGTATGAGGAAAACACGGCGTTTGCAATATAAAAACCACGTCGGAAGTGGCTCGCCATGATTGAAGGCGTTATGAAGCGGCGGGATAAACGTAAAACACGAATATACGTTGTAACACAATGTTCAACGAGACACGCGGCCGGGTGATGCCGAAGGCGCTTTGTCGCCTGCCGCTATACGCCGAAATTCTAACGAAAAATACACAATCAGTGAGGTACGTACGGTGCAGCTGGTGCCCTCCTTTGACGAGGCATCTTCTTAAACGCTAATTTCCGCAGGAAAAGTTCCGAACACTCGCAAAGGACAACGCCAGTTGTCGCGCAAGTCCGCACAAGTCTAATGACCGTACGCTCAAGGGCAAAATTTCTCGAAAAACCTAGAACGTGTTGATGATGATAGCCCAGAACACCTACCAGTTTCATAGTCATGTAACTGAATAATTTCAAACGTGCATAATCAAGCAAATAACTACAATTTATTTATCAAGAATGTTCGCATAAAATTTGTGTTGTTTAAATTATACCCGCGTTTTGAAGAACAATGCGTTTACCTTTTTTAAATATAACTATTAGCGCCACAAATGTCCAGTGGCTACAAAAGAAGAGTGTTTTTGGAGTCATGCCCAAATGAGTGACGTAGCCTTTCGTTCTTTCAGCCCGCCATCTTCTAGTCGGCTTCCTCGTTGTGTTTACGCGGCATCGATTTCGTCTAGCAAGCTTTGAAATATATCATCGGCATGGCCGACGCCACGCGTAAGTAACCGTTTTCGTTTCGTGTACTCGTGCGTAGTCCAACCTGCGCACAGTTCAGGCAATCGAGCTATTGCTTTCGCTTTGTTCATCGGCGGACCGGCGTTAGGCTTGATAGCCGCACCGCCCGTCCGACGTAGGCTGTGATCGTTTTTCTCGGTTTTTTTATAACTCGCCCGACTTTCCTTGCTCGCAACGTTGTTTCTTGTTGATTACATAGATGGAGCCCGCCTAAGGCTGTTTTCTACTGGTTAAAATATTGGGCACCTTTAGTTAACATAAGGACGGGCATGAAGTATCTGGGGGAGGTTTTTATTTTTGTTCGTCTGATAGCGGTGACGCCATGTTCCCGCCTTCGTCGCCATCGTCTCGTCGCACGTCTCGCCTCTTTTGTAAAATGCTATAGATAAGTTCGGCGAAAACTCTGTGCGTGCGGCCGCTTTGTGGCACAGTCGGAATGAAAAAAAAAGCGTTAATGCGCATTGGCCACACTTGCAACAACCACCCTTCCAGTCTGGCAACCACTTATGCAACGCCAAAAGGAACCTTGCCTACTATAAAACTACAGAATGCACGTATTTACTTGCAATCAAAGAAACAAACGTCCTCTAATTTGGTATATCTCGTCGTGCACGTTTAGGTTTGGGTTACATAAGATGGAATTTCGGTACAGGTTTCCCTGTTAGTACACTGAACTAAGCGAGGCTGACCTGCTTTGTTTTCAGAATACGGGAGTTACGGCAACACCCAACCTGCGGCAGCTGGGTAAGTGTGGTTTTCGTATTTTACGATGACACCCGGGAGATCAGTACGCGCTAGTAAACAAAGTGCACATGCGCGAACTTGTGTGGCAGTTTGACGAAAACTGCGTGTTGCTAAAAAATAAAAACCCCGGTTGTCTTGCTCATGGTACTTGAAAACAGCTAACAATTTAGGAGATTGCTTTCCGATGCAGTACATGACTTGCACCCAAGTCACTCGATGTCGCTGCTTTGAGCGAGTCTGCAATATTGGTAAGGGTTCGAATCCCGGCTGCGGCGGCTGCATTTCCGATGGAGGCGGAAATGTTGTAGGCCCGTGTGCTCAGATTTGGGTGCACGTTAAAGAACCCCAGGTGGTCGAAATTTCCGGAGCGCTCCACTACGGCGTCTCTCATAATCATATGGTGGTTTTGGGACGTTAAACCCCACATATCAATCAATCCATATTGGTAAGCTGCGGTTAGACCTTCTGCAGAACTGCCTCGACGCACTGCCGAGGTCCTTCCTCTGCTGTGGTTATATGCACAGTTGTAGACTACCAACATCATGGCGACAGCTGTGGAAGAAATAGGCAGTGCACCACTAGAAGTTTGTTTCGAATACCAAACTGCATTGAAGGCCAGTGCGAGCATACGAAAATCCTCACCACCAACCGTCATAGAGCCTGGCTGGCGCACATAATGTGCTCAAATTTCGACGAAGAAAACACCAATGGTTATATGTGTGGAGACCATTTCGTAGTAGGCAAGTGCCAGAGGGAAGATATGAACACTAATTAACAAGGATGCTCTTGCGTTCATTGGAAAGCTGTCCGCATTGTTCAACGAGACTGGGTTCAAGCATGCAGGCGCTGCACAACACAGTGTCGCAAAAAGTGTCAAGTGGAGGTTGAATGGCACCAAGCACAAGGCAACCCATGTTAAAGAAGCCAAATGTAGCTAGCTTTTAATGACCATCCGCATGCATGCAGGGGCTAAACTCTCGATACTCGTTAACACGCACGTACTACGCAGACCAGTCAAGGGAACGTGTGATCTCGCAGCACACTCATGAGAACTCGGCGCGCACGTGAGCATTTCTTGATTTGGCAGAGTAAATGCATCAGTTTTGTATCCTGGTGCTGACAAACTTGCCTCTGAAAGCATGATTAAATTTACTGTCGCGAAGCTCCTTTGCAGTCCGGCACTTCACCCCCCACCAACTGGTATAGTGGTGCGATTCTATTTACTTGTACACCATTTCGCCAAGAGTGTGGTGAGTAGTGCGGTTTACTGAATGGGCCCAAGTCATCGGACGCACTCAAGACAACCCAATAACACAAAAACGTTCTTTATATCGGACGAGGACAAGAACACGCACAAAGGAATCTCGCAACGATACATGGAAAGTCTACAATGAAGTTCCTTCCACGCGAGAAGGTCTTGTGTTGTTATGGTCGGCGTGCTTCTCTCCGCGACACCAAGTCAACATGACCACACGCACCGTTGTTGCGGTGACCATAGCACCCGGCAACATGGGGAGTCGATATTCGCACCACGACGTCCTGCTGGCGTCCAGGTCACGCTCGACCGGGGCGAGCGCCAAGGACACGAGGTCGAAAGCATAGACAACCATCGAAGCCAGCCACGCATGCTCCCCGAACCGTCTTCTTCATTCTTCCTTTTCGTTTCAATTGCGCGCTCAGGGTTTTGCCCCTATGACTCGCTCGTCGCAGTCATCACAGGAGTAACAAAGTTGGTGCTTAAAACGAAACGCGTTTTCGTGCAACACTTCTGAGAACGTGGAGATGTTCGAGTCACATCCGCAGTGTTCGTTCAGAGTCAAAGCGTGTAGGGATCCACTACATCGCAAAACTGCATTTTTTCCTCTCAGCGAGACCACCCATCTCTTATCATTACTGAATAGTATGCCACATTTAACAGCTGCCTTGCACCAACTGTGGCAACGTGGCTGTCAGCTCAATTATACTAAAGACTAGTTGTACTGCGCATCTGTGCAGCTGTTCACATATATATATAGTTGTTGCAATGGGACCGCTTCAACGGAGACATAAAGTGCAAGTCATGTATAAACATTGACATCAACCCTCTTACTAGTGACACCACAAGATTGTTGAATTTGGCCTTTAGAGGGTCAAACAGTGCAGCTGCAACAGTTATCAAAATAGGTTTGCAATGGTTTTGGTAACTCCCATGAAATGTGATTTTATCTTTGAGTCTAGCCCTAGGTGGCATTAAAACAGCTTTAATAGTGTGATAAGCATAACACTGAAAAAGTATACATTCCTGGCATCAAGGAAAAGGCTGACCAGGCACAAATACAGCGAGCGTTGTGTATGAGGCCAGCAATGACCATAGGTCGTGCCTTTAGATTTGTCGCTGTCAATAGCACTGTTTCACTACTTGTGCAACAAACATTGTTGTGAATGTGGGCATGTCTTTCAGGTATGGCTCCTATGGAAGTTATGGAAGTGTGGATCAAAACTACTCACAGGCCAGCTACACCCAGCCTGCCTCCACAGGATATGGGGTAAGTGGCAGTCCATTGGCAGCCACTCGTGCAAGTCTCTCCAATTGTAGAGTATTGGGCACCAGTTCAGAAGTTGACCTTACTCTGCCGCATAAATCGTCTGTATAGACCTATTCAATGTTTGTAAATGGGTAGGTGCCGCACCAAAAACAGCACCAGTATGAACGCACCCATTAATCCTCCGCAGTGATACCTGTGAAGCAGCGGAGGGTGCTAAGAGTCTCTGGGTGTAGACAGGCCGCCATTGGAACCTGAACTTGGTTATGTTTAACGCTGGAACGCTATCTAGTGAGGCTAGTCTAGCTGTGCTATTTGAGGATGTAGAGGGTGTTTTCAATGGATGTAATAGGGCTCAGTGAAGTTGAAAGGACACGAGGCTTATATAGGGTTGAATAAGACTTCCTATGCTACTGTAGATTAGTTGACAGAAAAGAACTAGGGGTGGGGTTTCTTGTACGCAAGAATATCGCTGGCAACAGGAATGCTATAGCGTCAGAGAAGTCGTGTTCTGCAAACGCTGCGGGGTAAAAATTACACGGCTGTTAAACCACTAGCACCTTTGTACCATCATAAATTAAAACATTTATTTTGGCTTCCGTGCCGTAGACACAGGTCCCACGCGTACTTTTCCGAAATTCAAGTTTTCGTAAGACTTTATTGTGCCTCTATTTACAATTTTAGTGGCCTAAAACTGTTTTACCTGTCTATATTTGGCGCCTAAACCCCGATTATTCAGTGCCTATAAATCCGGCCTCTATTTGTCAACAAGCGAGCGGTCGAAAGTGAGGCAAGCGCTTCACTTGTTTTATACATACGTGAGAGAGAGGGGATGCAGGGAGGAGAAAAAGCGAACAGCAGGCGAAGGATCAGTGAAGCACTGCACCTACCCTCTCCACTGCCTCCACACATGCAGGAAGAGAGCTCCTCCAAGCTCCCACAGCGAGTGCCCTGACACGCCAGAGCGCACTCATCCTCTCCACTCTGTCTGCTACTCCACCTGCACCATCTGCTCCCTTTGCTAGAGGCGAGAATAAGCACACGCGCCAGCAGCTGTTGCTATGTGAGAGGGAGTGAGAGATAACACCTGCTGGTATGCGGACAACGCTGCACGCTTGACATAGCCTGAATAAGAAATGTATTCACATATAAAATTTTTGCTTCAAATAGGTGCTTTGTCAGGATAGGTGCTTTCGGCAAATAGTCAAGGCCTTCAAGTTCCCCACATCTGGCGAAAGTGCCTGGCTACGGACCTTCCCCCTGTATTCGCATAACTACTCACAGCTCATTAAAGGGGAAGCCCAACTTTCAAGCTTGGCGCAAAAAAAAAAAACTTCAAAAAATGCGGTATAGGCCGCTACTTGCCTACTGCTTCGCGTGACAACTTCAAGTTTATTCTTTCTCAAAGTATTAAACAGGAAAAGATCAAAAAGAGGTCTGACAGCTTAAAAAAAACTTCTGGGGTATTTTTCGTTTTTAAGTACAGGACAAAAATAAATGTGTTGATTGAAAACAGAAATATATATGAAAGCTACATATTCCGCACGGTAGTAAAGATGCATGTGGTAGCACATTTCATTGCATAACACAAACAAGAAAAAAATTAATTGAAAGAATCAATCTTACCAAGAAATGGGGGGGGGGGGGGCAAATAAGTTACCTAAATATGAAAAATGGCTAGAGTTTACAAAGAAAACATGTAAGCTTTTAATAATCATTGATATGATGGTAGGTGAATATTTTTAATGAACTGGTAGATCATTCCGTAGTTTGAAAGTTGAAAAACCAACATTTAGTTTTCTGTAGTTGCTTAGCGTCTTCCGAGCAACATGTTATTTTGTGAAGAGAAACTGGAATTGTTTATACAGTCGAGCCCGCTTATAACGAACCTGAGCCTGGCACGGCATCCATTCACTGTATCCTGAAGTTTGTAGTAAATGAAACACGCAGCTTTTTAAAAGGTTGCGTGTGAAAACACATTTTTTGCCCTAAAAAGTCCGTGCTGCAAGGGTTTCGAAACGCAGAAGCAATAAGGTCTCGAGTTCATTTAAGACGGCAGGGTGCTCGTTCGTCGAGGCCCGTGGCATAAGCTACATAAGGCACTGGCTCTAAAGTACCGTCGTTCTCGCAATCCGATTCCTACAAAGTGGTTTTGCCGCTTACTCTATTCACAATGCCCTAATCTATGCACAGTTCCGCGGTGTCAGCATCATCGACCGTAATAAAGCCATTGCAACAGATGTCCCACCCGCTCTCCCAGGTCGGAGTCGACGACGGGCTGTCACAAATCGCCGCCGCAGTGGTCCTTTTGGAAGCTTCAGGCTCGGCATCGGGCCCGACGTCGACAAAGTTGGCCTCACGAAAACAGTTTCGCGCGCATGTAACCGTCACCGCCGCCCACAAAATATTGTCTCCTCAGCTGAATACCGGGACGCCCGAAGCGGCAAGTTAGCTGCCAGGTGGTCAACAGCTATGAGCAAACGCTCCGCAACACTGCACCTAATGCGCGGATTGTGCCCAAGCCATACGGTCACACCTTCGGCATTTTGTTGAGCGGCAGGAAAAAGTGCAAGGCTGCCCATTCGCCACCCTGACCACACATGCACACCGAAAGCGAGCAGGATGTGCACACGCGACACACATGCCAGAACATGTGGTATAGCTCTGGGCCAGTTTTAGTCAGAAAACAAAACTTCTGAATTTGAGCCAGCGTGTCTGGCGTCGCGTAGCGGTGGAGACGGGCGAAGGAGTTGTGATCGAGAGAAAAGAGATTTGCAGAAGGCCAAGGAGCTGCGATATGGTGGAGAGGGGGGGTTACGGCGGGAAAGCGACCTTGAAAACCAAAACACGCGAAGAAGAGGCATATTGGGTAGCTTGCTTGAAAGATCCGCGTAACGTGCAACTCGCGCGTAGAAAAACAAGATGTAAGCACAGTCGCCTGAATTGGTGCACGCGGCGTCCGCGTAACGCGCACCTCACGCGTAGAAAAACGAGGTCTAAGCACAGTTGCCTGGATTGGCGTGCACGGCGTCCACGAAACGTGCACCTCACGTGTAGAAAAACTATCTAAGCGCGGCCGCCTGGCCTGCAGGCGGCGGTCGTGGTCAAAGAATCGTTTTGTTGCGCTGGTGGGTTTTTGTGGCCTCACTGACTTCGATATTTTGCGGTTTGTTCCGCGCAAATTAACAGCAGTTTTTACGCTTGTGGGGGGCAGGCTGAGCCAAGTGCGAAGTGAACGAGAACAGGCCCTAAACACAACACAAATTGCAAATTATTAAAGTGGGCGGGGTAGCATACTTGTGTGCTTTAGAACTGTACGATAAGACGCAGATGATCGGATACAAACGATGTTGACAAATGGTCTGGTCACTCCAGCCCGGCAATGCCAACGACAGTACCAGCGATCGAAAACAGGGGAGATAGCCGACCGGTCTTCAAAAGATCCGTGGCAGTGTGAAAACACAGGCCGCGTCTGGCGATGCGGGTTGCTCAGAATAGCGGGGGGACAAAGGACGGAGGGGCGTGTAACAAAAAAGTGGTCGGAAAGAGAGGCAACTTCTAGAGGGGCGTGGAGGCGAAATCTGCATTTAACAGTGAGCACCTCGCCGATTAATGCTGATCAGTGGTCGAAAGTGGTTTCCCAGGAAGTCGGCGGAGCGCCGGAGACGTTCCTTGTAAGTGCAATTTTGTGTCATCGAATTAATATATATTTTCACGGTCACGTGGATATTGTTCGCTTTGAACGATAGTTTGTTTGAAGTGGGGCCGTTATATGTGGGCTCGACTGTATTAGCCAGACTTTCGACCAGGGAAATGAAAGTAATCGTGGATTCTTAAACATGCAATAAATGACCATGCCACGATTAGATCAACTCTCAGTGTGTGCGATTTTTCTTCTAATGACACTTCTGATCATGCAAGTAACCAAGAGAATAGTTCGAGGTTACGTAGTACAACTTATCAGTTCATTTTAATTTCTACCAGTTCCAAGAAACTTGTTTATCTTCCTTCATTTCAGCAGCAACAGCCAGCACCTGCGCAACCACAGCAACAGCCCATGTGGGGCGCTGCTTCTAATGTAGCTGCCACCCCAGCTGCAACGACCTATGGACAGGACCAGTATGGGCAACAAAGCCAGTCGTACAGTAGCTACCAGCAGCCCAATTCTTATTCACAGGGTGAGGAGAATCGCTGCATTGCTTTCCATTGCTTCCTATGCACAATTTGACAACTAAAACTGTGTTGTGGCGATGTACCTTTTGTCAGAAATCATCGTTCTTTTACTTGAATCTAGGCCGACCTCAATTTTAAGCGGACCACCAAAAGTCTGAAGCCCAGTGGGGGAAAAAAAATCGCAGCATATCCACGGAGGGAATGATGATGAGTGGGGCGAAGCGTCCCTCAGCCCTTCCGTGCTTCCGTCCGTCCTCGCGGCCATCTATGTGTCAATCTATGCATCTGTCCGCGAGTCTGTTTATCTGTCCGAGTGTCCCTCCATTTGCTAGTATGTCCGTTCGTGCGTCCATCTGGTGAACACTCCAAGTACCACCATCTCATAACCCCTGTGGCACATACCCACTCTAGAACGGGTATGTGCCACTAGTGGCTACGTATGCATACAGAGGAGCATACGGGTATGCATACGGAGGAGCGACAGACCCACATCATAAGGAGCTTCGCCCCTAAACAAAATCGCAGCATATCCACGGAGTGAATGATGATGAGTGCAACGAAGCTCCGGAGGGTTTCATAGCTAAACCGTGAACCTACGAAAATCGCCCACTACATCATCAAAGACGTGACAAACACTGTATATATTTAGACAAAAAATTTAATTATTCGTAAGTGGTAGCTATACGTTGCTTCCGTTCCCCCTTCATTGTAACAGCTTTATGGTTGAAGTGGCGGATCGAAGATGGGGCGTAGTGGAATGCTTCCAAGGACGAAGTAGTGGGCAGCTTATGCCCCTGACGCACGGGCACCCTTAAGTCCTTTAGACAAGGGGACATCTTTCGGAAAGGCGTTCGGGCGCAGTGACACACGACAAAGGAGTAACTCCTTTCCGGCAAAGATCCTTTTTGCAAAAGCAGATCCCGCATCTACTTTTCTGGCAGGGAGTACTCTCGCATACAGTGTGCATAATTTATCAATAGAAGAAAACGTGTCGCAACGCTGCGGTACCCTGTCAGTATTTTTTTGCGCTGAGAAAATGTTTTCATTTTCAGCAGCAGTGCGATTTGTGGAAAAGTGAAAGCCTATAGTCTGTCCATACTCTCAAACGCCTGCATTACGTCACTAGCGCGATCATGTTAGGGTTGGCAGCGGCAGTTGCTGTGTCGGCGACGTAGTATCTTGTGGCCCTCTCTAGCGAAGGGCGTAGGCTGTCCGCAATGAAACTGAAGGTGGCTGGGCACACTCGAAAACACTGCTTAAAGTGGCCGTCGCCTAATAACGGCAATGTGTCTTCGAACCAGCGTTCATTGCGCACATAGGCCCACCTTTCGCGGTTAATGGCTCGAGGGGACAGTGCGGAAGCAGTCAAAATGAAGCTGTTCATGACGAGTCTTTGTTTGAGGCTCATCACTCTTGCCTTCGCAGCGTTTGGCTCATCTTCAATGGAGCCGAGGGCGGCAAGAGTCAGGCCCACCTCAACTGTTGCTTTATCTCTGTCTCTGCGCAGAGACAGCAAGAGAAAGCATTTATTGAAATTAAAGATGAAACGAGGCAGTTGGTTCATGATGTAAATAACAGGCGAAACATACAGTTGCAAGTCCTGTTGTGTTTCTTTGTTGTCTTTTTTTTTTTTTCCTCGCACTGCCCATCATAACGATGCGGCACTCATTCTGAGTTCTCGTTGCTGCTTCCTTCGTCGTTGACTTCTCTGTTGCTGTCTTCAAACAGTGCACAATTGTTAGTGCCTTCAAGCACATTGGATATGTCGGCATTCTTAAAAGCGCACGAGTTACCAAGTTGTCCCACGCTGCAGCCCCTCCAGCGATGCTCCACTCCAAAATACCACCTTGCTGGAACTGGAACGTTGTACGACGACTCCGCAGCTAGGGAAATGTTCCTCATAGAAGCGGCACTATAATGACACCACCTGTTCGGTGCCATTGAGCTACGCCCCACACAGACCACTCAGGCGCGGCTCGAAATGACACTCTCGCCTCAACACTTCCCACAATTATCAAAATGGCGCCCTGATGTGTGCATGTGTTAAACCAGGTGTTGGTTTGTCTATCAACAGCTATAATGCCATCTAGGTGGTGCTAGAGTGCACCGCCTTTCTCAATAAAAAATGGCACGCTTTTCAAAATCCTCGAATCTAAGCCGACCCTGCAGTTTAATGCCAATAAATTTGAAAAAAAAAAAAACTAATCTGCCTAGATTCGAATAAGTGTGGTATAGTGTTTTAGGGTCATCTGTCACCTTCACTGAGTTGATTCATGGGCTCAGGTGAGACGCACTAACATAAAGTTGTTGCATCTATAGTGGTGTTTGTGTGATGCTGATGTACTGTGTTTTATAGAGGTGTGCGAATATTGCGAAAAGTGGTATGGTCTGTGTGTGCTTCTTTCAGGCCGTTCCCCACCCCCCTCATACAGCATTTTCCTTTTAAGACAAGAACACACTAGAGGAAAATGCTGTCGGTAATGAATCAGGTGCATTCAGATGTTAGTCACGTGCAGACACAACCTAAAGTTATTGGTTTCTTCAGGGGCATACATCCCCGACGTGCGAATTTCTGCCATCCCCATAGACATTTTTCTTCTATAGTGTGGCTTTGTCTTCATAATAGTTTGTAAGTTGTGTTTACACTTTGTTGGAAATGTCTTCCGTAAGTGTGCTGTAAGAAACAGAGCACATCAATGGCCTTTGTTTAGATATGAGAAAAAACCAGATCATTTGGTTTCTGGGATGGGGCAGGGAAATAAACTATGGCCATACCAGAGCTGTGTCGCACTTTTGCACCGTTGTCACTTGTTTCTGTGTATCCAGCTCATTAAATTTTGTATAGTGTGGTAAACGGTACTTGAGGTGAAACAATAAGCTTTGCCAGCCACGCTATGGTTGGTTTCACATGGAAGCCTATTTTGTACACATTTGACAAGGTAGGGACAAATGCCCTGCCCTCAGACAGAGCAATGTATTGAGTCCCACCAGTTTACTTAGAAGAAAAACCGCGGGCAGTGAGCGACGTCTGGCCTGTCCCACGTGCAGGCCAGAGTGCAACGTACGGAGGGTATGGAGCTCAGCCAGCTCAGGCACCTCCTCCTGCTGCTGCCAGTAACACGGCCGCATACCCTCCCGCCGCCAGCACAGGCTACGGGGCACAAGCACAACCAGCTCCAGCGGCAGGCTATGGGGCGCAGCAGCCAGCGCCTCAAGGTGCATATGGAGCGGCAGCTGGATATGGAGCGCCACAGCCAACACCCCAGCAGCCACAGCAGCCTCAACAACCGGGTACCCACCAGTATGGAAGCGCTGGTGCAACCCCATATGGCTCGGGCTACGGTGCTGCGGCCGGTGCAGCCCCATATGGGCAGGCCCAGGGGCCCCCGGGACAAGTGGGTGGGCCGCCACAGCCAGCTGGTGCTTACGGGGGCCCGGGTGGTCCACCCCAGCCCCCTCAGCCGGGTGCACCCGCGGGGCCCCCAAGTAGTTATGGGGGAGGGGACTTTGGACGGGGTGGAGGAGGGCCCCCAGGGGGCATGGCTGGACCGCATGGAGGTCCACCTGGGCCGCCCGCGGGAGGCGCAGCAGGAGGCGGCGGCTACGGCGGACCTCCACCTGGAGGATATGGGGGTCCTGGTGGTGGATTTGGCGGTGGCCAAGGTGGGTGTGCTCACAGGATGTTAGAACTGCTGCCTGCCTGCACCCTGAGCCTGTTGCATATGTAGAATGGAGTAGTGCCAAATTTCATGCACCTTGCCCTGCCTATGCTTGCTTTGCTTTGTGGGCCTGCACAACTGTGATCTAACAGGTTAACTGCATATGGTAAGAAGTCTTGCTGTGTAGACTTAGTTATCACCCACCAGCTGGTTGTGCATTGTCTCATTGGATTACTTGTAGTTGTAGTGGCTGTCTGTAAACCTCATGTTGGTGTCACGCTTGTGGCTTCTATTCTGTTGTCTTATTATTTTGCCTGTGCATTCAACCTTCATTATCATTGTGTAATGTCTAATGTGAAAAGTTTGTAGTTGTAGTGGTGTCTTTAGTGTTATGTGGCAAGGTCTTTCTTCTGTTACTTCGGGGCATGGTAGTAAGCTGCATATATAGCTGTCAACAGTAAAATGCATTATTCGCACACCTCTGCTACTGTAATGTTGCTGTCTCAAAGTTTTAACTTGTGCTTTTGTTCGTCTTCCCTTTCTTAGGTGGGCCAGGCATGTATGGCGATCGGGGAGGAAGAGGTGGCTTCAAGTACGTGATATCATTACATTTTTATTTTGGTGTAACAGTCTTCCATATGGGTTGAAGTCTGCTTGTAACTTGTATAAATACACAATATGTTTGCTTTATAAATGACTACTGACAGTCCCTTGCCTACATTTGTGGGATGAACAATGTAATACCTTTTATTTACTGTTTCTTCAGGGGCCATCCAAGGCATTGTAGATCACATTACAATTGTGCGAGGTAATTATGCATGCAAAATGTGTCGTTGCTTTGGGCATTAATATGGATCCAGTCACACAAAATCATGATTGACCAACCTGAGCAGCATAGGCAGCTCTGTTACCTTGACATACTGTACATTTGTCACTTCAAAACACCAGTGCTGTAAGTTTGTCTTGGTTTGTCTGCATGAAAGGCGCAGTGAGCATGTAAAGGATCTTCACTTTGGCTGTTGGTATACGTGTGTGTGTGCAGCATAGAAGAGGCCTAATTGGCCCTGCTGCTTTTGCATTTAAAAAAGGGTGTTAAAAGCAATCTGTGGTTTACATAGTACAAAGAGTGTGAAAATGAGGTTTTAAGATGTGCTGGTTAAGCTAACAATCTGTGGTTTTACATAATGCAAAAGGTGCAAAAAGAAGTTCTTTAGGCTTTCTGGTTAAGCTCACGCATGGTGTTCGAAAGCACAGCATTCATGCAGTGTAGTAGGTGCCTTGCTCTTGTGGGTTACATGAGCACCATTTGCTTGATAGCGTTCGCTCTGCGTAGTCACGTTTTGGTGCTCTTTGGTTTCTAATGATGGCTGGGGATGCGACGCGGGGCTCGCTGCGCGCTAGCTTTGCTCTTGGGCATTGCAGGGAGTGTGTCACTGTTCTCTTCCCTGGACCCCGCCTCGCCGGACCTCCTGGCTTGGCCAGGATGGTCCGAGGCGGGGGCTAATTGCATAATGAGAGCAGGAGAAGCCAGGGGGTGCAAACTCCTTGCCCGTGAGAGTCTCGAGGAGGGAGGCCTAACAAATCGATGTCTGCTTCACACTCTAGTAATCAAGGTGGTCCCGGTGGCAGGGGAAGTTACAACAAAGGTAACAGCTTCACCCCATGGTGTTGCTTTGAGTTTATCTCTATATATTTACCTATGCGTGCATATTACCTAGCGCTTACCTCTACAAGAGGCTTAAAGCTCCCCAAAACTGAATTTTCTTTCATTGTATTCTGTGGTGGAGAGCCACTATTTTTTTTTTTTTTCAATACTCACAGGTCGCACTATTGTTTCTAAAGCTTTGGTGCTGCTTCTGCACGCTTCTTTTTTTTACTTACGGTCGGTGTTGCAAGGCATGGTCAAGACTGGTTCAATTTATTCTAAGCGTTTGTGTGCTGGGTGCTTTAACTAGTTAAATACGAGGTTCAACTCACTCGTTCTAGTATAAGATGGTTTCTTCGGTGGCATTAAATGCTGCTATGCTACTAGTTGGGCAACATGCAGCTCTGCAAAGTATAGTAGACTCTCGGTAAACGGAAATCTGTTAAACGGAACGACTGCCTAAATGGAACTATTGCCTCTGCAATGCTTGGTTTCGGGCTTGTATTCTGCAGCCATGTTCACTTCTCGGTAAACGGAACTCCTGGTAAATGGAACTTATTTTTCCGGCCCCGTCGGGTTTCGTTTACTGAGAGTCTACTGTATTACAAAGTACCACTGGTGGTCATTGCCTGGTTAGTGCCTGCATGAGGTTGTGCAGGTGAAGCGCCCTTAGACTATTTCTATTTTTCCTGAACAAGCTGCTGGGAGGTGCACATTAAAGGTCTTTCCTTCAGGTTTATCGAATTTTCTTTGCAAAGGAAATCGGCGCAGCCTCGCTTGAGGCGAAAATGTGGGCAATGGTATTTATAGCCCATTGTGGTGCATTGCATATATGGAATAGTCCGTAAATCTGTATTGCTGTATGGATTACTTTATAGCCCGCTTTGTACACTTGTGACTTCTGGAAAAGTGTGTTGTCACGGAAACGGAAGCGCTTAGTATGATCAGTCGACGAATAAGTGTGGTATACATACAGCAAACATTTGCTGCGGCTTAAAATAATGTTAAACAAGAGTAGCGGTGTGGACAGGGTTTTCATGTGCTAGATATCTGCCTCATGTTGTCACTTCTGCGTTTGAAATACAAGCAATATAAAGTAAACATTCAGGTGTACGATAATTGTTCGTTTGGTATCAACCTTGTTTTGTGTAATGCTATGGTTGTCTGGAAGAGCATGTTAGTCTGGTTGTAATATGGTCATTGGGTTGACGTTCTGTCAAGGTATGAGTTTCCTTTTAAGTACATCACCTCGCCCGTTTGTAAAAGCTGCTCAAAGGCACCGAGGGGTGTTGGTGAATCGTATATGTGTAAAGCTTTCCCGTAGGACCAGCTACTTGTGTGAAACAATCTCAATTCCTCACTTTTGCCTTCAGTGCAAATACCGTATAAACGCGTGTAAGGGCTGCATTTTTTTTTTTTTTTTTCATGAAAAGACGACCAATTTTCCGGGTGTGGCCCATACACTCGACATGCAATTTGGGGGGGGGGGGGGGGCAAAAAAGAGAGAACGTACCAGCTACCAAACGAAGGTTTATTGCAGCATATATCATTGTCGCTCAACGAGTCTTCGGACTCAGTCTGAGATGGTGTGTTGCGGAGCATCGTCCTCCAACAAACAGTCATCCTCGGCGCCATCCAAGCTGTTGAATATGCCGATTACATTAAAGCTTTAGGATACGACGTCCGTCGACACCAAGCTCCACGCAGACAGTACCCAACTGAGAACAGTAGCAAGCAGTGCCCTCTTCAGCTGTTTGGTCGGCGTCTGCTCGTGGCTGCCGCTTGCCGTCCATTCGGTGTAGAGCCTTCGGAATTCAATCTTAAAAGGTCGATTAGCGCTGACGTCCAAAGGCTGCAGCATTCCAGTGAGGCCGCCCGGAATCACTGCCATGTCTGTGCCGACACAGCACAGCTGCTCCTTCACCTTATCGGTCAGGTGACCGCAGAAGCTGTTTAGCACTAAAGGTGACACGTTTGGCCGACAGCGCTCCCGGTCTGTTTTACCAGACGCACTTCATCCAGTCAAGAACCAGCTCATTGTTCATCCAACCCTTTTCTTGGGCTCGAACAATGATTCCCTTGGGGAACACTTGTTTGGAATTCTTTTTAACAGAACATATGGGGGTAGCTTCCGCCCGTCTGTGGTGGCACAAAGCATCAAGATGCAGCGTTGACGCTCCGCTCCGGTAGTCTGCACGGCGCTGCTCTTTTTGCCCTTCTGTTCCACTGTGCAATTTTCCGGGCAGTCAAATTACACAGGGGTTTGATCTGTGCCAACAAAGCACTGTTCACTGTGTCCAAATCTACAATTGTGAACGTGGTTCCACCAGGCGGTCGAGCTGCTTCGTCTGGCGGCTGCATTTCCGATGGAAACGGAAATGTTGTAGGCCCGTGTGCTCAGATTTGGGTGCACGTTAAAGAACCCTTGGTGGTCTAAATTTCCGGAGCCCTCCACTACAGCGTCTCTCATAATCATATAGTGGTTTTGGGACGTTAAACCCTACATATCAATCAATCATCGAGCTGCTTCGTCTGCACCGTCAATCACGAATGCGCGTTTCCGGTCCGTCGCTGCAGCGGACAACTCCGATAACTTATCTTCGGCTTTAGCTCGCTCCTTTTCCAAGTCAGATTGCTGCCGATAGATAGTATCTAGACGCATGCGACTGCTGCTCGAAGGCTCCGTGGCTGACGGACTTTGCATAAGCTCCGTGACAACTGATGCGGTAGCTAGGCCTTCCGTGGTGGCGTCGGCGACTTCGCCATGGGCCGCGTGAGGGTAGCATCTGGAAGGTTTTGCTGTATCACCGAGCGCTTCTTGAAATTCGCGACTACGTCCTTGGCAACTGTTTCGCACCAAACTTGTGCCGCGTGCGGAATTTGCGCTCAGGCTTTGACATCATGAAACTTCTCTGCTGACACTGAGGCAAAATGGCGCGCATGGACGCGCACCTCAATACTCGGAACAGACGAAGCCAGGAGCCTCCACCAGTAGGGAGGCAAGCTCAAGTCACATGCGCGAAGTAGCGAATAGGAAGGCGCTCTGATACTTCTTTTTGCCGCTCATTTTACAAGCTGCCAATGGCTTAATTGGACCCATTCTGGCGGGAATTTGAAGGCGAAAGACTGCTCTCTCAAATGAGACCAAGCGGGCCGCGCTGGCACACATGAAAGGGCAGGGGCGCGTCACGGAAAGTGTGCGATTTCAACGTAGATTTCGGCTCAGATTTAGCATGAAAGCGCCGTATAAAGGGTCTTAGCGGCTAAAATATTATAGGCATGAAATTCACGGTATAAGTACACTAGTAGGTGTAGATTTCAAAAACGCAATAAAAAAACTAGTTTTTTTTTGCGATTTTTCGGTCTCCACAACTTGTGTCCCCCCTTAAGTTGTAGCCAGCCGTGTAGCTATTCAGGTGTTTGCCAACGTGCCACAACGTTAATGCTCGGCAGTACATACACAAACACGAGTGACGATACGGCGTGCACAACTAGACGGCTCAACCAGGTAACACTGATAACTCCATAATACATGGAGGCGTAAGATTGGTGATGCTAAGTCGATATGGATAGTGCATTTGTATAGAAGTGACGCGAATGGTAAAATCCCGGTTTAACCTTTAGGTAACTGCCGTATAAACACCGGATTGCAATATTTAGCAAACTTGATGAGCACCTTGGCACAAACAAATTTCAACAAAATATACTAGTGATGTACTACTGCCTCTGTACAATATAATGATGATGGTTGGGTTTTTTCGAGCCATCTATTGACAATGTTTAAAAGGTCTCATGCGCGCGCGTTTTGAATATTTGTGGGTGAACGAAAGTGTGGGTGCGGCCCTTGAACGGATTTTTTTTTTTTTTTTTCGGCTATGTACTTTATAAAAACGGGGTGCGGCCCTTACACGCGTTAATGCGTTACTACTGTGTGTTAATGCAGCCAGAAAAAAATGCAAACAAAACTGTTCTCAGTCTTGCCTTCAGTATAACTGTAAAACAGAACTGCTTCCTTGATATGAAGGCTGTATGGGTGCCTTTTTTATAAACAAATCATGCTAGATGCTTGCGCGGAAGATCTATTAGGCATCGGAACACCTGGTGCACACATTGGAGCGCGATATAAAATTGCCACTTTGCGAGGGAAGATGACATGAATTGACTAACTGTAGCATCACTGAACTATGCTTATGTTGGTAGCATTGTTTTTCATATTACCTTTTTTGTCGTGCGAGTTGGGCTTGGAACTGCAAGGTTTTTCCTGCTACTGTGGGTGTCGGGCAGCAGGTGGTCTGGAGTACTGCACAGTCATCGAAAGTGATGTACCTCGAAGCTGCGGATACACTAGCGAGAGTTATGTGCTGTGTGTTTGTTTAATCATTATTACGCATTGCAGCTTATCCAAACGTGGCAGCCTGCTTAGTTGCACTTTTTGATGAACTCTTAAGGGTGTCTCTGCTGGTATAAAGGTTATCAATGGTTTGGAAAGCATGTTAGTGTAAGGCGAAAACATTCGCAAGCCAAATGAAATATGCTTGCACAGAATCTGTTGGTTAGTGTACAACGAACCTTTTGTTCAGAGGTTTGGTTTCTGCATACTGTGTGTGGATATCGATCAGAATATGTGCCTTGGCAATGAGGTAGTGCAGATTTTCAGTGGGGGGAGTGTGTAAGAATTCAACGTAGAGCGTCCAAAAAACCAGTCTTGAAGTGCCTTGCAACACAATTTGTTTGCCCCCCTTTTATTGTATGGTCATCCATACACGTTTTCACAGCACTATAGTGTGCCAAGGTTACTTGCATGGGTTCTTTGTACAATAGGGTGAGGAGTTGCAGTTTCGAATGTAGCATAATGCTAATACTTCTGTAGCTACACAAATTGACATAATCCTTGCTCGCGCAGATTTTAATCTGAGAAGGGCTTTCATATTGAATTGTGCATACATGTAAGTGCAGCTCCTCTCCTATGCGTGTTGTCTTTTGTGTCACAAAGTTCATTATAGTAATAGATTAATATAGGAGGATGTATAAGCATGCATGTACTGCCTGTATTTCAGCTTCAAGGTTTACCTTGTAGCCTTGATTTCGATGTGTACTGTGTTTGCACGAATATAGCATGGAACATTCAGTGACAAGGTGATAAAGGCGTAATATTGGCGGCTTGCAAAACTAGCATTGTGGGATCTACCTGTATGAAAGCTTGTGCTGTGCTCACACATCATTAACTACATGGTAGTGATGTGGGCGCAGTTGTCGTAGTTGATCAGCCCTTTAGCCCTGCCACTTGCATCAAGAAGTTGGCTTCTCTACAGACCTGTTGCCAATTGTCAGAGCTTCTTTTGTTTACATTTGGAGCTTAGATGCAAGTTGTTCTCACGAATATTAGAAATAAAGTTTTCGTTACATGTTCGTGCAAATACAGTACTTTGTACATACTAACTCCTAGTGTAATATAATAGGAATGTGCAGCATATAAAAAAAAACTTTCTCTTTATTTGTTGTTGCCAGTCAGGACTAACTTGTACTGGACTCCGGTATACAGAAAAAGACTAACTTGTACTCACCCCAGTTTACAGAAACGGTCTAAGACTTTCAATGAAGTGAGCTTGTACATCTGCACTTGTTGATAGTGCTACCCGTTTTCTGGTTGATAAATAATTTAATCTTTTAAGTGGGGCCCGCCATGCTCAAATAGATCTCATTTATAGTAGTTCATGATAAAAACGGTCATTCATCTGAATTCAAGCAAACGAATGCTGTGAATGGGGAATTATCCCCTCATCTGCCTTAGGGATAGCAGTTTTTGAAGGAATGATGCTTAAATGGTCCTAATAATACTAACACATCGGCCCTAAGAATACTAACAAACAACCTTCAAAGAAAATAAAGCTAGGAAATAGTTGTAATGCTTACATTCTAGTTGATTATTGGAACGTTGCTCTGCTTCACACATAATGGTGTCATATGCGTGGTCATTGCCCGAGGGTGGTTACGCCTATTGCACTTGAACAGACATGCTTACAGACTGCAAAACCTTGTATCTTAGCTTGGAGCACCACGACGCCACTTCAAAATTGGCCACAGTATTGAGCCAAGCGAGGTGGGCCTGTGCCCATTGGGTTGCATGCGTTGGTCAATGTCTCCGTAGCACTATTGTATTTGATGTTGGCAAGTTCATGTCTGTTAGTGTGTGGAAAGGCTAAACTTCTTGGTCAATTATACATCTTAGGGAAAGAAGGGCTATGCCCACTTTCTAGGCTGTTGGAAGTTCTTCAATTGGGTCAAAACAATGCTTGCCTTTTATAAAGTGCAACATTAATGTAAGGCAAGTTGCATTTTCTCAGTGTTCAACCAATCTTGATCACATTGCCCATGCTTAGCACTGTTATGTTTTGTGTGCAAGTAATGCACAAGCACTTTTGGAGTTCATCAGCACTAATGCAAGCTGAACAGTTGTGTTTGAATAGCTAGCCCAGGGGTTGTCAAAGTGGATTGCGCTGAACTTGGGAGGCTTGCAGTATGATGGTTTTTAGAGTTCCATAAAAAGACAAACCAACTGTGACTCAGTCTTGTATTACTATGGTAATATATTTAAAGAAGCCGATTCGCGAGGAATTTTGGATGCAATGATGCCTATGTAGGCTGCATCCGCACATCTGGAGTCTTAAGTAGCAAGAAACCTACTACACTACCGCAGCACAGTCTGTCATGGTTCGCACATCGCATTTGTGCACACTTATCATTCATGCTCAGTGACATATCTGAAAATGGGTCATGAAATTTTGCAAGTTTTGTCAGCATGGCCATGTGTTGCGAGAAGGTACTGATGTTTGCTGCCTAAGTGGGACGTTGCTTACAGACCCGCAGTGCACGTTCATGTGTCATGCGTCGCTGTTGCTAGGCAGGCTGATATTTGCTAGCACATCTTTCATAACAAAAATGTAGAACGAGTGCACAGGAGGCACTTCAATGTGCTGGCTTCGGACTGCGTGAGTGTTTAGACTAAGGCATTGTCTCAAAGGACAAAGCTTCAGCAAAGACAAAAAAGTAGGTTACTTTGCTTGCACGAAAATGCAATAGGTGTGCAATCGACCTGTGCTTTACAAGGCAGTGTAAAAAGCATTTGGGGGAAGGGATGATTGTTATTTTCAATAGTGTACATAGTAGAATTGTGCGTAGACAGCGATGGCCTTTGAGATCAAGCACATGAGTAGGAGTGCTTTGTGTTCCCTGGCACTATTGAAACTCTGCTGGGGCTCCCCACGAAGTTTGAAAACTCCTGGGCTGGTCTTCTGTATTCTTGAGACACTGTTAGATGTCATGCAAGATTATTGGTTCCCTTTGGTTTCCATTCGATTCAACTCCTCCACACCATTACGTGTGTCAAAAAGTTTGGTGCCACTTTTTCACGCTTTGGGGCAAAAAAATGTGTATTATAAGCCTTCAAAGAGGGTTTAGAATGGCTGGATATAAAAGATTACTTGCGAAGTCAAGTTTGGTTTCTTGCAGTCTTAAGTCATGATGCTATGCGTGACCTGCAAAGGCTTTCTCAGACATCACTTTCAAGCATCTTTCTTTCAATCCACCGTACTAACGACAATCAAGATCGTTTGCTATGTGTGGGAACACATTTTGCCCAAGACAAACCATCTGAATAGCGTTGCATCAGAAACACGCTCAAGCAAACTTTATTCCAGCTAAGGTTCCGTTAGCTCTAGTGCAGTCTAGTTCAGGCTCCTGTAGTTTGAAAGGTTGCATTAATGGCCTTGGAGCTTATCGTTTTGGTGCTGTGAAGGCCAATATGGCTAAGTCAGCGTGCCCTGGTTTCGTAGGACCTTCCGAGGAAATGGCAGACACCATATTTGTCTCCAACTTGCCAGAGGATGTTGGAGAGATTCAGCTGGCTGAGCATTTTGGTGCCATTGGTTTGATCAAGGTGGGACTTCATTTTTCTCTGTTCCCCCCATTAGTCTATCTTTTGTTTGGCTTAGTGTAATTTTTAACATTCGAACAAGCTTAATGAGGTCACACAGTTTGTGATGTGCGTCCTAAAGGCAAAAAAAAACTGGTAGTAAAAAATGTGGCTGGCCTATTTTGATCGTCCATGTGGCATGCAAAGGAGCCCAAGAGTGTACAACACTTTGTGCATGAAGTAGGGTTTGTGATTAAGTAGCGACAGTGACTTGAGTGGTTAGTGATACATTGGGTATGAGGCAAATTTTATGTTGAAGCCAGAAACACGAGTACACTGGTACCAAAAGTGGAAGGGCTGCACCGATTCGCCATGCTGCTATCTCTTTTCTTTTTCTTGCAAGAATTTTGCCTTTCATTACCTTTCAGCACAGACACCCAACAGCCAGGATTCATTGTTGCAAGGACAATGCGACATGCGGGCATTGCTCCGAGTGGGTTATTTCACTATAAAACAAGTTTGACGGTTGAGCAGCTTCTCGTTGTAACCGATGTGCTGTTATAGGTGGTGTTGCTCAACTGTTTTATATGCAGCAAAGTAACGATAAATAAAACTGATAATTCGTGTTCGTTCAAGTTCGGACACTACAAGCATTAAACATTTACTAAAAACTGCTTGAACCTTGTGCTTCCCAGAGAGAATCTGAATTAATGATATCTGAACCCAAAAATATGCTCCAAAACTAACTTGCGCTGCTCCCAAACACACCCTTTGATGCTTCAAAGCTGCCACAAAACAGCATTATTCCCACTCCCTGAACCCCTGTTCTAAATTCGGTACATGAGGCACAAATCGGTGTGGCACTTTATTATACTCCTTTTGATGTTTATGGTTTTGGTGCTCACTTCAATCGAAATTTTCATTTCTTAGATTGACAAGAAGACTGGGAAGAACAAGATTTGGATCTACAAGGACAAGATTACTGGCAAAGGCAAGGGAGAGGCGACCATTACTTATGATGATCCTCCGACTGCCAACTCTGCCATCACTTGGTTTCATGGTGAGTGCACTGGAAAGTTTCTTGCTATCTTGAGATGTCTTTGCTTTGTTTTTTGTTGCTCATGTAAGAGTACAGGTTGCCAAAGAACGGGCACTGGGAGGCGCTCAGCAAAAAAGTATGCCAAAAGCTAGCCTGGTGATGGCCACATAAACTGCTCTAAAATGGAACAGCAACTTCTAAAAGGTCACTTTCAAGACATGCAGGGTGGCTGGAGGAAAGCTTGGGGGAGAGGTTTTGTCAGTGAATAATTTCTCGTGTCTAGAACAATAACCGTGCGAGGTAGTCGCATCTTCTGACCAAATTTTCGGAGCCCTCCACTACCGCATCTCTCATAATCATATGGTGGTTTTGGGACGTTAAACCCCACATATCAATCTTCTTCAGACCACACGTGCATTAAAATGTATTTATTTTCAGTTTTCGGAAATTCGCACCACCATTACAGTCAAACTCCGCTACAACGCAAAATTCACGATTCCCAGTCAGCAGTCATAGGAGTCAATGCATAAATATTGTCGCCACAACGGACACTTTTTTCTTCAATCTTCCTGCTTCACCAAAATTTTAAGATGCAATTCTAGGCTCAAATACTTATTGCTATGCAGTAAACCCAATCTAACATTTCGACGCATTTTCAGAGCCTGAAAATGCGTCAACAAAGTCTAAAATACGCGTTGGCACCACCAGAAACCACCGCTGTTCAACAAGTATGGGTGCCGCCATTGCTCGATAGCGATGGCAATGAGACTGCCCTGCTTTTGCCACTGGCTTATATTGAGCCGCAGATGATCCGAAGCTGAAGCTCAGTCGCTCAGCTCGTGGTTTCCTTCACGCAGCTGCTGGGTGCAACTGTGGAATGAATGGCCAGTGTGGTAACTAATCAGAGCGGCTGTTGGTCCGCATTATCAACAAAATCAGCTAGCCGCGAGTGATGGATAAGAACGGCATAGAATGATGCAAAAGTCCCTGCTTTCATCCCGGCTTTGTCTGATACTTCTGACAGCAGACAGCTGCTGGTGTTAACGTGTTAATGCAACTGTTTCGTTCGTTCACGAAGGCATTTCTAGGCGTGTTTCAGCGTGCTTTTCACCATGGCCTCGCTATACATGGGTGAGAATGACGTTGTGACGCTGCTGAGAAAGAATAGGAAGCAGCAGACATTTTTCGAATATTAAGAATAAACGTTCATCAGTTTTGCTAGCTCAGATCAGCTATATATTTTTCAATTTCACTTCGACGAAATTTTTTCCGCGTTCAGTCTGTTTCGTTGTAGCGGAGTTCGACTGTAGAACCAACATTCTTGGTGCAATCGCATTCTCGCTCATGCGGTATCATCTGGTCAGCATTATAGGAATCGCACAACTGTAGAAGCCATGTTTTCCCGCTTTGCAGCATGGCAGTATTTTCAACTTCGGTGTTCTACTGGTGGTGTCCAACAATGTGCCTAATAACTGAATAATCATGTGCTCATATTTTTGTATTGCTTTATTCTTTATTCTTTGAAGGCTTTAGAGAATAATGTCCACACGTCATGTAACCTTAGAAGCGAGTAATTTTGTTATCACAAGCTGTTTTCTTCAATTCATTATAATGCACACTCTGTCACCGTATGGACTTTGGTGTGCGCACGCTGACTAGTCTCGTGCAGTTGGCATAAGCTTTTTTTGGAATTAGGTATTGCCTTTTGTTTAGTCTTAGAATATTTAATGAAAAGGCAGAAAATTTTCTCAAGACAATTAGCAGTGACCCCTCAAACCTCTAATTGTCAGACAAGGGTATTTTTTTCCATTACCTTGTGCCAGAAAAGAGATGTGGTGCCAAATTTCAAATTGAGCAACTCTGAAACCTGGTGAAAGCGTAAGAGGTGCCACTCGAGCCAAGAACTGCACAAGCAAGTCGCTTGTCAGGGCTTGTAAATCAGTTACTTTCCTCGCGAAGCCAAAACTGCATTTTCTAAGCGAACAAAGTTCTGGTGCAGCATGTCTTCTTGTGCTTCAAGTCTGCGCGAAATTGATACAAACAGCTTGACAACGAACAAGAATGCTTTTTCACAAAATGTAATTTTTTCTAATCAGCGAGTGTTAATTTTCTGTGCATTAAGACCAAGTGTGTGTGCATCATGATTGCGCACACTGGTGTGCAAAAGCAGTTGGCACACAGGTGCAATTTTTTTTTCTTCTCGTGTCGTAAGGTATTGTGTGCATACCAAAAGTGTTTCGATTTCACTATTGTGACCACAAATTTACGGCGATCTGAGGAGGATATTGATAAATTATCCCATACATCTGAATTGTACTGTTGATGTTCTTGCAGCTGTTCGTAGGTGTCTCTCATTGTTAAAACTGTTATATGGTAGTAAAAATTCCAGGCTGAGGAGGAATGTTACTCCTGTAGGAATTCCTGAATCTGACTTTGGTAACTTCTGTGTTGCCCTGCTACAGGCAAAGAGTTCATGGGTGGCAAGATCAATGTGGAGCTAGCCCAGCGCAAGACTCCATTTGGTGGCTTTGGTGGTGGCATGGGTGGCCGTGGAGGGCCCCGTGGTGGAAGGGGAGGTCCCCGAGGAGGCGGCGGCCCTGGAGGAGGTCGTGGGGGTGGTCCCGATAATGGCATGGGTGGCCGCGACGGAGACTGGAAGTGCCCGAACCCGTAAGTACTGGTGCTTGCTGCTGCTGAAAATGTACTAGGACCAAATGCTAATCTACCCCTGTAAGTGTTTTGGTAAAACAGCCTTGTCTGCTGCTGTGCCGTACGTGTTCAAATCTAGGATAGCTTTTTTTTTTTCCCCCAAATTATAGTGTATCAAACTGCAGGTCGGCTTAGATTCGAGGATTTTTAAAAACGCGCCATTTTTCATCGGGAAAAAAAAATTGTCTACAACTAGAGCCATCAGACAGTATTGTAGCCGTAAGTAGCCGTGCCAACACCTGGCTAAAGGACATGTGAGGCCACAATTTTGGCCTTTGTGGCAAGTGTGTGGCATAGCTCAATGGTGCCAAGCTAGGGGTGTTATGTGAGACTCCAGGATAAAGTGCCTCCGGGTGCAGCGTCTCCTCGCTATCTGACAGCTGCACAGGCGGTGTCATTATAGGGTGAAGTCGTCGTCCAATCCCAGGAACTTTGATTGTGTGCTCTTTTAACAAGTACGGCATATCCAATGCTTTAGGAAGTCTGCCGAGATTCGAGTGCAGTAGACTCTCAGTAAACAGAACTCCTGTTAAATGGAACACATTTTACCGGTCCCTTCAGGTTCCATTTAATGCGAGTCTACTGTAATTCCTTCTCTCCCCCCCCCCCCCCTTTTTTTTTAAAGACGATAGTATTTCTTGTGGACCTTCAATGCAAACATTTTGGTCTGTCTGCCTGTGCATTTGTCTGTTTGCCCACCCTTAACGGTACCCTAAATGGCACAAAAGTGACGATACTCCGAACGGCCGACCCCATTCGCAGCACCCACCAATATTGCTCAAGGTTCAGCGTTCATGTGCGATTGTCAATTAAAAAGCAATTATTGTGCATATCTGAGGCACCATAACAACACGTCAATATTATTTGTGTATTTTTTACTAGAAAAGGCACACACAAGTAATCTTAAGGATCGTAGCCTTTATAACGCTGTGCTGGCCATGCAACGCTTGCACGAAACGGCAAGTGTTTTCAACGCTTTGCTAAGACCACACGGTGATGGCACCGACCCGTTGCCTTACGTTCTCCACCTTATCACCTCCGAGACTGGCGGCAGGGCGTGCGCGCTTACTTTTCCAAGATAACTGCCAGATAGCGCTCATGTCCCGCGTGTGACGTGACTTGATGCACTCGTTCGCCTCTGCAGCATGCTCGAGGCACTCTAACGCAGCGCCTCCAGAATATTGCCACGTTCCATTTCACAAGTTTTTGTTATCGTTCCGAAACACCACACGATTCTCGGCGAAAACCGCGCCTGCAGGTTTCGAGAAGGTTCCGGACTGTAGTAGATCATTTCGATAAGATCACGCCCACTGTGCGAACGGTACAGATTGTTCTGGAACCTAAGCCACCGCCAGCGATAACGCTAGAACATTCGACGGCAAGGGTATAAATGCCGACGAGCTTCGACGCTTGTCAGTTGTTGATCGAAGGCCGACGCTCCGTTCGCCGCTATCAGTCCGAGACTGCTGTCTGTGCGAGACTGCTGCTGTAATTGGACTTTCCGTTTACCGGGCACAGGTTCGCCCAACAGTTAAATCCCAACACGAAGTCTCCTGTCTTCGGCCACGTCACGACCCTGTGACATCTGGTGGAGGTGCTGCTTTGTTCATGTACCAGACGCCCCCGTCAAGCCGTGAACCCAGCCCACGTCGCGGAGAAGACACCGACACCAACCAAGTGCAGCGAACAAGCCGCCGACAGCAAGGGCTACCACCGGAGTACGGGCTTCTACAAGAGAAGGCGCGGAAGACCAAGGCCATGACCGCGACTGCAGCGACAATGACAACCGCAGCGTCCCAGCCCACGATGGTCATGCATCAACCCAGGGAACCACCAATTTTCCATGGGTCATCGTTCGAAGACCCGGAGTCCTGGCTAGAAATATACGACCGTGTGGCCACCCTCAACCACTGGGACCATGACGAAAAGCTGCGTCATGTGTTCTTCTATTTGGAAGACACCGCAAGGACCTGGCTCGAAAATCGAGAGTCCACGCTCCGAACGTGGGATGTTTTCTGCGGCGCATTCCTTCAAACGTTCGCGAGCGTCGCTCGCAAAGAAAGGGCCGCTGCCCTACTAGAGACTCGGGTTCAGCTACCAAATGAGAAGGTTGGAATTTTCACAAAGGAGATGACCCGCCTATTTCGTCACGTTGACCCAGACATGCCTGAGGAGAAGAAAGTTCGTTTCCTCATGCGAGGGGTCAAACAGGAGCTCTTCGCGGGACTAATGAGGAATCCACCGAACACCGTCCAAGAATTTGTATCCGAGGCGACCACCATAGAAAAAACCCTTGACATGCGCACCAGACAGTATAATCGTCGCCTGACTCCAGAATGCGCTGCTGCTCAAACCAGTGACTCCGAAAACCTGCGTGAAACGATCCGAGCGATCGTGCGGGAAGAGCTGCGCAAACTGTTGCCTTCGGCGCACCCTCAAGTGGATTCGATCGCCGACATTGTGCGAGAAGAAGTTTGGCAATCACTTCGAATTCCCCAAACACTACTGCCCGAGCCAGAAACTATGAGCTACGCCGCTGCAGTGCGCCACAACGCTCCTCCCCGTCCACGCCAAAACGCCGCCCCGTCGCACTTCTGTTGCCAAACACCACCGCCGCCACCACCCCCACCGACGACCTACCGTTCACCAGCGGGCCAGCGCAGTGCGCCGAGGAAAACCAACGTTTGGCGCACCCCTGACCACCGCCCACTGTGCTACCACTGTGGCGAGGCCGGGCACACTTACCGCCGTTGCCAGTACCGACAGATGGGACTGCGTGGCTTCGCCGTCGATGCACCACGTCCGCAGCCAGGGGAACGGCCACGTGACATCGCCGACTACCTGACAGGAACTCAATGGACACCCCGAAGTCCTTCCCGTTCACCGTCGCCCAGCCGCCGCATGTCACCGCACCCCCGGCAGTACTCCGGCCCAACGCGGGGCCGGTCTCCTAGCCCGTATCCGGGAAACTAAGGGCAGCAACCGGTGTAGGTGCGGTTGCTGTGCGAGGAACTACCGAAGATCCTCCGACGACGACGACGCCGCGACGGAGCTTTCCGAACACAGTGCCAACCAGGCAAAGCCCTGACGGCGAAAGCTCACTTACCGAAGGTGGCCTGACGACGCAACATGGAAGCAGCGGAACAAGCCGATGCAGCCGTGACCCGACGCCACGCCCTAACTGTAATGTGAGACGGCGAACTAGCGACCTCGACGTTCTTATCGACGGCCACAGTGTGACCGCTCTCATCGATACTGGAGCCGACTATTCTGTCATCAGTGGGTCGTTCGCCGCGAAGCTAAAGAAAGTTAGGACAGCTTGGAAAGGCCCTGAAATCCGCACAGCCGGAGGTCATCTCGTAACACCTGCAGGAATCTGCACAGCGAGTCACCATTAACGGCCATATTTATTCTACAAACTTCGTAGTCCTACAGCATTGCTCGAGAGATGTCATCCTTGGCATGGACTTCTTATGCCTCCATGGTGCTGTAATCAACCTAAAAACAAAGTTGATAACGTTATCCACAGAAGAAGCACTACCGCCGCGCACGCCGTCAGGACACCATGCCTTGAATGTGCTGGAAGAACAAGTCACCATTCCGCCTCGCTCAAGTGTCATTATTTCTGTCGGCGCTCCTAAATCACCTGACTTGGAAGGCGTCATTGAAGGCAGTCAGCATCTGTTGGTCACCCGAAATATTTGCGTCGCAAGAGGAATTGCAGAGCTGCGGGGAGGCAAAGCAATGGTTATGCTCACGAATTTCAGCAATGAGTACAAACATGTGAACAAAGGAACAACGGTCGCATACATCGAAGAAATTGTCGAAGCCACCAGTGCTTTCGCCCTCGCCGATTCTGCGGAACCTGCTCAGAGGAACCAAGCCCCTCCCACAGCTTTCGACGTCAATCCCAGACTTCCGAACGATAAGCAAGAACAGCTCAAGGCCCTGCTCCTGCAATACGAAGATTGCTTTTTGTCGTCATCGAAAATTCGGCAGACCCCAATCACGAAACATCGCATCATAACCGAAGAAAATGCCAGACCACTCCGTCAGAGTCCGTACAGGGTTTCGATGCGAGAACGTGAGGCCATGAAGAGACAAGTTGAGGAAATGCTTCGGGATGACATTATCCAGCCGTCCAAGAGTCCATGGGCATCCCCCGTGGTGTTAGTGAAGAAAAAGGATGGGACCCTACGTTTCTGCGTCGATTATCGTCGCCTGAACAAAATCACAAGAAAGGACGTGTATCCTCTCCCACGAATAGACGACGCACTTGATCGGCTCCATAACGCAAAGTACTTTTCGTCAATGGACCTCAAGACTGGCTATTGGCAAATCGAAGTCGACGAAAGAGACCGAGAGAAGACGGCGTTTATAACACCGGACGGCCTCTTCGAGTTTAAGGTGATGCCCTTCGGCCTTTGCTCAGCACCTGCAACTTTTCAACGCGTTATGGATACAGTACTGGCAGGATTGAAGTGGCAGACTTGCCTTGTGTACTTGGACGACGTCGTCGTGCTTTCCTCGAGTTTCGATGAGCATCTTCGGCGCCTTGAAGCTGTACTTCAAGCCATCAAGACTTCCGGACTCACACTGAAGCCAGAAAATTGCAGATTTGCGTATGAGGAGCTCTTGTTTCTGGGGCACGTTATCAGCAAGTCTGGAGTTCGTCCCGATCCACGGAAAACAGCCGCCATCGCCGACTTCCCGCCGCCCACTGACAAGAAAGCCGTGCGCCGATTTCTGGGCCTGTGTGCCTATTATAGGCGGTTCGTGAAAAACTTCACCCGCATCGCCGATCCTCTCACTAACCTTACCAAGGCCGACGTGGAGTTTAAGTGCGAAGCGCCGCAGGAACACGCTTTCCAGGAGCTTGAACATCGCCTCCAGACGCCTCCGTTACTTGCCCATTTCGACGAATTCGCCGAGACAGAAATACATACTGACGCAAGCAGCGTAGGTCTTGGCGCCGTTCTTGTGCAGAGGGCTGACGGACTTGAAAGGGTTATTAGTTACGCCAGCCGATCGCTATCCAAAGCAGAAGCAAATTATTCCACAACAGAAAAGGAGTGCCTCGCCATCATCTGGGCTACGTCGAAATTTCGCCCCTACCTCTACGGCAGGCCCTTCAAAGTTGTCAGTGACCACCATGCCTTGTGTTGGCTAGCCACCTTGAAGGACCCTTCAGGTCGCCTCGCACGGTGGAGCCTGAGACTGCAAGAATATGACATTACTGTCATTTACAAGTCCGGCAAAAAACACTCCGATGCTGACTGTCTCTCTCGTGCGCCTGTCGACCAACCGCTACCGGATGACAACTTTTTCTTAGGAACGATAACTACCGACGACTTCGCTGAACGACAGAGGGCCGACCCGGAACTTAAGGCCCTAATAGAATACCTCGAAGGCAGGACCGCCGAAGTCCCGAAGGTATTCAAGCGCGCACTTGCGTCGTTCTTTCTACGAAACGGTCTTCTACAAAAGAAAAACTTTTCACCGCTTCGAGCTAAGTACCTCCTTGTGGTGCCTTCAGCTCTGCGACCAGAACTCCTGCAGGCCCTGCACGACGATCCGACGGCAGGGCACCTCGGTGTGTCTCGCACGCTCGCGAGGATACAAGAAAGGTACTACTGGCCACGTCTTACTACCGACGTCACTCGTTATGTGAGAACATGCCGGGACTGCCAGCGACGCAAGACACCGCCGACAAGGCCAGCGGGACTTCTGCAGCCAATTGATCCACCTTGCCGACCTTTCCAGCAAATTCGTGTGAACCTACTGGGGCCGTTCCCGACGTCGGCTTTCGGAAACAAGTGGATCGTGGTAGCTACCGACTACCTCACCCGCTACGCCGAGACAAAAGCCCTGCCAAAAGGCAGTGCATCCGAGGTAGCTAAGTTCTTCGTCGAAAATATGGTCCTACGTCACGGCGCCCCGGAGGTCCTTATCACCGACAGAGGAACGGCATTCACCGCCGACTTAACTCAAGCGATCTTGGCATACAGCCAAACAAACCACCGCCGGACGACAGCGTACCACCCACAGACCAACGGCCTCACCGAGCGGCTTAACAAGACGATCGCCGACATGCTGTCAATGTACGTCGATGTCGAACACAAGACGTGGGACGCCATTCTTCCGTATGTGACCTTCGCATACAACACGGCGGTGCAGGAGACGACGCAGATATCTCCATACAAATTGGTATACGGAAGGAGCCCGGCAACGACGCTCGATGCCATGTTACCCAACGTCCCCGACGAAGAAAACCTCGATGTGAGCGAGTACCTTCAACGCGCCGAAGAAGCCCGACAACTTGCGCGTCTCCGTATCAAGAATCAACAGAGGACCGACAGCCACCGTTACAACCTTCGACGACGCTTCGTGGAATACCAGCCCGGTGAACGTGTTTGGGTGTGGACGCCGATACGCCGACGTGGACTAAGTGAAAAGCTTCTGCGACGGTACTTCGGACCGTACAAGCTGGTTCGACGTCTCGGCCCACTTGATTACGAGGTGGTCCCCGACGGCATCACGAACTCTCAACGACGCCGATCGCGACCTGAAGTCGTCCATGTCGCGCGCCTCAAGCCGTTTCATGCACGTTAACAAACTGAAACAGTGTTTTTTATTATTGTTGTATTGTAATTTATTCATTGTACCTTCTTGCATTATTATTGTACCTTCATCTTTAGTTAAAGCATCGGGACGATGCCAAATTCCATTTCACAAGTTTTTGTTATCGTTCCGAAACACCACACGATTCTCGGCGAAAACCGCGCCTGCAGGTTTCGAGAAGGTTCCGGACTGTAGTAGATCATTTCGATAAGATCACGCCCACTGTGCGAACGGTACAGATTGTTCTGGAACCTACGCCACCGCCAGCGATAACGCTAGAACATTCGACGGCAAGGGTATAAATGCCGACGCGCTTCGACGCTTGTCAGTTGTTGATCGAAGGCAGACGCTCCGTTCGCCGCTATCAGTCCGAGACTGCTGCTGTAATTGGACTTTCCGTTTACCGGGCACAGGTTCGCCCAAATAAACAGTTAAATCCCAACACGAAGTCTCCTGTCTTCGGCCACGTCACGACCCCGTGACAATATCATTCACTGATTTTCTGAGCAGAACATCAAATAAATGTTTTGTTCACTCTCCAGAGCAAGACTATCGTCTTTCGACGACATTTGTGGTGTAACATGCTGATACGGGGACTTTTTTTTTTTTTTTCCGAGTGTTCAGCTAAAGCTGAAAAAAATATGCCAGCTCCACCCATAGAGCATTTGCATAGATATGTCCTGGTAAACTTCATCAGGGATTCTAACATGACTACGCAGCTGAAAGTAATGTTTTACGTAATACTGATAAATCTTCCGATACCAATATTGTGGCTTTGGCTCCTATGAGTAATATTTACATTAGCTAAAAAAAGTGCTTGTGGTTCCAGCAGAAACTATCACAGCAGCCTTTCACATGCGAACGGCAAGCAGGTCACAGTTCTGTGGGTGGAGGATAACTTTTTTTTTTTTTTTTCGGAAGCTTTAAGTAATGATAGTTGTTTCCTGCATTTATCAGGTTTGTCTCCATCTCTTCGCAGGGCATGTGGCAACAACAACTTTTCCTGGCGTGTTCAGTGCAACAGGTGTTCAGCACCACGTGATGGTCCTGGTGGGCCGGGAGGTCCCGACAATGGGCCGCCAGGCATGCGAGGTGGCATGAGAGGTGGACCCCGTGGGGGTAGGGGTGGTGACCGAGGTGGCCGTGGAGGCGGACCACCCATGGGTGGACGAGGGGGTGGACCGCCCATGGGCGGAGGTGGCCCACCAATGGGAGGCCGTGGTGGCGGCTTCGGGCCAGGTCGTGGAGGCCCCGGACGTGGCGGACCCATGCGAGGTGGACCTGGGTGAGTGTTGTGTATATTGTCAAAGGGATCGTGACGTGGACGAAGGGACCATTCTGCGGGTCGTATATTAAACTGTTTATTTAGGGCCGAACTTGTGGCCACGTAAAAAAAAAGTCGGATTATAGGAAGACCCTGGCACTTATAGCGGCGGGCAGAGCGTCGGCCGTCGATGAACTGACAAGCAGCGAAGCGTGCTGGCATTCATACTCTTGCCATCGAACATTCTAGCGTTATTGCTAGCAGCGACGTAGGTTCTAGAATAATCTGTAATGTTCACGAAGTGGGCGTAATGTTAACAAAACGATCTACTACTGCCTCGAAGCTTCTCTAACACCGTAGGTGCGGTTTGCGCTGAACATAGTGTAACAGGGCGATGACAAAACTTGAGGAAATAAACGTGGCATTATGTTGCATTTACAGCTGCTGTAGCCACTATTATTTTAGGCATTTGACACTGGCTTGTGCAAGCTGTTTCAATGACATCTGTTAGCCTTTGCATTGCAATGTGATTACTACATTCTATTCATTCAGTTGCAGCACTCTTAATATGCATACATTATGCAAAATTGTCTAAGATTGTGGACCATGGTTCACTCGGTGTTTAAAAATGTTTGAAGGAGGCTATAAACAATAGAAATAGCAGTTGACTCAAGATATCTTTATTTAGCACCCCAGACTTCATTTTACATCAAGACTGCAATATATTTGTTAGTACTCTGGAGGGGCTTGCAGAACAGCAAGTAGTTGACAGTTGATAAGGTTTGTTGCCACCAGCAGCTCACTGGATGTGTGTTTCATGAGCAGGGGTGGCAGTTGCACGCTTTCAGCATGCTTACGTGAACATTTTTTTTTCTTTTCAGCGGAGACAGAGGTGACAGAAGAGCGCGACCATACTGAAGTGGCCTGTGGAGTTCGTTTGACCCTTTATTGGCCGCATTTGTTGCTCTATTGTGTTTGTTGATCTGTATCAAATTCTTGCATCCTGTCCATTGACATCATTGCATGCTCTCATGAAAAAAACTGTTTTAGTTATACCATCTTTCATGCCAATACATATTTTCCATTGACTGTCTCATGATGTGCACCATTCCATGCTGGTTGGTTGGTCATCTTTTTGAAAATGCATTTGCTTAGCACCTTACATAATTTGTGTATAGTATAACAGTTGTGTGCACGTAAATAAAGCTCTTTTGTTCGTTGAAGTGGTACTGCTTCATTTTTATATGCCACATAATTCGCCACAAATTGTCTTTATTTTAGAGAGACGATGAATCTCTGCCCATGATTCATTTGTAGGACATGAGCCCGTTGTCACTTGGTTGCTCACGATGCCTGTAATGAAATTCATTTTACCGAACATTTTCTGCATCTGTTGTGCAATGAATAACAACTTGCCTCGAACTGAAGAGTGAAAATGCTGCTGTTGAGGCATGTCTCGACCATGAACATTAGCCTGGCTTTGTCTTCATTCTTCAGAAATGGAAGGTGGTAAGAAGAGATGCCATTTGCCTTGTAGAGCATTGCCCAACTGCAGTCTACTTATAGTGGCTACATCAGGTATATTCAAAGGTAGATGTCATTAGCTTGTAGGATACCTACGGATTGGCTTGGCACCAGTAGTTTTGCCTGAAAGATTTTTTGGCAATGTAAAGGTTATAATGGTGTAAACAGTGCCTTTAACTAGCAGAGTTACAATACTTACAGTAAATGAAATCATGAAGGTTGAATTTGATAATGCTTTTGAGCTTAGGCTGGAACTGTTGAGCTGTAGTTGGCAGTGGATTCTGGTTTTTGCATAAAATGTGCCATGGTGCGACATGTTGCACATCATGACTGTTTTGTTAAGTGGAAGCTGAATTAAGGGTTGTCGCGGTAGATGTCAAGTTTTCTGCCTAGCATCGATACTAGATCAAGTATTCATACGTCCAAAGCTAATGATGGATGTCTTTGTGCAGTCCTAGATTAAAATCTGCAGTAATCACTCCCAAGTGTTGCCCATGTTCGTGTGGTGCAGAGTCATTCCCTTATGGGCTACTGAAGATGGGGCCACTTAACCCGGCAAAACTCTCCTGCTCCCTTGTAGCAGATTTGTACTCGTGAAGATTAGGGGATGAGGGGGCCATGCCCTCTCGACAACTGCCGTAACTCTGCTAATCACAAGCTTTCTAGGAATGTAATGGTGACAGTGATAGCAAACTTGGGCCTGGAGTGTTGCTACAATCGCTATGTGAATAGGATTTTGACGCTGCCTAGTGAAAAGTGCTTTGAAAGGAAGGTCATGTCACTTATAGTTTCCTATATCGTATCTCCATCAAAAAGCGGCACAACTGCCAGAACGATGCTGTCAAGCTCATACAATGCTGTTGGCGTGAGGGGTGCAGTCTTCGTCCCATGCTTGCTTGACACGCTGAAAATCTGGCATCCCGGAGGCAGTGATTGCAGAGGGTTGGCTCTTCGCGAAAGCCTCTAGCATCTGTGAAAAAAGTGTAGGCAATGGAAGAAGATAGATATGGAAGCGATTGTATGTAGTACGCATGGAGTAGGGTCAATTCAATGCAATCCAGTTTACGAGAGAAACTCAAAAATACACTTACAGTTGGGTACATTATCTTCAAGACGCATTCCGAAGCCCTGTTGAACACTGGGTCAGTAACTTCTGAAATTGATAGCAAAATTGCAATTGACAAGAGTTCCCCCTGACAGGGAAAGGGACCCATATCTTTAGTGTGCCTTACTCAGTTCAATGTCACAAAGGGAGCATTTCATCAAGATTGGTAGTTACATACAATCTGGGTTCGAACTCTCGGCCAGGGTACTATTCTAGTCTGTTCGCTCAGGGTTGTGTCATAAGCATTAAGTGTGTAGCCTAAATCTCTCCGCCAGTGCCACTGTATTGTAAGAGGGTTAAGAAGCATTAACACGTTAAAGGTGGGCGTGTTCATTAATTTTTTTGTTTTTACTAGCACAAAAACCCTGTAATGGCATGATTTTTGCTAATGTGTGCTCACAGTGGTTCCACTAATTTGTCCTAACTCACGAAGGAAGGAAAAAGGTATTCCTTCCTCCGTGGTCCTAACTGATGACAGCAGGTGGATGGCAAGCATTTAAGAGAGAGGAAGGGTGCTGAGAGGCTTTAGGGGTGGGCGGGGCTGGATTGATATGGTTGTACCCTTTAGCTCGGGCGGCGGCTAATGCCACCTAGCCGTAATACTTAGTGAACCAGCAACTAGATTTATCTTTTTTTTTTCTCTCTCTCTTTAAATAGTGAAGTTGAAAACTGGTATTTTGCAGTGCAGGATTTAATTTTCACTCGTGCCTTGATTATAGTCACCAATCAGATAACCTCCTCCTAGTTAATTCTACACGCTGAATGTCTATTTTGCCCTCCCTGTCTCTAAACCTCAGTGCTTTGAAAAACTGCGCCATAATCCTGAACTATAGGGTGAGGCCCTTTACAGAACATTATCAAGTGTTCGGCAGTTTCTTCTCCTCTCCGCATGCACTGCATACCATGTCTGCCCCTTCGTATTTGGCCCGATAAGTCTTGGTTCGCAATACTCCCGTTCTGGCCTCAAGCAGTAGAGAACTACCCTGAGTATTATCATAGATGCTTGGCAATTTCCTGCTTGAAAGTTCGATAGATCCCTAGTGCGGACTTCTTAATCATGCCAATTCTACACATATCGGTCTCGGTTTCCTTCACCTTCTTAACCTGTTTGGCCCCCTGCTCTTTTCTAAGTACTTACCCATCAATTTTCTTGTTCGCTTCCTCCGTTTTATATCGACATTTCTCATGTACAAATTGGTGAAAACCTTCCTAGCTCAACACTCCTCCCCCATTTCTCTCAATCGCTTCTCAAATTTTATCTTGCTGCTAGCTTCCCTGCCCTCAAATGATGTTCATCGCATATCACCTTGTACTCCCTGATTTGGTGTATTCCCGCGAGCTCCTAAAGCAAGCATACCTATTCCACATTGCTTCATTTCTAATCTTGCATGAACTTCTGATCTCATGCACAAGACCGCATTGCCGAACGTCAGACCAGGAACCATGACCCCTTTCCATATTCCTCTCACATCATACCTATTGTAATTCAACAGTGCCCTATTTTTCGTCACCGCTGCATTCCTGTTAACTTTAGACGTTACGTATATTTCGTGTTCCCTTAGGTACTCGGTCCCATTGCTTATCCATACGCCCAGATAATTGTATTTATCTGTTATCTCTAGCGTGACCTCCTGTATTCTAAACTCACTAACTCCATTGTCATTAAAAATCATGACTGCTGATTTTTCCTTACCGAGTCTGAAATATAACCTATCTCCCTCATTACCACAGTTGTCCATCAATCTCTGCAAATCTTCTTTGTTGTCGGCCATTAGCACTATATCATCTGCGTAGATTAATGCTGGTAGTGCCTGATCAACGAGTTTTCCTTGTTTGACGAAAGAGAGGTTGAAGCCCAGTCCACTTCCCTCTAATTTGGCCTCTAATCCTTGTAGGTACATCATGAATAACAATGGTGACAGAGGACACCCCTTCCTAAGCCCCCGTTTCACCTCTGTGGACTTGTATACCTGTTTTTCCCACTTTATAACTACCTTGCTACCTTTATAGATATCCTTTAAAAGATTAGTGACTACATATTCCATGCCTAGTGTGTCCAGTATTCCCCACAAGTCCTCTTGAACCACGCTACCGTACGCTCCCTTGATATCCAAAAATGCTAGCCACAGGGGCCTGAGTTCCTTTTCTGCTATTTCGATGCACTGCGTCAGTGAGAACAGATTGTCTTCCAACCTCCTGTGTTTCCCGAAACCCATTCTGCAGTTCCGCCAGCACCCCCTCATCCTCTATTTATGCCTGCAGTCTTTCCTTTATAATCTGCATCGCCAGCCTGTAGACCACTGATGTCACTGTTATAGAACGTAGTTGTTTATGTCAGCGCCATGATGGGCTGTGCGCGGGAGTACAAAGGCTAAGGGCGCAGCGTTTCCAGTGCATTTTCGAGAGGACGCGCCAATTTGCACAGCCCAGGGAGGCGTTTATGAAAAGGTGAATACTGCGACCTGCTAGTCTGCATACTATGGGATTTTGATTGCTGACCCATAGTATGCAGACTCGCACTGTAGCATAGCACTGTAGCGAGTCACATCTGAATTTCGACCTCCGGGTAGTTTGGGGCTTTTAAAAAAATATGTATATATGTTTACATGCTAGAACAACGACACGATTAAGAGGCAAGCATAATTACAGTTGGCAACTCGACCTTGTGTGGTAATGGACGCCGATGATAAGCCACTACAACAATTCGCTCACGGCGATCAAAAATTCACCTCGTCAAGCATCCATCTTCTGAACACCCTCCTTACAACGAATAAACGCAAATACAGGAAAACTGAAACGGAACTCGCTCACCGTTTCTTACGGTTACGGAAGAAATAATGTATGCGCTTCAGTGTACTTAGCATAAATAAATAATTAGTAAATGGCTTGTTCAACTATGCTGGTGAACAGCTGAAACAATTCACTACAACTCATAAAACGCGCTGTTGACTCGGCGGGCCAGATGGCTTTTTCACTGACGTTTAACGTGAGGAAAACTGCATTACTGACAGGAAAAAAGTCATACAAAATATGTTTACCGCGTTCACGCGTACATAACTCGAATAACAGTTTTCGGTGGCGGATGTATATTAATTCATAACACTTCCAGCTCTCACCTGAACACTTATATGCCAAAGCAGCGTCTCTGATCATCAACGCGAGCAGGGACCAGCGTAAAAGCCTCGACATCCTGCACATATTCCTGATATCGAGTGCGTACGTATTATAAAACAGCCGCCACTGGCCACGTCCTGCGACAGACCAGCTGACAGGAGGTCCGGAGTTTTTCTTTTGCACCGATTCCGCGCGGAAAAGTTAGCGGGCAGTAAAAAAGAACAGCTTTCTCCCCCTCTCTGCGCCTCTGGAAATCGGGAATTAATCGAGGGGTGGTCAGCTGCGCTGCTGCAGAAATAAACAAAATGTAAGCTGCGCGTGTTGACATTTGCGCAAGCTGAGCATTCAAACCTTCGACTGACTGTAGATATGGCGGTCGCCTAATTGAATAATTGGCTTGCGTACGTCGTTTCACCTATAACTTCGTTTGCGATGAAAACTGCACGACACCAAGGATACGACTGGAAAGGGAAAAAAAGGACAGTGATTTCGCCACAAGGGCATTGATATTTTGTATATTAATATTTTGTATATTCTATGTTCTATATTGTCACGAAGGACGGCGACGCCAACACGGTCCCGAAGGCGCCACTGCTTCGAACTCTGCCGGGAAGGTCACCAGCCGTTTGGCAGTGTAGGTTTCTCAGCTCGCGACTGCTTCTGCGCAGAGCTGATAGACAAGCGGGCGAGACGACGGTGAGTTGAACAAGGTTTATGTACAGCATATATACAGAGGCGTTACAAATTCGGCACTGGGGCCAACAGCTTAGAGACTCGAAGAGCCGAGCTCTCTTCTCTGACACATAAGGCCCGTTTACATTGACCCGACGAGGGCGCGTTGAGTCAAAATAAACCGGTTTTGTGGACTCGCCCTCCCCATGTATAAGCGGACGCGTCGGGGCGGAGAGTCGTCGCGGCGAGTCCCGTCGACCCGGAGACAGGGGGTAGGTTCACCGAACTCGCCGCGCTCAGAAAGGGCATGTATAACCGGTCGCGCTGAGTTGACGGCTCGTGACCTCTCCCGCCCGTCGCGGTCTCCGCTTCCCCTGTCCCCATCCCTCCGACGTTGCTCTTTCTCTGTCGGCCGGTACGCGCGCGCTAGGCACGATGACATCCTCGCGGACTCCACGCACCATGTGGACAGATGATGAAATAACGACGTTGCTAGCTTTAGTCAACGAGAAAAACTGAGTGATTTGCTCGATAGCAAGCATAACAGAACGAGGACATCGTTCTGTTGTGCGGTAAATGCAGATCAATTTTACGTTTAAATCTTGCTTGGCACGTCCTACGAGAGCTTGTTGGTTATCGTTCTCACGACCGGCTATTTTGCTCTGCCCGTAGCAGGAAATTGGCTTGTGCGCCAGAAATCTCAAATACGTGCACATCAAAGCTTTAATAAAGTTTCTGGTCACCTCGCCATCATAATACATTTGCGTAAATTCACAGAATTGTCTACTAATGCACAGCATTCCAACTCCGCTTGCATTTATTTTGCGTTCTTCACAGCCAGGTTCGACTATGAAAAGGCAAATACTTTCGGGTATTTTATTCTTTGTAAGTTTTGTTTTGGGGTTTTTTTGCAAGTGGTGTTAATTGACTTTATCACAAAAATTAAGTGCCTTTACCAATACATGTAATTTCCCCCCAGAGGAAAAGCGTAGTCCAGGGTTGGTTTCGCTCTTTTTAATTCGTGTTTTATGAATCCCTGAATGGACTTAGGCATTTCGAACGTTGTTTCGGTTTAGTGTTCGGGTTTTGGAGGAGATGAGGGTCGTTCTACGCCAGATATCCCAGACAGTACGCTAGACCATCTACGATTACACTATAAAAAGTAATGGTTGTTCACTTTACTACACTGGAACCAATTTCTTAAGAAAATTTTAATTTCTTAAATATGGTGGCAGTTAGGTTGCGACGAAACTTCGAAAAAGTGAAATATTATACGCAGCACGGTAAAACGATTCCAGTCGGTAGGAAAAGAGCCGCATTTCCTTGTTAAAACGCATTTACCACTAGTGTATGTTAATGTGCTTTGCGGGGAAGCAATGCAGTGTTCTTGACCAAAGTCAGAAATTTTTACAGCTTTTCAACTATTCCAGAGACAACGCAGCTGCATAGCTTGCTTGCATTGTTGACGGTAAGTGGGGGAAAAACACGAGTCGCGAAGACAGTAGTTTGGAAGCGCTGGCACATGAACTTTGAAAAATTTGCAATATTGCTCATGTTCAGGCACTTATTGGTCTGTGTGGCGCTCCATATAAAAATATACACTTTGGATCATTTCAAAGGGTGCAGAAACGATATTTATTCTGACCTCACGGCCGCTGGCCGTGAGGTCAGAATCCTCCAATGGGGTCGCGGCTGGGCCGCGTCATTCTCATCGAATCCGGATCCGCTGCACTGCACGTAGCTGCACCCAAGGACGAGTGACGTCGCCACGCATTGCGTCAGACTCGCCAGACAGGAAGGCACCGACCGATTGCTTCGACGGGCTCGCTGTGCGTGCGCGACAGGAAGGCACCGCCGCGTGATGACGCCGTTGAGTTGTTCGCGTCAGGCGGGCTCGCGTGCTGGCCTTGACACAGATTGCCTTTTTCAGAGGCATGGACGTTCGGCGTGGACTCGCAGGCATAACAGCACCCCCGCCGCCAGACAATGCGCCGAAAAGACGAGCTGCTTTCGCGTGGCTCGGATGTCAGTCGCGCTCGTTCGCCAGGTCCCTCTATAGGTTGGCCTCCAGGGCCATGGGGAGAATGCAGCTCCGGACTGTGTTGCGGGAACACATCCCTTTCTTGAGAACGGATCCCACCTCCACTGGCTTGTCGCCGCAACTTGTCGACCAGCTTCACTCGTCTCTTCTGACGATCTTTGGTCTCAGCACTTGTCGATGGTTCTGCAACTTGTCAAGAACGGTTCGACAACAGACAACACACGACACAGGCAAGTGCCCTCGGTCACCCGACAGAATACCAGACAAAGTATATTACAACATATACCTAGCTACGTGTCTATCAGATTTTCGTTCCCTCTACATCAAGAGGCACATGTGGGACACAAGACTCTTAAAATGAGAACTCAATTTTTTACATGTACAACAACGTAACGAAATAGAATAGAACATAAAGTTGGCTCCTTGAGCTCATTCTGGACGAGAGCGCTCAGCTAAGGCCGTGATGAGGACAAAATTTTGCCCCGAATCGCCAGCGAGAAACCGAAAGGTGGAGAAGGTACTAACTAAACGCACGGCTCAATGTGTCTGCATTAGCGTTTAGCTTTCGTTTTTTTTTTTTTTGTAGCGAACGTCAAAGTTGTGCTGTTGGAGTATCATGCTCCACCTCAGTAACCGGCCACTTTTAGGCGGCACGTTATTTAACCAGGTTAGAGGACAGTGGTCCGTTTCGACCACAAACCTCGAACCGTAGACATAACAAGCTAGCTCTTGAACGGCCCACACGAGGCAAGCGCATTCCTTTTCAGAGGTACTGTATGCCTCTACCCTGCCGCTGAGTTTTCGACTTAAATACAAAACTGGCCTTTCGTTACCAGCACTGTCTTCCTGGCACAATACAGCTCCCATGCCGCGATCACTCGCGTCGCATTGAATCACAAATCCTTTAGAGAAATCGGGTGCCATGAGAACAGGCTTTTCGCTTAGGGCCTGTTTTAGCTGGCAAAACGCATTCTACTTTTTTTTGAGTCCCGTACTACTTTAACCGGCTCGGATTTTCGAAGTGCGTCAGTTAGAGGGCTGGCAATGCTAGAGTAATTTTGCGCGTAATGCTGATAGTATCCAGCCAGGCCCAAGAATGCCCTTATCTCAGATTTCGTGGTTGGTCGTGGATAGTTCACGACAGCGGCTACCTTAATTTCTGAAGGTCTACGCCGGCCACGCCCCACAACGTGCCACAGGTAAGACTGTGATATGTGTCGTGCGCGAAGCTTCAAAGTGCGCGCCATTCAAAGTGCGCGCCATACAAAGTGCGCGCTTGAAGCAGACAACGACGAAGGTAGCACGAGCGCTGAGTAGCGTGGCGGCGAAGGTACGAGAAGGAACGAGGAAGACGGGGCTCATCCTGCGGCCGAGACGCAGGAGAAGAGTAACGCAGGAGAAGGAAGAAGAGGAGGCGCTGCTGCAGCGGAAAAAGGAATTCGCTAGCGGAATTGCGCCCGCACGCTTGCTTGCTCTGGGGGTTTGGCTGAAATCTGAGTAGCCTCTACTGAATTTCTTCTTGGATAGGCGTATCTAAAGCCTTAGCATTGATTAGCTAGTACCCTTCTGGCTAGTCAATCCAGACAGATGCCGCTTTCTTCGCCTGGACCAGGGACTTATCTCTGGTCTGCTTCTCTTTCACCGCAGGAGCTACCAGTGGACCAGTTCCTACGCAATGGCGTCGCTTCCGTTCCTGTGGCCCTAGTCCCAAGCAACGACGGAGTCATTAAGATGAAAAACCCTAAAGTGATCCAGTCGGAACTCAAAGCAGCGACAACTCACTATCACACCATCACAGAGGTCCGGCAGTTTGGCAAGGGAGGCATTGTCTGCTTTTCTCCTGACCAGCTCTGTGTCAAAGACTTACTTAAATGCTCGATGTTCGCTACCAATCCGGTGAGCGCCTTCATTCCTCCTCACCTAGCATGCGTCAGAGGTATTGTCCGAGGCGTAGACATCAACATGACTCCAGCTGAGGTCCTAGAGATGTTCTCTGAGGCAGGTGCTATTGCAGTTTATAGATGCTCACGAGTTGTAGAACAGACAAAGATCCCTACTGAGTCTGTAATTGTCAC
The DNA here is from genome assembly GCF_043290135.1 of Rhipicephalus microplus. NCBI lineage: Eukaryota > Metazoa > Arthropoda > Arachnida > Ixodida > Ixodidae > Rhipicephalus > Rhipicephalus microplus. The sequence goes on from NC_134702.1 coordinate 49,754,022, forward strand.
ATTTGCCGGGTCGATTCGCCCCACTGAAATCAAGGCGTGGCCTTTAATATTCAGAGTCGAACAACTGTCACCTCGTCCCCTCCAGTGTCAGAAATGTTGGCGCTATGGACACACTTTAAAAGGATGTAGGTCAGCTCCCAGATGCCGAAAATGTGGTGAGGCACATACTGCAAATGAATGCAATTGTACTGAAGAAAAGTGTTGTCTTTGTCATGAGCAGCACTGCGCAGATAACGCTAATTGCTCAGCCAAAGCGCGGGAGACTCAAATTATGGAAATTGTTGATCGCAGACGCTGTTCACGAAAAGACGCCATCGCTGAAATTCAGGCAAGAACCCAGGGATATGCTGGTGTTGCAGCCCGACATAATGCAACTTTAGAAGCTTCTCTTTCAGTGTCCATTGCAGACATGATTGAAAAAGCGATGGAGAAAGCTATAGATCGCCTGGCCACCACCCTTTGTGACTCCTTATCTCATATTGTAGCCACTCAGTTGACGCAAATATATGGGACACCAAGAGATATGAAGGATACTTCCCAAGACAACGTAACTCTCCCACCAAGTGAAGCAGACGCAGAGTCATCTCCTTCAGGGGTACAGGCTGCAGGGCCCTCTTGTACAGACAACCAGAGGATAGGTGAAGACATACTAGAGGATGATCAGGATTATGATGATATGGACATGGACATCAAATCCCTAAAGCGCACTCGATCCCCTGTCTCCAAAAATACTGGCTCTTCAAAACATTCAAAAAACAAAAAATACCAGAAGGAGAACCTATCGAAGAGCGATTTTCTTAAAGACAGCATTTTAGATAAGGTAGTTGCCGAAACAATTCTGTCAAAATGATAGGTTCTATCAAAATTCTTCATTGGAACTGCCGATCTATTCATTCAGCTAGTACAGATTTATTGTATTTATCTTGTAAATTCAATCCAGACATTATTGCACTGCAAGAAACGTGGCTGTCAGCACATAATTCGTTTTACCTACCTAATTTCCGGTCTTTTCGCCTGGATCGCCCATCCAAAGGTGGAGGTTTAGCGTTCTTTGTCAATAATAAAATTAGTTCAAAGATCAAAACTTCGTACAAAAGTATATCCCCCGAATGTGAAATTTTCGCTTTAGACATCACCTTGCCTGGATGCTCTCCCTTCTCTCTGGTAAATCTTTACTTTCCTCTGGGTGTACAAGACACGCGATGTTTAGACATGGCTGTTAGTTCGTGGTGCACAGAAAAAATTATGGTTGGAGATTTTAATTCTCACCACACTAGTTGGGGTTTTAGGACTGATCAATGTGGACAACGCTTGTGGGACTGGTCTATAGACCATAATTTATCATGCCTCAACGCTAGAACTCCCACATTTATCCGAGACCGATCCCGCTCTGCCTTAGATTTGAGTTTTATAAGCTCGGGTATTTCTAGCGTATCTTGGACTACTCTAGACTGCGCCACCAACAGTGACCACTTACCAGTACTGTTTGAAATTTCTTGCCCCATTATTCCATCTTACTCCCAAGCTCGAACCTTTATCAATTATTCCAAATTTAAAAATGACCTAGAAGTTGCTTTGACTACCCCCACTGAAGACAACGATGAAAATAAAGCCATGAAATTAAGTGCGGTAATTAAAAGAACGTTCAAAAAAGCAGAATTTTCTATTGAGTCTGATACGAGAAAGCCTTGTAGTCAGTGGTGGAATTCTGAGTGCTCTCGTGATCATAGACGACGACAAGCGGCTTGGAAGCAGCTAATTCATAATCAGTCCCCCAAAAATTGGGCAGATTACAAGTTTATTGCTGCTACATTTAAGCGCACCGTGGCTAAAGCTAAAGAAGACTATGACAAAAAACATTTCGACTTTCTTTCCAAACCTAGAAATAAGAAAGCGTTATTCCGATATATGAGATCGCGCAAAATTCTGCCGTCTCTAGCTAACTCTGATTATGACAGGTTATCGACGGAAGAAATGACTAATTCGTTAGAGGCAATCGGAAGAGGTTTAGCTAACAGATTTTCGTCGACTTTGACAATCAACTGGCAAAAGTCCTCTATAAAGACTGACTACGAAAAAGTGACATTGTCCGAAATGTCAAGCGTAATTAGAAACTTACCCTCTTCGGCTCCTGGTCCTGACGGTATAACAGTTCCTATGATTAAAATTTTATTCCAGATATCACCCGGCGACGTCCTCAACCTTATAAACTATTCCTTAAGCAATGCCTGGATACCACATGACTGGAAAATAGCTAGAGTGATTCCCATATTAAAAAAACAAGGGTCAGGTTTTAACATTGACAACATCAGACCAATCTCTCTAACATCTCACCTGATCAAAATTATAGAGAGAGTTCTCAATAATAGAATAAAAGTTTGGATGGCTGACAAGCTAATATTGAAACCATTTCAAATAGGTTTTCGTAGCGAATGCTCAATTTGGTGTGCTCATGCCGACTTAGAGAGCCGAATACAGCTTGCCCGAAAAAGACGACAATACGCGGTACTAGTAACACTAGACATAGCTAAAGCTTATGATAGCGTTGAGCACCCAATTTTATTGAATTCTTTACACGAATGTGACTTTCCGCGATATATTGTTGATTGGGTAGCAGAGTTTCTAAAATCGAGAGAATTTTATTGTGCAAAGGATGGATGTCACTCATCTAAATTCAAACAGCAACGTGGAGTACCTCAAGGGGCGGTCCTATCTCCGCTGTTATTCAATGTGTTGATGAGCTCAATTCCCATTGAACGAGATATCACTGTCTACATTTATGCAGACGACATTGCATTTTTCGTTGCAGACAGTGACATTTATTCTTTGCATCAAAAATTGCAAAAGTACATGTATTCTCTTGAAATTTGGCTGCATTCAATTTCATTGTCTCTAAACATCAGTAAAAGTGCGCTCCTGGTGTTCCCTATAGCAGATTCTATTCAAATTTCAGTACTTTATAATCAGGAACCGATTCCACAAGTAGAGTCTATCAAATATTTGGGCATTATTTATAACGAGAAACTTAACTGGAGCCCTCACATAGACTATAACGTGGCAAAGGCACAACGAGCTTCAGGCTTATTGCGAAGGTTGAGCAACAGAAAATATGGGTTACGTAGACACACCTTATTAATGATATATAAAATGTACATGCGCCCAATACTCGAATTTGGGTGTATATTATTTTCGGGTGGCCCTACGTACAAAATTAAACCGTTAGTTCTATTAGAGCGAGAAGCGTTACGGTTGTGTTTGCGACTCCCCAGGTATGTCGCTATTAATGTACTATATCAGGAAGCTCGCATACCAACTATTCTTTGCCGATTCCGTATCTTAACAGTACAAACATACTTGAAATTTTACGGCTTATCAGCGAGACGGTCTGCATATGCCTTTATTAGTGACCCCGACGCCTTCTTCCTCGCTCACTGGCCACGCTTTCGTACTCCCCAGATTATTTTTGTACAAAAGAAACTTGAAAGCATAAAGGTGGATATCAGATCGGTAATTGGAACCAAAGCATTAAATCACAATATTACGATAGAATGTGATGAAATTTTTCCCCCACTATCTAAGTTTCAATCTTCGAGTTACTTAAATGACAGGTTAGAAGACTACATAGCTCATGCGGAAATAAAGAACATAATAGCCACAGACGCTTCTGTGAATAAAGAAAAGGCAGCAGTAGGAATCGTCTCAGATTACCTCGGTTGGTCATTCTCGGTAAGACTACCAGACTTCACTCCGGTTTTCGAAGCTGAGCTCCTGGCTATTATTTTAGCGCTACGAAAACTTCCTTCAAACGAAGAGAGTGCAATGATAATTACTGATTCTCTTTCGCTGTGTACTACTCTCACAGCTTCAGAACAATCAAGAGCTCTAGCGACATTACAAACATTAGTTCCACCTCATGTGAAGTTCCTGAAGTTAGTCTGGGTCCCGGGACACTGTGGCATACGGTTGAATGAAATAGCCGATTCACTATCTCGAGCCACACTTGATGGCCCTGTGATCTCGGTACTACCAGAATCGGAACACATAGTGTCGATCAGATATAGAAAATGGGCTATTTATACGGATATTATGGAAAATATTACTAAATATACGGACTATCAGCACCTAACATACCCCTGGAAACCTCAGTGGAGTCAATCTAAAAAGTTAGAAGTTATTTTAACCAAATTTCGATGTCGTGTCCCTCCATTAAACTTTTACTTGCACAGAGCTGGTCTGGCGATATCCCCCCTGTGTCCATTCTGTGAAGAAACGGAAACAATAGAGCATTACTTTATAACATGTAAAAACTATTCATTAATTAGGAAAAGACTTTTAATTGTTCCGTTTCAAGCAGTAGGTTTAAATTTAACTGCAGATAATGTTCTAAGTTTCGGTGCCTTTAGCTTGGGACATTGCCACAGGAGCGTATTCGATGCTGTATGCAATTTCATTCGAGAATCAAAGCGCATGTCATAATAATGCCTGCTTAAATATATTTCTGAAGACACTTGTCTAATTTTGAATGAAATTTGCATATTCATTTGATTGTGACCGGGTGAGATAAGCTCGATTGTCTGGTCTACTCAAAATTTCTGTCTTCCACTGTAGTATTACCTCACCTTTTCTCTTCTTGATTCAATCTTCAATTATTTGTTTAGTTTAATATTCCTTTTTAGTTAATTATTATTTTCTATTACATCATTAGTTTTTTCATTAAGGATAAACCTTTTAATATATCTCATATAGGATACTTCTAGATTTCATGGCCAATCCCCCATAGTGGGTATGTGCCAGTGCGAAGGGGCAACAACAACAACAACCTCGGCCGTTGGGTTCCGGACCCGAGCCTAGTAACAGTCGAGCCCGGCCTACCTGCCACGTTCTACCTGCCACGGCCGTGCGTCGCTGACGTGCTGCGGCTTCAAGGCATCCTGTGCTTGAGGACACGCGGAGCTGTCGGGCTACGGGCACGAGTTCCAGCAGAGGTGTCCGGCCGGGACGCGGCCGGTGGTAGTGCCTGGTCTACCGCGCCAACTGGTCCACCTGGTCTACCGTGCGAGCAACGCGGAGCTGTCGGGCTACGGGCACGAGTTCCAGCGGAGGTGTCCGGCCTGTACGTGGTCGGTGGTGGTGCGTATACCCTTCAAGTTGCCGCCTCGTCTACCGTGCGAGCAACGCGGAGCTGTCGGGCTACGGGCACGAGCTCCAGCAGATGTGTCCAGCCGCGACGTGGCTGCGGGGGCGGAGCCTACCCATCAACTAGTCGCCTGGTTGACCGTGCGGACAACGCGAGCCAGCTCAAGACGTAGCAACGAACCTCGGTGAGACCGACCTCATGTCTTGTGTCCATGTTAAAAAGGAGGGACGGTTAGTTTAGGACTTTGATAGTTCACAGAGACAGTGAAGGATTCTTTAAATAGCCTGTCCATGTTATGTGTGTTCGTTTTTCGTGTGTATAAAGTGTGGCGTACAAACGGCCTCGTCTTTTCGTGGGAGTCTGGGGCGACGGCTCGGACACCCATTAACTAAGAACCTGCACGTTGCTATAACACCCACTGCAATGTAACACTGGCGTCCGCTGTGACAGGACGAGGCCATTTGTATCGCTTGAGTCAGGCTGACGATTAGTGAGGAAAAGATGAGCTCGACAGATTTAATGGCGTTGGCCATGCGCATGGGTTTGGAAGGTGCGGAATTGAAAACTTGGATTGATGAGCGAGAAGCTCGAGCTCGTGAGGAAAGGGCGGCAGAAAGAGAGGCGAAGAAGGAACAAATGCAGTTGCAATTACAAGTCGAGGAGCAGGCCCAAAGGACGATCCAATTGCGCCTTCAACTGACTCAGACTGAAACCGCCAGAGAGCCTGTCGGGGCAGACATAGGTCGATCATCAAGGGTGTCTTCCAACGTCAATCCTCATAATTTTATACCAGGATTTGATGAAAACCGGGATGACCTAGATGCGTACTTAAAAAGGTTCGAGAATGTGGCGACAGGGCAAGAGTGGCCTAGAGACAAGTGGGCCACGGCTCTGAGTTTGTGCCTAAGCGGAGAAGCGCTAAAAGTGTTTGGTCGCCTATCCCCTGAAGATGCACTTGATTACGAGAAAGTGAAACTGGCTCTATTTCAGCGATTTCGCTTCACAGCGGAAGGGTACCGTGAGAAGTTCCGGCACAGTAAGCCTCAAGAGGGAGAAACCGGCCGGCAGTACGCTGCACGATTAATGAGTTTTTTCGACCGATGGGTGGAAATGTCGAAAGTAGACAAAGAATACGCGTCAGTTCGTGACCTGATTGTAGCTGAACAGTTCATCAGTAAGTGTCATGATCGAGTGGCGCTCTTTTTGCGTGAAAAGAATTGCCGTAAACTTGAAGAAATGGCTGAAGCGGCAGATCAGTTTTTAGAGGCACAGCGACAGTCTAACCTGCTTGTTTTCCGAGAAAAGGCTGAAAACGGCATGGCTGTGAAAAGTGGGAGCACGACCTCAAAAACTTCAGTGCAATGTTTTGTTTGCAACAAAATCGGCCATAAAGCCTCAGATTGTCGCGCTCGGACGAAGCAACCTTACTGTGGGCATTGTCGTAGGGCAGGACACGATACCCAAGTTTGCACCAAGAAACCCGCCACGTATAAAAAGGCTTCATGTATATTGTCCGAAGAGAACTCTAAAGACAATGATAACGCATCCGGCGGCGGGCCCGAGAATAATGTGTCGGGGGCAGTAAACACGCAACAAATGGCAACGAAATATCAGATGCCAGTTCTCCAGGGTTTCCTATTTGATAAGCCTGTCTCTGTTCTTCGGGATACAGGAAGTAACACGACGGTTGTGCGACGTTCCCTCGTGCCCGACGAAGTGCTGACAGGAGCTATGACGACAGTATTTTTAGCCGATGGGAGCAGAATAAAGGTTCCCGAAGCAAAAGTGGAGATATTTTCGCCCTATTTTTCTGGCACGGTGATCGTTAAATGCATGACTTCCCCATTGTATGACGTCATCGTGGGAAACGTGCCAGGATCCCGTGATCCCAATGATCCAGATAGCAGGTGGAGCGAGGGACTGTCGGAAAGGAAGACGAAGTCTAAAAGCGTCAAGGAGAGATTAGGGGTGATGAAAGCAGATCGCTACGAGAGACCAATGATCAGCGTAGTCAAGAAATCAAGTACTTCGTTGGATTCGGTGAAAGCAACCGCTTTGAATATCAACCAACGAATCTTCAAGATTGAGCAGGCGGAGGACAAGAGCCTAGATCTCTGTAGGAACAAAGTTGGGCAGGTGTTTTTTGGGAGAGGATCGACAGAATATTCGTTTGTTATGCAAAAGGGAGTTTTATATCGCCATTATCGGTTATCCTCCGGCAAGATAGTACAGCAGGTAGTTGTTCCTCGCAAACTGCGGAGCCAAGTACTGCAGCTAGCTCATGAAAGTCTGATGGCGGGCCATCAAGGCATCAAGAGGACAATTGACCGAGTACTAGGATCATTCTATTGGCCAGGAGTTCAGGAAGAAGTAAAGAGATACGTGCGATCCTGTGACATTTGCCAAAGAGCATATCCAAAAGGTAAAGTGGGCAAGGCGCCTCTGGGCGTAATGCCGTTGATCGACACCCCTTTCGAGCGAGTGGCAATCGATATTATCGGTCCTTTAAAACCTGTGTCGAGAAACGGAAACCGCTACATATTGACCATGGTGGACTTCGCCACGCGCTACCCGGACGCGGTGGCCCTGCCAGCAATCGATTCGGCGACAGTAACAGAGGGCCTGGTGGAGATGTTCTCACGCGTAGGATTCCCGCGTGAAATTCTATGTGATCAAGCATCTTGTTTTACTTCCGAACTGATGAAAGAAGTCAACGAGTTACTGGCCATTAAGCACCTCAGTTCTACACCTTACCATCCTATGTGTAACGGGTTGGTGGAACGATTTAACGGTACGTTAAAACAGATGTTGCGGAAGCTCTGCCAGGAGGAACCAAGATCCTGGGATCGGTTGCTTGCCCCACTCCTTTTTGCCTATCGTGAAGTGCCTCAGACCAGCACGGGATTTTCTCCCTTCGAACTTATTTACGGGCGTGACGTCAGAGGACCACTTAGTTTGTTAAAAGAATTATGGATTGGAGAACACATCGGCGACGAGGCGAAGACAACTTACGGATATGTATTGGATCTGCGAGATCGTCTTGAAAAAACACTGCAGTTGGCTCATGAGAACTTGACACGAGCAAGAAAATCACAGAAGCAATACTATGATCAGCGAAGCACGAAACGTCAGCTTGAAGTAGGCGACCGGGCCCTTATTCTACTCCCTACTACGGAAAATAAATTACTCATGCAATGGAAAGGACCTTTTAAGGTCACAGGGAAAAAGGGCAGTCATGACTACTGGTTGGACTTGGGACGTGACACCAAGTTGTTCCACATCAACATGTTAAAGCGTTACGAGGATCGCGAACCGGAGAGGTTTACACAAACAGCGTCATTCGTAGTGATGGAAGAAGAGGAGGCAGATTCACCTATACCAGTTTACACTATTGACCAAGGGACTGGGGTGGAGACAATTAATATAGGTGAAGGGCTGGCTGAAGAGGAAGCTGCTGAGCTCCAGCGGATTCTGACCAAATACCAAGATGTGTTTTCCGAAATGCCAGGAAAGACCAATTTGCTGGAATGCCCGCTTCGACTGACAACACCGGATCCGATTTGCACTCCGCAGTACCCACTACCACTGGCGATGAAAGAAGTGGTTGAAAAGGAAGTTCGAGATATGCTCAAGCTCGGGGTGATTGAGCGATCCAATTCGCCATACAATTCCCCCTTGGTGCTAATTAAGAAGCCAGATCAAACTTATCGGACATGCATAGACTTTCGTCGCATCAACGAGGTGTTGATATCAGATGCGGAACCCATACCACGGACGGATATGATGTTCGCAGAGGTTGGGACCAAGAGGTTTTTCTCGAAATTCGATCTTACCAAAGGATACTGGCAAGTTCCACTGGAACTGGAGTCGAGATCGGTAACCGCATTTTCAACTCAGACCGGACATTACCACTTTATCTACATGCCATTTGGAAACAGATCACCAACCTCTACAGTACTTAGCCCGAGCCAAACACTTGAACAGTAGGGTCCTGAGGTGGAGCCTGGCATTGCAAGAATACTCATTTAGCATTCAGCATATAAAAGGGTCGGAGAATACCGGTGCGGACTTCATGAGTAGATTGTGAGCCAAGAGTTCGGACTTCATGCACTGTGATATTGGGTGTTGGACACTCAAAGTATGTCAGTGTATTTAACGGTGTTCTTGTGTATTTAGTAAATATTGGACCTCGACATGTGAACTATACAGAGGACATATACAGTGAAGGGGTTTACAGACCGCGCACGTGTCAGCAGTTTTTTTTTTTAAAAAAAGAAAAAAAAACTCATTTAAGGGGGGGGGCTTTTGTGATATGTGTCGTGCGCGAAGCTTCAAAGTGCGCGCCATTCAAAGTGCGCGCCATACAAAGTGCGCGCTTGAAGCAGACAACGACGAAGGTAGCACGAGCGCTGAGTAGCGTGGCGGCGAAGGTACGAGAAGGAACGAGGAAGACGGGGCTCTCGACTCGGCCGTTGGGTTCCGGACCCGAGCCTAGTAACAGTCGAGCCCGGCCTACCTGCCACGTTCTACCTGCCACGGCCGTGCGTCGCTGACGTGCTGCGGCTTCAAGGCATCCTGTGCTTGAGGACACGCGGAGCTGTCGGGCTACGGGCACGAGTTCCAGCAGAGGTGTCCGGCCGGGACGCGGCCGGTGGTAGTGCCTGGTCTACCGCGCCAACTGGTCCACCTGGTCTACCGTGCGAGCAACGCGGAGCTGTCGGGCTACGGGCACGAGTTCCAGCGGAGGTGTCCGGCCTGTACGTGGTCGGTGGTGGTGCGTATACCCTTCAAGTTGCCGCCTCGTCTACCGTGCGAGCAACGCGGAGCTGTCGGGCTACGGGCACGAGCTCCAGCAGATGTGTCCAGCCGCGACGTGGCTGCGGGGGCGGAGCCTACCCATCAACTAGTCGCCTGGTTGACCGTGCGGACAACGCGAGCCAGCTCAAGACGTAGCAACGAACCTCGGTGAGACCGACCTCATGTCTTGTGTCCATGTTAAAAAGGAGGGACGGTTAGTTTAGGACTTTGATAGTTCACAGAGACAGTGAAGGATTCTTTAAATAGCCTGTCCATGTTATGTGTGTTCGTTTTTCGTGTGTATAAAGTGTGGCGTACAAACGGCCTCGTCTTTTCGTGGGAGTCTGGGGCGACGGCTCGGACACCCATTAACTAAGAACCTGCACGTTGCTATAACACCCACTGCAATGTAACAAAGACACCTCGCCGCACCCTAGGTGACATTTAGTAGGTTTCACGGCAAGACCAGCTTCTTTCAACCTGTTCAGCACGACGCGTAAATGCTCGACATGTTCTTCCCAGTTGTTAGAGAAGATGGCGACATCGTCAAGATACGGCAGAGCTAACTCAGAGAGGCCTTTAAGAACGCGGTTCATTAAGCCTGAAAAACAAAAGGGCGTATTTTTCAATCCAAAGCTCAGCTTAAGTGGACGATACGTTCCAAATGGAGAAACAAATGCGGCTAGCACGCTCCGTAAGGGGGACTTGCCAATACCCTCGCACGAGGTCTAACGTGGAAATATAGCTGGACTGTGACACAGTTTCTACCCTCTCCTCTAGGTTTGGTATCGGGTAAGTTTGGTCTCGAGTTATGGCGTTAATACGTCGATAATCGATGCATGGCCTGGGATCTTTTCCTGGCACTTGAACCAATATTAGAGGGGATGCATAGTCACTCTCGCCCAATACTATGACTCCCAACTCCAGCGTTTTATCGATCTCCTCTTTCATGATCTGATTTTGCCCAGGGTAACAACGATACGGCTTGCTACGGATTGGCTCCTCACAAGTTAGCTCGATATCGCGTGTTCAATTACCGTCGTGTTCCCGAGACGGTCCTAAAACACGTCTTCAAACTCTGAAACAATCCTTCTCAGGTCCTCCTTCTGGACTTCACTTAACCTAGACTCTAGGTTCAACTGCTCCAAGATTACCTCCGATCCCCTTTCGATTACATCACTAGAACTCAAAATTTCTTCTCCCTCTTCCTCTGAAGCATTCAACAGCAGATTTACGACCGCTTGACGTTGAACATGTGGTTTCATTAAGTTACTGTGATAAATTTTGTTCGGCCGCCTTCCTAATTTCATTTCATAATTGGCATCAGAAAGCTTCGATATTACTTTGGCAGGCCCTTCCCAATGAACCTCAAGCTTGTTCTTTTTGGACGGCCGCAGCAGCATTACTTGACTTCCTACTTCAAAAGTGCGCTTCTTCGCCGATTTGTCGTAGTACTCCTTCGACAACACTTGTGCAGCTTTCATGTGGCTTTCCACAAGATCTTTCGGTTTCCCAAGCCTCTGAAGGAGGTCTAGAACATACGCAACCACATTAGGGTCCTCATCGAATCCCTCTTAGGACTCGCGTAGCATTCGCAATGGTGTTTTCAAACTCCTGCCATACACAAGCTCTGCAAGGCTAAAACCAGTGCTCTCATGAGGAGCTGATCTCAAAGCGAACATAGCGGGAGGAATACACGCTTCCCAGTCGCATTTGTGCTCGTAGCAAAGAGCTCTCAGTATCCGTTACAGAACGGAATGCATACGCTGTACCGGATTTGATTGCGGGTGATGGATCGAGCTGTGCACTACTTTTATTTCACATTTATCCATAAAGGTAGAGGTAAGGCAGCTGGTGAAGACACTACCATTGTCGCATTGAATTTCAGAAGGAAATCCGACGCGTGCAAATATGGATAGCAGTGCATCCACGACATGAGGGGAATTGAGCTCCTTAAGTGGTAACGCTTCCGGAAATTTTGTCGCTACACAGAGAGCCGTTAGGATGTACCGACAACCTTGCCTTGACTCTGGCAATGGTTCGACGATATCAATTACTAGGCGCCGAAAAGGTTCTGTGATAATTGGCACAAGCTTCATGGGTACGTGCCTTCCACTTGTCCGTGGATTTCCCCGCTCTCTGACAAGTGTCGCATGAGCGTACTAAGTCTTCGATATCCTTCTAGCATTTCGGCCAATAAAACTCAAGGGAAACTCTAGCCTTGGTCTTTTTTATGCAGAGATGCCCTGCCCATGCGTTTTCATGCGCCAATTCCAATAGTTGGCGACGATACTTTTGTGGCACCAAGAGCTGCTCATACTTGCGACATTGCGCATTTGTGTAGCTCCGATGCAGGAGCCTTGCTTTCTCAAAAAAAGAGACATTCTTTTTCTTTTTTTCCAAGTTTACGCTTTCCATTAGCGCTTTAATCGAAAGGTCCTCACGCTGCTCTCGAATGAGTGCCTCTCGATCAACCCTCGACAGCTTACTCCAACTTTCTGCTACAGGCGAGAGCGTTGCACCCCTCTCGCTCTGACAGGCAGACGTGTTTTCGCGCGCTCCACCTGTTCGGCGGTTTCAAGGTCGTGCAAGGTTGTGCAAGGTCGGTTGGTGCAGAAGCAGCGCGCAACGAGAGATAAGTTTCTCTTCGTTTCTTTGTTGTGTTCGTGAACACCATTATTACTTTTTTTTCTCCTAATCAATAATTTGCGTTGCGAGTACTGTAGGTGTGGGACACGGGCAACGTTGTAGTGACGTTGACGACGTGAACGAGCTAGGCGGCTGTTTTGAAGAAGGTCGGGGCGCCCGGTTAGTTGTTAAAGAGCTAGAGCCGAACACGAAAGGGACCTAGTGAGAGGCTACTAGCGAAATTGAACACGTATGTGTGCGGTGTAGGCGGCAGCTTCAAACAGTTGTTGAGGTAGGAGAGTTAACGGAGGCGGCTGGATAGCGGGATTAGGGTTAAACGTAGGCCTGTCGGGCACTCGGTCCGATGGTCGGGCGGGCGATGGCTAAGGAGGCTAGGAAAACCACGAGCGATAGTGAGCTGGTGCAGTGCGAAGAATGCAAGCGCTGGTGCTACTTGGATGAGACAGCATTCACGAGTTTGGCCGACGTGCAGAAGGCGAGTTTCGTGTGCAAGCTGTGCGAGGCACTGAAGGCGGCCGTGCAGCGCATGGAGGCTAGCATCAAGGGGCTTCAGGGGGAGCTTAGGGCGGAATAGGAGCAGAGGATAGAACTCCAAAAACAGCTCGGAGCATCGCGTGAGCGGGAGGAGGCTACCGCCAGCCTATTAGAGCAAATGAAGGGCGACCTTTTAAAAGAACGGGAAGGGCGGACCGAGCTAGAGCAGCGGGTAAAAGAGCTAATGGCGCTTTGCCCCGGCCCCGAGCGGTGTGAAACGGAAGGCTTGGGTAGCGGAGAAGGCGACAGGTGGGAAGGAACAGACGAGAAGGGAGGTCAGGGGGCCGCAGTGTCTGGCCACAGCACGGAGGCTCCGAGAACGTACAGCTCGGTGGCGCAGCAGTCTTCAAGCTGGGCAGAAACACAGGACAGACGGCAGAGAGAGAAACAGGTGAAGCAAACAGGGGCGCCATCACAAACAGGAAGCCAGAGATTGGAGCGTAGAAGGGTCCTAGTGGTGGGGGACTCTAACGTGGCCAGGGTTAGGGATGGCGTCTTCAAGACAGTGAAGGAAGATGGGAGAGTCAGGGTGGAGGCACAGTCAGGGAAGAGCATGGTGGATGCACTTGCCAAAGCTCATGAGGTTGTAGAAAACAGCATGGAGGGCGAAAATCTAGTCATTATTCATGCTAGGCTCAATTATCTGTTGAAGGACAAGGATCAGAACCTTCAGAGAAAGTTAGAGGATTGGATGCGTAAGCTCCGAGAAGTCTCTGGGAGTGTGCATGTGACCATATGCACAGTCCCAGAGGTCTGGGGGCAGCCTCGTGGGATTGAAAGGAGGGTAGCGGAGGCCAATTGTGTGAGCCAGCAACTCGGATACAGCGTAATGGAAGTTAACCAAGACGTGCACGAGCCCGGCGCTCGCCCCTTTGCTCAGGATGGCATTCACTACAGTGGTGCGACGGGCAGGAGGGTCGGTAACAGAATGGGTCACTAAGCCATAGCTTTTTTAGGGGGACCCAGAGCCCTGAGGCTAACAGTGTAGCCAAAGACGGACCTAAAGGGGCACAAATATTCAAGCCACACGAAGTCCGTGGGAGAAGAAATCGGCGTAAGCACAAGGGCCGAGCTAAGTCAGACGTAGGCTATGTTAACATGCAGGGTGGCAGGAACAGGTTAAAGTGGGAAGATATAGAAGAGCAGTTGAGGCAGGAGGAGCTGATGGTATATGGGGTGTTTGAGACACATCTTCGGAACATGGAGCAACCACCCTACAATCCGGACTACGCATGGGAATATTGCAATAGAACAGAAGGCAGTGAAAAGGGGGGTGGAATTGGTGCATTTATACATAAAAGAATGGGTTGGCAAAGAGTCAAGCAGGGATGCATGGAACATTTATGGTTAAGAGGGAAAGTACTGGGCAGATGACACTCCTTGGTTTGGTGTACTTGTGGACGGGAGCAAAGGCCAGAGAGGAAAACCAGGCAATGGTGGAGTGTATATCTAAAGACATTGAGGAATTAGGAGAAGAGTGCGAGATAATTATACTAGGATATATGAATGCGCACATAGAAATATAGATGGGTATACTGACTCAACAGGCAAAATGATCATGGATATGTGTGAAAGGCATGATTTGATCATTTGCAACAGTACCAAAAAGTGTGAAGGGCAAATAACATGGGAGGTAGGAAGGCTGCAGTCAACGATAGATTACGCACTGATGTCACATAGGATGTATGATAAGCTCAGGGGAATGCACATAGATGAAGGTGGTTCCAGAAGTCTGGGTAGTGATCACAAACGTATCAAGCTAAGTTTTGGAAGTGCAGTGAAAGTGGGAAGGAGACAAGATGAGCAACTACAGGAAAATTTTCATTCAGAAAGGCAAATATACATTGCTACTAAACAAATTGAGAAAGTAATCACTGAGGATAATAAAACTGTGTGGACATACACAAATCTAATTAGACAGCTTGGGCTAGAGCTTACTAAGGCACGTGAGAAGTCACCCCGGAAAAAAAGACACAAGCCCAAGAGTTGGTGGGATGAGGAAGTTAAGAGAGCCATAGCAAAACGTCAGCAAGCCTCTAGGGAACACAGACATGCTAAGCAACGGGGTGAACTGAGAGATGATGTTGAAAGAAAGTTGGAAATCTTTCTAAGCTCTAGAAAGGAAGCATCCCTCCTGATCAATGAAAAGATTAGAAGAAAGGGTGCTCAGTGGCTGGCAGAAGTACATAAAAAGGACAGAAAGGCAGCTGCGAAATTTTGGAATAATCTATTGTCACACAGGTCCCGTCAATTAGGGAGGCGATCGCCGGGCTAATTCCAAGGGCCGAGGTATCGGCCCCCCCCCGAACCGCACCGCGAAAGCGTGGACAATTTAGAAGTGGTCCTTTTTGGTGCGCCAGCGGACGCCGGCTGTGACAGCCCAAAGAACAAGTCGGAGCCGAGAGTTGATAAACACACAAAATTATATTCTCAAGAATGGCAGATCGAAAACAATACACAAGAATGCACACTCCACAATAGTTGCCTACAATATGTCACCAATCAAACAACGTACTACACAGTACAATCGGCCACACTCGAAACAACGGACACAGACAACAATACGCACTACAATACAGTCGCATGCATTGAACAACCAAGACACTTTAAAGACTAAAGAGATAGAAAACCTATTCAGTCCAAAGTTCTTGGAACAAAAGTCTAGATGATACTCTTCCGAGAATCACTCACTCAAAGTCCAGCGTTGTCGTTCCGCAGCCCCCGAAGTCTCTCTTCCAGGAAACCTCGCGTCTTCAGTTGGCCTCTCTCCAAGCTTCCAACTTCTTTGCCGGAAACACGTCGGCTTCACACACGCAGCTGTTGCCACACGTCTTCGCTCGATAGCGGTAGACACACGCTCTTGCCTGTAGCTCGAGCCTTCACCCCCCAGGTGGAAATCATCTTCTTCTCCCGCTTTGTCTCTACGGACAAAACCTTCGCCGACTACACGGCGGTATACCCTACGCGCTCTGGCGCTAACTTCCGTGTTCTCCTGCTTTGTCCCTACGGACAAAACCTTCGCCGACTACACGGTGGGATACCCTACGCGCTCTGGCGCTAACTTCCGTCTTCTCCTGATCTCTCGTCTCGGCTGCTCGATTAAATACCTTCCGTGCGTGATTGCAGAAGCTTCTCGTCATTTCGTCGGCGCGATACGCAGCGAAGCCTGGGAAGAGGGCGAGACGGTTCGAATGCTCTCCGCGTCGGATGACTCAACTTGGCGTGACCACGCCTCTTTCGTTCTAGAAATTTCGCGGGCTTGCTCGGCCGCCGATGTGGGGTGAGGAGGTTCGTCGGCGAAGCCACGCTTCCGAGGGGAGAGCGCGCGCCCGGGGAGCCTTGGATGTTTGTTTTCTTTTTTGTTTTGACCTCCCGGCGTCTCTCCCGCGCGTTATCGCAAGAATTTGGCGGCGCGCCTATTTTTAGCGCTCGTTCTGTGACACTGCTCCCCACTTTCAGAATATTATCTCATAATATTCAAAACCACACAAACGAGCGCGAACAGTCACCAATCACTCTGAAAGACTGTAACTCAAACCGTCACTCATGACACTTCACATTTGGAATAGATCCTCAATACAACTGTACATTGTAATTCAATTCCACGACACATGAAATATAGCCACAGGTACATGACTACAACACTTCATCACACATTCCGAACAATACAAACGTACAAAGTTCTCTCATTACAACAATTATACAACACTATACATCACATCACAGCACAGACACTTCGACACTTGTGACACAGGATAACACAACATTAACACAACATATGGTACTCAGCACTGCCAAACACATTCTGATTCGACTTCAGCACTTATCCTGTGTATTTCGAGTTGCGCTTGCGTCCTTGCTTGCGGTGCTCACTCGATCTCTTCTTGTTTTTCCTTGTTCTTTTTCGGCGAGCCTTTTCCAACGACGGGGTCTGAGGCGGCGTCTCAGCCATCGTTGTCACTTCTGACACTGTTAACGGGTGATAACGCTCAACCGATCCTGTCACCCGCTTGTTCATGTCACGACATTGGACCTGGCTGGCCGACTCCGTCACCTTTGCACTGTCTGTCGGTTGAGGTCGTGCCGACGTACGTCGTGAACTCATTCAACTCGATCATCTTCTCATTCGCTGTCTCTTGCGCCGCGGCTTCACCTTGGGCTCTACGGAGATCCGTCACGGGATGCTCCTCCACTGTATATTGCGGTCGCTGGGTTGGCGAGGGCTCTATCTTAGGGTCTTCTCCCAAACATTCCGGATCATTCGGTCCTCGCGCCCCGTCGATGTTTCCGATGACAAGGTCGTACAGGGGGGTCGTCATGCATAAAGCCGTAACCTTCCCGCGGAAGTACGGGGTTTCAACCTCAATTTCTGCTTCGGGAAGCATCCGAACTGTACGGTCAATTAGGCAAACCAGTTTCATTTTGCCTGTTGACTCACTTTCCCGTACCAAGTTTTTCCGCACGATAACAGTGGAGCTGCCGGTATCTCTTAACACTGTAACCTCTTTGCCCGCAACTTTTCCAGGCAGCGTTGGCATTCCCTTCGTGCCACTGGTTGGCTGTTTTGTCATTACAGCACCCACAATAGGAATTTTCTCCCCATTCTTCAGCTCTACAAATCCATCGGTGACGGCATTATTATCAGATTTCGGTGCCGCTTGCACACAGGATACCTGGTGAGTTTGACTCACTCCGTTCCGACAAGCGTCTGCTTTGTGCCCAGTCTGACCACACTTGAAACATTTTACTACCCTAGGGCTCGTAAAGATCGATCGACAGTTTTTCGCGCGATGACCCACTCGGTTGCACAGAAAACATCGCGGAATGCTCTCAGGTGCACGCTTCTTTTCTTCGGGAGCCAATTTCTTCGAATCATCGGGACAATCCTTCTTGACCTTCGCCAAATTAGTTCCACCTTGCGCTTCCAAGAATTGATCAGCCAATTCAAGCATTCCTTCAAGTGACTCAGCCTTCCTCTCTTTCAAGTACAGTGACAGGCTTGGGTGGCAACTAGTAAGAAATTGTTCTCTAATTAGGAGCTCTCTAAGTTCATCGTACTTCTGCGCTGTCCCTGAAAGTTCAATTCATCTGTCGAAATAATGGCTAAGTCGGGCGGCGTACTGTGTAGCCGTCTCACCATCAGCTGGCTTTCCTGTCCGAAATCTGTCCCGGAATCCTTCTACAGTAAATCTAAATCGCTTCAGCAAAGCAGCTTTCACCTTTGCATAGTTGGCTGCATCGGTCGGCGTCAGCCTACCGTACACACTGAGCGCTTCACCACTTAAGCAAGTACTCAAAGCAGTTGCCCATTGATGTTCCGGCCAATTCTGGCTCTTCGCAATCGTCTCGAATCGGTGAAGGTACGCGTCAAGGTCGTCCTTCCTTTCATCAAACGCCACGAGCAGCTTGCTTGGGTTCAAGCGGAAGCCATGATCTTCCCGTTCGTTGCTTTCAACTCTAGGTTGGACGGGAGTTTCACTTCGCTGTTGCAACCGGAGCCGCTCGAGTTCCATCTCGTGCTGCCGCTGCCGTTCCCTTTCCTCTCTTTCTTCCTTCAGCTGTCGCTCCTTTGCTTCTCTTTCTTCTCTCGCCCTTTCAGCTGCCAGCCTTTCTCTCTCCAACTCAGCTGCTTTTTCTTCCTTGGCTCTCTCTTTTTCTTCTTTTTCCTTCTGGGTGACCCACTTCCGTAGTTCGGCGCCAGAAAGACCCATCTTCTAACCAAGAGCGACTAACTTTTCGAGATCCATTGTGTCTCGCAAATAAAACCTTGCCGCGTGCAAAAAGTATTTGCCTAAATCAGTCTATCGGAACACTCTCCTGCACTCGTTAACGAGAACACTAAATAACACACAAAATCGTCCCGATAGCACTATCAACAACTCGAGGCTCTTTCTCACTATTTTGGACACACTGTGCACCAAAAGGTCCTGTGTCGCGGACGCCAGATTAATTGTCACACAGGTCCCGTCAATTAGGGAGGCGATCGCCGGGCTAATTCCAAGGGCCGAAGTATCGGCCCCCCCGAACCGCACCACGAAAGCGTGGACAATTCAGAAGTGGTCCTTTTTGGTGTGCCAGCGGACGCCGGCTGTGGCCCAAAGAACAAGTCGGAGCCGAGAGTTGATAAACACACAAAATTATATTCTCAAGAATGGCAGATCGAAAACAATACACAAGAATGCACACTCCACAATAGTTGCCTACAATATGTCACCAATCAAACAACGTACTACACAGTACAATCGGCCACACTCGAAACAACGGACACAGACAACAATACGCACTACAATACAGTCGCATGCATTGAACAACCAAGACACTTTAAAGACTAAAGAGATAGAAAACCTATTCAGTCCAAAGTTCTTGGAACAAAAGTCTAGATGATACTCTTCCGAGAATCACTCACTCAAAGTCCAGCGTTGTCGTTCCGCAGCCCCCGAAGTCTCTCTTCCAGGAAACCTCGCGTCTTCAGTTGGCCTCTCTCCAAGCTTCCAACTTCTTTGCCGGAAACACGTCGGCTTCACACACGCAATAAATTTTTTTTTTTGTTTTTTGTTTTTTTTTTTTTTTTTTTTTTTTTTTTTTTTTTGTGCGCACACCAGTTTACCCAGTTTCACACACGCAGCTGTTGCCACACGTCTTCGCTCGATAGCGGTAGACACACGCTCTTGCCTGTAGCTCGAGCCTTCACCCCCCAGGTGGAAATCATCTTCTTCTCCCGCTTTGTCTCTACGGACAAAACCTTCGCCGACTACACGGCGGTATACCCTACGCGCTCTGGCGCTAACTTCCGTCTTCTCCTGCTTTGTCCCTACGGACAAAACCTTCGCCGACTACACGGCGGGATACCCTACGCGCTCTGGCGCTAACTTCCGTCTTCTCCTGATCTCTCGTCTCGGCTGCTCGATTAAATACCTTCCGTGCGTGATTGCTGAAGCTTCTCGTCATTTCGTCGGCGCGATACGCAGCGAAGCCTGGGAAGAGGGCGAGACGGTTCGAATGCTCTCCGCGTCGGATGACTCAACTTGGCGTGACCACGCCTCTTTCGTTCTAGAAATTTCGCGGGCTTGCTCGGCCGCCGATGTGGGGTGAGGAGGTTCGTCGGCGAAGCCACGCTTCCGAGGGGAGAGCGCGCGCCCGGGGAGCCTTGGATGTTTGTTTTCTTTTTTGTTTTGACCTCCCGGCGTCTCTACCGCGCGTTATCGCAAGAATTTGGCGGCGCGCCCATTTTTAGCGCTCGTTCTGTGACATCTATACTCCCAAGAAGTGAAATAAACCTAGAGCAGATGTTTATAGCTACAGCTCAAGGTGCTAGACTAGAAGGGGACGAAGCTATTGAATATATAAGAACAAGGGTGACAGAAAAATTTCAACAAAGAAGTGCCTTATGCACCACAATAGACAAGGATGGATCAATTGGCACAATGGCTCCATTTTCACAACGAGAGTGGAAAAGGGCTGAGAAGAGGGTTCTAAGTAGTACATCAACAAGCCCAGATCGCCTTCCAATTACGCTGATAAAGACATTGGGTCCGAACTCTAAACAGACTTTGAGAGAGGGATTGAGCAGAACAATAATCGATGGTGAAGTCCCTGATGGATGGAAACTTAGCAGGATGAGCATGATCTATAAAGGAAAGGGGGACAAAGATGACATAAACAACTACGTCCTATAACAGTGACATCAGTGGTCTACAGGCTGGCGATGCAGATTATAAAGGAAAGACTGCAGGCATGGATAGAGGATGAGGGGGTGCTGGGGGAACTGCAGAATGGGTTTCGGAAACACAGGAGGTTGGAAGACAATCTGTTCTCACTGACGCAGTGCATCGAAATAGCAGAAAAGGAACTCAGGTCCCTGTGGCTAGCATTTTTGGATCTCAAGGGAGTGTACGATAGCGTGGTTCAAGAGAAATTGTGGGGAATACTAGACACACTGGGTGTGGAAGATGGAGTCAATAATCTTTTAAAGGATATCTATAAAGGTAGCAAGGTAGTTATAAAGTGGGAAAAACAGGTATCTAAGCCCACAGAGGTGAAACGGGGGCTTAGGCAGGGGTGTCCTCTGTCACCCTTGTTATTCATGATGTACCTACAAGGATTAGAGGCCAAATTAGAGGAAAGTGGACTGGGCTTCAACCTCTCTTTCGTCAAACAAGGAAAACTGATTGAACAGGCACTGCCAGCATTGATGTATGCAGAAATATATAGTGCTAATGGGCGACAACAAGGAAGATTTGCAGACATTGGTGGACATCTGCGGTAATGTGGGAGATAGGTTAATTAATTAGATTTCAGATTCAGTAAGGAAAAATCAGCAGTCATGATTTTTAATGACAATGGAGTTAGTGAGTTTAGAATACAGGAGGTCACGCTAGAGATAACAGATAAATACAATTATCTGGGCGTATGGATAAGCAATGGGGCCGAGTACCCAAGGGAACACGAAATATACGTGATGACTAAAGGTAACAAGAAAGCAGCGGTAATGAAAAACAGGGCACTGTGGAATTACAATAGGTATGATGTGAGAGGAATATGGAAAGGGGTCATGGTTCCTGGTCTGACGTTCAGCAATGCGGTCTTGTGCATGATATCAGAAGTTCATGCAAGATTAGAAATTAAGCAATGTGGAATAGGTAGGCTTGCTTTAGGAGCTCACGGGAATACACCAAATCAGGGAGTACAAGGTGATATGGGATGGACATCATTTGAGGGCAGGGAAGCTAGCAGCAAGATAAAATTTGAGAAGCGATTGAGAGAAATGGGGGAAGAGCGTTGGGCTAGGAAGGTTTTCAGCTACTTGTACATGAAGAATGTCGATACAAAATGGAGGAAGTGAACCAAAGTCGATGGCCGTGAATTTGGGTATGTGGCGTGGTCATTCGTGTACATGACATCATTCGTAGAAAGAAGATGGACGTTTTTTTTTTTTTAGCTGACTGAGAATTGATTGTACATTTCAGTCCGCGCGCTGCGCAATAATGTTTGGCTCGCGTGGTTTCCTAAGCCTCAACTATCGACTCAACTATCGCGTGGTTTCCTAAGCCTCAACTATCGACTATTGATCGGCAGCGTCTTCCAATTAACCATGCCAAAAAAGAGTTCATATGATTCGACCTTCGAGAAATTTTTGGCTTGCATTTTTTTCTTCTTCAGCTCTACGTAGTTTCCAGGCAACAATCTCGTTCGCGGTCAACAAGCGTCGGCTTAAGCTAAAGAAATAATGCAGAATACGGCATATATTTTCCTACTTTCTGAATATGAGGGCGCGTTTGCAGAAGTGTGTACAATGCAAGGTATAAAAAATAAATCTTTGTTGCGATCTAAGAATGAAGCTTATACGTATAAGTACGTGCGCCTTCATGTACTGTCGATTTAATCACCGGCACGTATGAATTTCTATTATTGGCCGTTAAGTAACGCCTTCCTCATTACACAGCTGTCGCAGCTTGATAATTAACCGGCACGTACATATAGCACCTCGGCATTCTGATTTTTGTTTTTCTCTTAATTTGTATGAACAGTGCCTCGAAACTTCGATGCCAAAGCAGTGCGCGTCGTCGGCTTGGTGGGTCCGTACGACGCGTACTTGTACGACAGTTCCGAGTACAACAGGGGCTACACGGACCAGATGTCGGTGAACGAGCTGCTCGACTGGCACCGGCCCCGCGTGCGGATCCCGGAGCGCGGCTCTGACCTGCTCGCCTTCGAGACTGGCGTTGGCCCTGGTGAAGCTGCTGCGTGAGTTTCCCGGCACCATGGCGTGGCTCAGCTTCAGCTGCCAGAACGAGCGTCTCACGGCCAAGAGCGAGAACATCGTGGATGCCATGCGCGCATGCCTCGCCGAGGACTCGGCAAGACAGCTTGCGGCCATTGGCGTCAACTGCTGCCAGGCGCGTTGAGACAGACAGCGCCATTTTAAGAACCGCGAGTGTTGCAAAGCACTTACTATCATAATTATACACACGTGCGCACATATATGCGAGCGCTGAATTCTTCATTAGGGAGGGCAGCGTTTCACTGCACTGTTCTCCCGCCCCTTAGTTGAATCTGAGAGAAAAAAAAAACAATGGTTGCAAAAATTAAAATGAAGCGATGATGGAATTTTTACAAAGACCTGCCTTTGGTCCCCGGCATTCCTGGGGTACAGGCGGGAGGAGGAAAAACATTTGTTTAGCACCATATAAATAAATAAATAAATAAATAAATAAATAAATAAATAAATAAATAAATAAATACGTTCAGCGTGCGAAAGTTCACTCTTGGTCAGAGGACCAAGCCTCCTTGAACCTTTGAGGGGTCCTCTTTTCCTAAATGAAAAGTTATTTGAATGTCATATCATATCAAAAGTCCTTTAGCGTGGCTATAAAAAAACATCTATAGCGTGACTCTGCGTATTAAAAAAAAGGTCCGTTATAGGGCAAAATTGTCGCCACCCTTTGACTAGGGAACGGCCACCTCCTCTTCCCGGTGCGCACGCGCTATACAGAGAAGCACCGTATTTGGTGGGGCAAGTGAGCTATCTAGTTTCCACAGCATAGTTGGCAAAGCTGTCTTCACCGCAGAGAGAGTCATTGTGCAGAGAAGCCAGCTTAACACAATTAATGCGACTCTTATACAAGGTACTGTAACAAAGGTAACCATGCACTGTGATTGTGCAATAATAATACGTAGATTACCTGCTTGCTCTGACAAAGACTCGTCGGTATATAAATGTAGAATTCAGTAGCGGGACATCTAGACGCGGCGGCCTGGTTGAAACAAAATTAAGTGGCATGGATGTTTATGTTGATGTATTGTTACCATTCCTACATGTCTTGCTCCTGATCAGGATTGACAGTATCTGTAAATAAATATATAAATAAATTGAGAACTTCATTACTTCTTGGTCTGCTGGGCTCCTTTCATGAGGGATCGCTGTTTGTGTTTCGATTTCTTGGATTTCACTTACATGAAGTGTCATTTATTACTAGGGTGCGAGGTATTGCCATGTTCAGCGTGCGAAATCACTCAGTCACTCATTTTTACCTATATGTTTTTTCTTTCTATTGCAGACATGTAGTCAGTCAGTAACGAAGTTTTGATCACGCATTTAGAAAAAATCTTCATTGACTTGTCTCAAGCAACTAGCACGCGCTCTTTTTAATTTGTGCCTTGTGCGAGTAGCAAGGAAAACAAAGTGCACCAGCCATGCATGCAGTCCAACCTTTCTGAACAAAAATGCAAACGCGTGAAAAGTACATCGAAATACGGGGCATCATACTACCGCGCTTTGCGTGCAAATTTTAAATAGTTAATATTGTCCCCGATTTTCTCACGATAATTGTGTAACCATGCCGACTTTATATATCTACCTACAACTAGTGATATACATATATATATATTCAACATGTCCAGATGACGGGTTCTCCTTTCTTGCAAGGCGCTCTTGTACATCGGCGGTGGCAGCAATCAAACTTCGCGTGTGTACCCATATGTGTGTTGTACCATGTAACGCATACAAGCCGAACAACGTCGATGTGGTTTCGCATGCTCACCTTGATTTTAAAATTAACGTAGCTGCCGCCTGTCTACAACGTGATCACTTTCCTTCCCGGTTTACACACTATTCGCTTCTCCAAGAATGCGCGCTTCACCTACTGCAATACAAAGCATAGTTCCCTGTATATGGTTTCTCACGCGTGTCTCAATAACGTGTCGTCCAGGCGCACATGGTGGCGCCACTGCTGTTTGGTGTGTGAAAGAGTGGAAGGCCACCACTGGTCGCTCGGCCAGACGCCGAGTTCCGCGAGGTTGGAGTATTCGGCCAGCCGCCCAAAGACCGCGAGAAGCTGCAGGCGCAGGTGGTCGAGTAGTACGGGCTTGGCGTCAGATTCTTTGAAGGTTGCAGCGGCACAGGCATCGGCCACATGCGCATTGTTGTCGAGGCGCAATGAAGGCCCCGCCAAAAGCACTCATTAGGCGCACAGTTTCGAATTGGGAGTTCTCAAATAACATGTATTCAATAGTTTCAAGCTTATACTTTTGTAACGCGCGGCACCTCATTGCAGCGCAGCGCCCTCTGCTGACTATGACCTGTCGCAGCACATTATATACTGTTTCAAAAGTGTTGCCTGAGCGGATCTCCCTCAAGGGCGTTTACACATGCTTTCAAAACGAGATCAGGAAGAGAGATGGGCTGCTTGTTTTGGCAGGCTCAAAATATGTATTATAGTGAAGAGGAATGCCCACTACTGCAGCGACATCCACACGGTGGCGCGAGCTAAGGCTGCCTCGTTGCTGCTGCGACGCTGCCCGTATACTCGGCCTGCTCTTGCTGCTTCTGTACCAACGCTGCTACCGCTTTTGACCTTGTATTTACATATATATGTACGTCACCGAAAACACGAATGCCAACGAATGCATACCATCCTCATTTTTATGCATACCATTTTCATCTACAAATGCATACCATGCAAACCTCGGGCATACCGAATTTGTGAGCAATCCTAAATTTCCCAAATAAATGTTATCCGAGTTTAGCAGAATTATGTTTATTTATTTATTCAGGTTGCCCTACAGGCCTCAGAGAAGCATTGAGTAGGGGAAGGGGGGGTGACAGAATCATAATAAATAAAGCATTAGAAAAAACTACTTTATCGAAGAAACGAAAATTCTACAATAGAAGGAAAAAGAACAAAGATAAGCAAATGCAATAAAAAACGAAATAGAAATGTTGAAAGCACCTGGAAGTAGTTTAATAATTAAGGAAAAACATTTGAAGTTACGAAAGGCTCTCAGTTTTTTGTTTGTCCATAGTATAATGTTATGAAAAGAGTGTGTGAGCTTTCTTTTTTAATTATAATGCACTGAATGTTAAAAATAGTAATATTAAGCTTGACAAGCCTACAAAAACTCGACTATTCATGTCGAACATGAATAGAATGTCCAACTCCTAGCTACTCAAATACGGGCAATACTGTTGGCAGCAGCGAACATAGCAAGAGCTTGCAGATGTTTCCGACTGTAAAAAAAAGCTAAAGTTTTGCCGCAAGAGCGAAGCAATGAATGTGACAGCAACAAGTTGGAATGTTATACTAAGTAAGGCGAACAGCTAACCCCTTCAGCATCTAACCTGGGGAAAGGGAACGCAGACTCTGCAGCGAGCAAAGCGGCCTTTGTGCTGTCTATTTCTCCAACGCACGGTGAGAGCACAGCACGCATAAAGGTATAATGACAGGCTGCTATAATCCTTCTCACGGCAGCTTAATGTATGCATTTTCTGTGTCGTTGAGTACCATCTTTGCAAAGAGCAAGGAAAATGCCTGACGAGGCATTTGCAATAGTGAATTTCAACTGGTCAGCATTATAATTACTGCTTTAACTGTTTAAACTGAAAGTGAACCTTATGCTGGCATGCTTATAGGTGGCAAGCATCCACATACTTCCCCAACAGCCAGTGGCTAATAATGCGGTAAAAAAAATGCAGGCCACTCCTAGCAAAAAATCTAGGCCGATCTATCTGTACACTGAACAGCGGTGCCATGACAGACGTCTTTGGCACAAAATAGTACCAAGTATGCTGCTGCCAGCAACACAAATACAATGTGCAATAGTACTTTAGCTGTATATAATAACACATCAAGCTCAGCGTTATCTTTTCCTGCGGAGGAACTTCAAAAGTAGAATTAGTTGTGGCCCACTGTACCACTTTGCAAATGCGACATATTATTATCAAGCTTATGAGGTTTGCAATGCCATCACCTGTGATGTGCAAAGTGCACCACGATACAACTCCTCCGGGATGTGCACTGCTTTTATTTGCATCCACCAGCGCCACTAGGACATGACACATTTATTAGCACAAATTTTTACGAAAAACTTAAGCACTTAAGCAAATCTATTTTAAAAGCCCACAGACGCATGTACTGCTACCTCCGAGGTGCTTCTCTCCTTTTTTAGTCTGAGAGAATGCTTTTGATAAAGTGTGTCCTTTCACAGTGCATTACAAAATGTCGTGACACACTGACAATATATAACAAAATTTGAAAGCAGAGGAAAAAAAGATCACACCAGCCATTTTTTTTATCGATTGGCACAATACCACATAAAGTTATAGGACATTGTAAGGGCATAATACCCAACTGGCAACAGCTTATATAAAAGTCGCAAACAAATGCACTCTACAAGATATTTTGCTATAATCATTGAAGTGCCACAGAGTACACCAAACACAAACTACGAACTTCGGACATTTACCGTCAACCCAATCGAATGGCAGCCCTAAATGTTCCCGAAACAGGATATTAAAGACAAACAACATCAGTAGTTGCAAAACCAAAAGAGAACCAGGGATCACTAATGCTCCATATATGTGCCAACTTCAACGCCAATTCATGTGCTACTGCATAAGATAGCAATTCGCACGGTCAGAAATGCGTGCAAAAAGATATTAATAGACAACTGCAGACAACTTTTCTTTAGAATATGCAAGAACTTCACAAGGGCCATAATTTTGGCTAGACGGTTATTCACTTTAATCTAAAACGGCACATAAACGACAGATGAATACTTAAGGTGAGTCATAGCAGCAATGTACCGCATTTACACGATTTTAGGTCGACACATCTTGCCTTAATTTGAAATCCGAAGTTGGGAGGTCGACCTGGAATCAAAAACTAGTTTCGATTGTTAAGTCATTCTAAAAACAATCTATGCGCCATTTTTGCAAACCTCGCTTTTCTGCACAGCTTTCAAACACTGCCGTGAAGCCACCCTGCAATTTCAAGGAGGTTAATTTATATTTGAGTTTACTTGCAATTGTGTAAATATGGTATGTCTTATATGTGTTCGTCTGTTGGTTATGTGTTAAAATAGACGTACTATTGAAGTGATGGAGTAACTACAGGGCTTACGCGTCCTTGCTTTCATTCCAGCTTTTTCTCACAGAACTGTTACTGTCAAAGCAAGCAAGCGCAACGGGGATAGTATTGCAAACTGTGGGAGGATAGTGAAAAATGTGCAGCATACGCCAAACAGTGAGAATGAGCGAAATACGTTTCTCCATTGTGCTCCAACAATCGCTTCATGCCAAGATAGTACTTGGCTACATTAACAAACAACAGTGCTAAAGAGAAGTAAAAAAAAAATTGCTGCACGGAACTTTGAATTCTTCAACACATAGATGTCTGCAGAAGCACACATTTCCAGGATGTTGCAGTGTTGTGATTCTATAATGAACATAGCAAGCCTCTTATAATACAGGCCATATTTTCAACCTGCACACTAGATACGTTGACTGTATTTGTTAAACTGCAACATTTAAAACCAACAGCAGAGGACACGCACTGCATTCAGTGTCCATCAATGCACTGCTCCAGAAAACAGCGCTTCAAACATAGAGCTCAAAGTCTATCCGCCTTGAGCTGTAAAATGGACGATCTGTTTCGTGCGCTTTCCGGACCCAGACACCGTCTTGAAAGTATCCCTCCTGCACCCACTGCAGCATCTGTGCCGACGTGTGCAGCCCATACACTGGTGCGTCATCAGATTCCTCCCACTTGAACTCCCACATCACTTCGTCCTCTGCTACTGATGAGCTCACTGGTTCTGCGTCTGAAACCAGAAAAGTGACAATGATGTGAAACGAGAAGATTTTTAGAACATATAATACCCCTTCATAAGAGGCATACCAGGAAGCAGTTCTTGGCCTTTATGTAAGGTGTCGCATAAGCAGAATACCAGCATCCTATTTTCTCTTTAACCCTTCTTTTTATGCAGGCACACTGGTGTCTCTAATGCTCAATGGTCTGTTCAATCAGTGCCTCTCATAAAATGGTTTAACTCTATAGGCTAGGGAAGGCTAATAGACAGCCTGCTTTAGGACACTCTAACGCCATTCTTTGAAGGTGATAAATTGTGTAGGCACAAAACCGGTGACTTTCCCCTTTAAATGCAATGGTGTATTCTTGACGCTAGAATGTTTTATTCCTTAATTAAGGAACAAGTTAATTTATGTCAGGCAATTTAGACACACATACTGTAATGCCAGTGCCTTTATTGATCCAGTTAGTCTGACGACAGTACAAGTAGAAGATTTTGTGTAACTACATCCATCATGTCCATAGCCAGGGGGTGCCCTAAAGGTCCCCTTCCCCCACCTCCCCAAAAAATAAAAAGAATAAAGAAAAATGTGTGGAGAGGATGTATCTTACCAAGAATTGATAGTGAAAATAGGTGTTTTTCAAGGCCTTTAACAAGTGCCTCCCCCTCCCCCCCCAAAAAATTGCCTGGCTACGGACCTGGCATGCATTTTTTAAAATGACATTGTCCCTGTAGGAGCAAAAACATGAGTCAAATAAGGTGACTATGACCATATACCTTCACTCTTGCTCTCAGCTGCTGCTTTCTCATCTTTGGCGGGTGATGGCTCAGTAGCTTTAGTGCTGTCTGCATCATCTGCAAACATGTCAAAGGAAGACCCCTCTACAGCTGTAGTGGCTGCCTTGGCCTCTTTGGCCTGTTGTTTGTGTTCTCGCAAGAACTTCAGCCGCTCGTATGTCTGCTGGTAGATGTCCATGTCACCAGTTGACACCAGCCGGTCGGCTAACTCTGTCATCCGCAGAAGGGTCTCCTTAGGTGCCACATCCTTAGTGCTGTCTGAAGAGTACAGAGAAAGAAAAATGCAAGTATGCTTTGCTTATTTTTTGAAAGCTGCAGCATGTTTTAACTTCAGCTGCACGTATGTGCTATGTAACCACAACTTGCTTCAGAACACGTTTCAGTGACAGTTGCTGCTCTCTCTTCTGCACTTACAATGTAATTGATTCTGGAGTCTATTCAACACTTCAGTGGATGAGAAACTTGCAGATAAGACCTCAACATGGATGTAGGTGGTTACTTAACTCTTTTGTTACCATGCCTATCCAAATCGATCACCGGTGATCGACGCTTTTGAATAATCGATTCTGGCATGTTAAATTTGTTTCTCGTGCACACAGCACTTTCTAGTAGTTAGTCAGGGCACTGAGCTTTCAGAATCAATTTGAATTTGCCCGTTTCGGCAACACAGTGATTTTCGACAGACCTTTGCGCGAACCAATGTGCGTGTATTATTGAAAAAATGCACTATGCTGGCGAACTTGACAAAAGTGTGTACACCTCGTGATTATGGTACAGTAACATCAAAGTTCTGTAATGAAAAGAACCTTTGCAAGCCAAATATCGAATTATAGTGTCAGCCTCGCAATTTGACTATGTCGAGCAGTAATGATAGCCAGAAATTTATGCCATATATTCAATAGAAAGCTGTTTCTAGGAGTCAGGAAAAATTTGTTCTACAAAAAATATTTGCGAAGGTCCCCCGCGTGTTTAAAAAGTTAAGGTGGCCTTCTATGACAATTTCCAGCAGCTTTGGTTTTCCTTGCATCGTTATATCAGACACAGGGTCCCATCTAGTGTCACTAGTCACTCCTACGATGTCGTCACGCACGCTTGGGTGCGCATCAGGGCTGAAAAACACATGCCCTGCTCACCTGAATTGAGTGACGACGAGCTTAGCGTTCGAGGATGACAGCACCTCTGCTTCAAGCTTTAAGGTGACCATGTTCTGCGCCAGCCTTATACATCGACAGTTGTTCATGGGTTTGTTTTGTTTACATCCACAAGTAGTTTGCCCCGCGGCAAGTGCCATAGTTTCTGACCTTTGCGCACAATCTTATAGCTACTCTGGTTACGTGCATGATCTACACTTCGCTGGGGCGCAGTGTGCTGGCACTGGCTGCAGAGCTTCTCCTAACGACTAGAAGGCCTCCTGAGCACATCTTGGCCTCAACTACGAAGCAGTGCAAAACGTTTTAGAACTGCGGCGATATTGTCCTCTTTTTTAATACGATATGCACAAAAATCCAAAAAATATGCTTGGATGCATATATTGGAACGCAGACCTATATGGTGAAAGGTGGCTCATGGAAAAAGGTGACACTTGATGAAATAGCGAAGTCTATTGGGCATCTCATTTATAGACAGATTATTCACATCACGGGCATACATCTACCTCCATTGGAACACCAGGAGACTCTTATCCCAACGCAACAAAATATTACCGAAAAAAAGTGTACAAGTACACTTGCTTCACAAAAAAAAACATGCAATGCTTCACCGCATGGCACGAGCAACAAAGCAGCACCTCGATTCTGATGTTCTTTGTCTATGTAAAGAGAAACATTTTTGTACAACATTCATTATTTTTCATACTATTTCTGAGTCATTTATCTACATAATATATATTCTAAATTTTCTTTGTTTTGAATATTTTTGCCTATATAGTGTTTTTTATTGCACTGTTTACTAGCTTGTGACCGAAAATTCTACACTTTTCACTTTTTATTTGTTTTAAAATATTTTTATTGCTCTACAACACACATTTTTTGGAAAACGCATTTCGTTGTGCAAAGTTCCGAATGCTGCAATGCGTGCTGAAGTACTTTTCCAACTGGCAAAAATCGATCTTTTAGAGACATATGAAAAACAACCATTTTTGCGCGGTAACGAAAGAGGAGGGGCACTTGAACGACACCACTCCGGATTAGGGAACTGCACAGAAACTTGTGTAAAGCATACATCACTTGATAGCAATCATAACTAATCCTGGTTTGGGAATAGGAAAGAAAGTTGGGGGAAGCATACATCGCTTGATGTCAATTGTACCTGAAAAGTGTGAAATGCCTGCATGTCGTGCGGGGAAATCGTGCTTAGGGAAAGAATCATATGCATGCATACCTATATAACAGGTGCTATGCAGAATAAGTACAGTGCTAGCCCATGCTAGCCCAAGGCAAAGAGACAGTATGTCAGCTTAGGCAGTGCACCTTTTGCTCCTTCACTGCTCCTTAACCATGGCAGTGAACCATGGTTAAGGAGCAGTTAAATTCCTTGCGACCTTTAACAATGAACAAATAATTATTATTCAGTAGATACCCATCTAGATGGCATGTTACAACTTAGTGTGCATATAACCAAAATTTACCAGGCCAGCAGAGACCCCTCTGTAGACCTTGTTGACCAAGTTTACTGTAAAAGGCCAAGTTGTTACTTGGACATGGTTAGTTAAAAATTTATAGTACATTCTACCCAACCAATCTTTGTATAGCTTTCCGGCTTCTAAATGTATAATTTTCCTTTTAACAGTTTTTATATAGCAATGCAGACACATTAGTTGGTTAGTGGACACGACCTTTATCTCATCACACAACCTCCCAAATTTTGAATCTACTGTAGGCACCGTCCGATTTCAGAAGTTCTGCAAGTCCACTGCTAGCTCTATTCTGTCTCCTGCATTGCTCCTAATAAATTGTTACGTCAGCACGATTACAGTTTCTTAAGTTTTTTGTATTAGAAATGTACCCACATTTTGGAAGTTTTTCACGACACAATTGTAATTTCAAGGGTCAAACTTTGCATGGAGCCAACCTTACACCCACACCACCTGAAGCTAAGTACTGTACCCGTTCAAAAACGTTTTTACAGTTGGCTTTCCAGATGGACGTGAAAGCAAGCTAAACTGACAGATTGATATTCAGTAACGTATAATGTGTTGACTTTGCCAAAAACGGCAACTGCAAGCGAGCTGACAATGGCATTAAAATGATGTCGGCACATCAACCCTGCCGCCAAGGTGAAAGCGCAACTAACCTGGCTCAGTAGCCTCCTGCTTCTTTTTCTTCCAGCGGTTTATTGTTGAGTCCCGCTTGCCACCACCCAGGCGTTTGATGCACGACAGCACAGTCTCGCCAGGCTGCATGATCTCCAGCATGTCTCCGTAAAGTGCCAATGCGTCCACACGCTCCTCGTCTTCGGAATCTTCCGTGCCTCTGCTGTCCTCTACAACTTGCTTTGTCGGTCGCACCTGAAAGAGAGCAGGAGCATAGAAACACTTGTGCATCACTTAAATGCACCATCGGCAGGACGTTCATTGTAGGCACATGCGAATGGCGATTTTTGAGAACAAATTGTACATGGATTCTAATGACGTAACATTCTAGTATTCACAATTTTTGTACCGAAAGCATGAATGGAGCGTCAGAAACAAACAAGCAAATTTTTCACACATACAAAACGAGAGTGATAATGATTACTGTAAGGCTGGCAAAGTGTGGCATCCCAAGCGAAGTGGTCTGCCGTACTACATAAGGTTTCACATTTTACGACTATACCATGCTTGCGGGAACAAAATCTATCCTACTTTTATGCATATTCTGTGCTTATTTCAGTGCGTGCAATCAACATTTTGAAATGTTACCCAGGGTTACCAACACTCCATTTTTCTTATGTGTCTGAACATCTTGCCAGTAGCCACATTGTTGTGATATATGTAGAGGGGCCCTCAATATAATTCAGAGCCCCGAATCGGTGGCCGTCTGTCAGAAGAGTACACCCGCATATGGTCTGCGTGTGTGTAGAATAACTGGCAAGCAAGCCTTGTTTTTTAGTGTATTTAAATAGGTGTTGCCTTGCATTAAAGAACGTGGGCTTGGTCCCTCTGCCACAACGCATATGGGAGTATCGGGACATTGCTTACAGCATGCTCATGCTCAATACAGCATAATATCTCAACGCGGCAATAATGCTTGTGCCACATGTTCTCTTCATTATTAATACTTAATTAACAAACTTTATTATTATTGAAATAAACTGAACTGTCAATTAGTCTTAATATGACATGCCTATCCTTATCACGGAGTCGCATATTGATGTGCAGTACTACCTATTGTATATGCAACCCTCACTTTTAGTTAACAGTAGTTACAAGCTTACTAATACATTATAGCATGCTCTAATAAATTTGTCATGTGATCTCCGCGTATGTAATTACTTTTAATTGGTTTTCTGGCTTTTGAATTACTCTTAGTTATTTGGTGCTTAATTCACTGTCACATGCTTACTTAAACGGTATATGTGTATACACTTAAACCTCATAATAACAAAGTTTCATTTTGCACGACAATAAGTTCATTATATCCAAAAATTCATGATAAAGGTTTATTCCTAACACTATATCTGTTGCAAGACTACTAATTTACTTTGTTATAACCAATATTTCGTTATATCAAGGTTTCATTATGTTCCAAAAAGAATTAATTGTTGCACTAGTTCATCGTACACAACTGGCTCAAACATATCAACATCAAAAATAAAACGCCTTATTTCATGAATTCGCCCTTTTATTCCTTGCACTACAATGTCTCGGCTAGTTACGTAGGTGGTTTATTACGCCACTTTTTGATTCTGCTACCGCAAGTTTAGTCAATAACAAGTGACCAGAAGCTCACATTTTTCAACTGAGCCACATGGTCCTTCTCCTCTGAAAGCCGCCAACGACGACTAATGTGCATGTCCAAGCTTATAAGGTATGTTCCACTATGTGCACACTGAGCCTACTAAACACCACATCTGCAAAGTCCACCTGCAAAATGCTAAAATGAATCCAACTCTAGTCTTTTCGAGCAAGGCAATACTGCTTTAGATGCTCCGGGAAGTGAAGCAAGTATGCTAGGGATACAGTGCATGTGCAGCAGACCCAGGTACTATTTTTTCACCAGTGCGCTCCACTGATGAGCAACCACCGTTTCACTGAACCGTGTCACACACACAAGACATGATGCGAAAAAGCAACACGAAAATCTTTGCTGGAAACCAAGCTCACCTTGACCCAGTCAATGTTGTCGAGCCAATTATCACGTATCTCTGGTTTGTCTCTGTTGAAGATGAACATTCCATCTTTGTCAAAATGACCGTCCTCCATTTCATCTTCCATGTTGAACGGAGTGATTTTGATGTTCCCATCATACTCGATTGTTTTGTCTTCTTGCCCTATACCAGGAATGAATAAGGTAATGGCATGTTGTGCACAACTTTGAGATATGCTTTGGCCACACACTAAAATAAAATGACTGATGTAGCATAAGTTTTACCTTCTAACAACAGTAGTTGCAACAAGAAACTACTGCATAATCACTTAACATCTGTAAAGCACACAAGACATTTAAAAAATAATTCTCAGGAAATAATTTTTGTTATTCATGAAATTTGGAACGAACGGTGCTTCTCTTCAATTTTTACAAAGCTGTCACATTATTTTAGGTGGCTTAGCTTTTGTTGTTATCAATGGTAGACAATGAAAAAAAGAGAGACACTATAAGACAAGAATATATAACCTCTTGTTATAAAGTGCACTTTTCTATTAGTAGGCATTCTTAAAAAAGTTCCAAATGCAAACACTCCAGACCTGCCCTGTGAAAAATTCTTTGAATCTCAGATACCTTGAAATTTTGAAGGGACTATCTAACGCTCGGAAAAATTTTTCCGAGTGTGGCACAATTGAGAAGATTGTTCATCACATCGACGACAATAAGCATGGTTTTTACCCATAAAAAACTAATAACTTTAACTTGATGTTGAAAGTCGACGAAAATTGACCGCTAGCCTCAGCCAACCACGATATGGTTAATCTACTGGTAGGACAATAAATCCTTGCATGTAGACTTACTTTGCTAAAAAACAAACATGTATAACTTGCGACAGTATTTTACATGCTCGAGGCAGCTTTAGATTTAGACAAAAAGTGATTTTTTTTCTCTCACGCATTTAAATAAGCACACTGTGGCACTGCTGGCAGTGCGTTAAGTTTGCCTGCCTGCAAACGGTGGAGAAACGCGAGCACGGCGTCCGCCGCTGCTTATAAGAACAACAAAATAGTATGTGCGTGCCTTAAATGACCACTTAGATATTTAATAAACAAAGCTTTATGAAGCCTGCAAAAACTGCACGCGGTTTCAATTTTCAACTTTCTCCGGCAATATAAGTGTCATCGCCTCCACCAACCAGTGTTGTGGACAATCATCCGATCGATGTAGAGAGACCGAATGCAGATCGAAAAGTTCTGTTTTAAAAATTTCTACACATTTTCCAGAGAAACCACAGCAAGGTTAGACACTTCAGATGGTACGTTTTTTATTTCAACACAAAACATAAAGGCAGTGAAAGACGGTAGACAGTCCCTTAAAGCATTTACTGAGTTGTTTTAATGAGATATGGAACATTACAAACATTGAGGAATTATGGATGCACTTTCATCTCAACACAAAATTCTTGGGTACACAGAAAGTAGGTACAGCATGTCGATACTTGTGCACACATCCACAGAGTTTCCTAAAATTAACTACAGGGGACTCTGGCACTGCAATCGTTCTGCGAGCATGGGAATGATGGGTAGCACAGGGATTTGCCTGGTCTTGTTACTTGCGAGTCGCGAACTGCCCTTGTGGCTTCGTTTATTGCTGTGTTTTGGTTTTTTTTTGCAGGAAAGAACGAATTCTTTCGAACTTCGTGACCTAATTTGAAATGGTAAGGCTAAAAGATTAATGTGGTGAAGCACAACTGCTAAGCATTTGCTGATTGTTGTTTCATGACAAAGCAGCTTCAAGCCATGTGAAGCCAAAAGGAACGTAAAGTACGAAGACTAGGCAAATTCGTGTACTACCCATAATTCCCATGCTCGCTGAAGTGCCATGCGTTGCAGCCCCTATAGAAACTAGCACCAGAGTTCCCTCTAGTGTATATATAGGAAACTCTATGCACACAGCAACATTGAAGTGAATGTAAATGAAAGCTGCTAATGATATCTTTAACGGAATAGAAACAATTATGTGAATTAAGTGACAGAAAATAAAGATTACTTGGTTCATCTTCCTCTATAATCCTTAGTTGCGCATAGTGCCTGAGTATAAAATAACAGATGTCAAACTATGACAAAAGATATTGTTTCAATGTAGTGTTGGATTAGGTTGAATTGTATGGTTCAAATTTTACTTCATATTGACAGACACAGAATATGCTGGCCCAATGATGCACAGGAAATGAGGTCTTTAAAAGAAATGATGACCTCTTGATAAAACAGCATAGCCACAGCCTGAAAATGTGCACAGGTCACTTGCAAAGTGTGTAATTTCTATCCTAGAAGCAGAATGATATGAGGTAGGTGGTGTTGGTTATCTGCAATTGTGCAGGAAAAGATCATTAGCAAAAAGAGTATGACACTACCTTGAAAAGTTTAGCATGCTTCAGATAGTCGGGTCGATTGATACCATCTGTACAAGCCAACGTGTTGACATTTTTGATGTGTTTAGAGGCAAGGATTTTGCTTCGCAGGACATTGCATCAGGGAAGCTTACCTTCCACATCATCTGGGTTAAGCAAGTTGTACTTTTTGTCTTCAACTTCATCATCCTCCTCATCACTGTCTAAGGAGTTTTTAAACTTTTTCTTTACGCCTTCATCCACTCCTTCCTTTCCAAGGAGCTCCTCTTCCATCTCGTCAAACTGTACTCTTTTTGATGACATGGTCATGATATGTCCCGCTGTATAGTAAAACAAATGAAATAATGCATTCAGTTAGTACTGCAGTAATACATATATGTTTACAGTACCCACTGTAACGATTCCGAAAAGCGTTCACAAGCCACGCGCGCCATGTATTAGAACTTCCATGATACATGCGTATCTTTGTCGCAAAACAATATGCAAAAGTTATCATCCACAAACAGACATTTAGAAAAGCTTTTAAACAACACGTCACGTGAATATGTGTGACGGTTAACATTTGGCGTTAGTCGCTCTTGAGACACCAAGGTACACAGCGCTCTGCTCGCTCAGTTTATTTGCATAATGCCTTAAGACATCACGGCGCAAGCTAGACATGACACAGGCAACACCTGCGATACACACCCTTCGTTAACGCCAGTTTCTTAAAAGGCAATCGGAGTAGATCATAACCACACGTTCCCATGCTAGGCATGCGGGTGGGTTCGCAGTTGGCGGCAACTGCTCGTTCGCCGGTACGTAGTGTACATCACGTACTGCAGCCTGATTGTGAGCACAAAAGAAAGTAATATAAGTAGGTGGGCAAAACGCACCGTCAGCGCTGTGAGAGAAGTACAAAGAACCCTGAAATTGTCATTTTGCGCACAAGATTGCGTGCGTTTGAAGTGGATCGTCACTGGGGAATATCGTAAACGTAAACAGAGAAGTTCTAGGGGGCTCTAGGCTCGTTTGGGGATCTCCCTAGAGAAACCAACATCGCCGCCGATATCAGTTGTTTTTCTGAGGGCGGTGTTGTTTAGGCGCAACATGAAACATGTCCGAATTTTTATTTAAAACGACACATTATTGTAGAGCTGTAATTGAAACGTGTGCTTCATGTGTGCATTGAACGTTGATTTAATATAGCGGTCAAATGCTCTGGAAGCGCTCAGAAAGGCGAGCTCCTCTGTGTGTGGTCCTCTGGTCATTGGGAAGCACAGAGCAGCGCAGCTGTTCATCAAAAGTACTTTATATTCCCATAACTTTAGTTGTCAATTGTAAAGCAAAGTATTTTCTGTTAAGGCTAGACGCGCGCGTGTATTAATAGGCTACCACAGGTGACAAGTGTGCTTTCAAAGATAAACGCAACCAATGAAGCAAATGAAACTCATTTGTCATCAGAAAAGCTTTTCTGGTAAGTGCGATATACGCTCAATTGCCGTTTTAGCTCTACTGCGCGCGCGATTGGCGACGCAATACTACACGCGGTTGTACTTTCTCGATTTTGAGCAGATGACAGCCTGATAATCGGCGCCAAAGACTTTCCAGGTCTGCAGATTGGAGACATCGTCGAAATATACCTTCCCGATGACACTTTTAGGTAAGCCTGCGTAAGAACAATTTGGTCCATTCTGTCGCATTCGTAGCTTTGCTGGAACAAGTGCCGGTATCGCTGTTGGTATATATGTGCATGCCACCTGTTGCACGGAAAGCAAGCTCCATCAAATCATGTGAGAATGATGAATCGTGTTGTTACATCTTACAGCCGCCTACTGCTACAAGTGACAATACTGAAAGAAGACTTTCAGAAAGGTTTGTTTCTATCTTGTTTCATAACTCACACTAACTTAGCAGTTTTTCATCCGTGACGGTCTCATGAGTGACGCTTATGGGAACTCCTTGGCATGTCTCAGTTACCATTCCCACATCACATTAATAATTGAAGATAAATTGCTAGTCCATGATGTATCACTTGAAAGATGAAACGTGGAATTAGGCCAATGCTGCGACTGTTCAGACACCTTGCTCTTTATGAGACTGTCATGCTGTGAAATTATTCAAAAAACGGCCGTAGGAATAGAAAATGGAAGCTTGCTATAAAAGATCCGTAAACAGGGCCTCTATCGAGCCAACGCTTCAACAAGCGGACTTGCCTTCCTCAAGGCTCCTGAGTATCTCGAAACGTTGACTCGACGTTGGCCCCTGTTTACGGATTTGTTATCATAATGAAATTATTGTAATTCGAGTTAGTAAGTGTAGTGAATGTCTATTTCATAAATGACTTTCTACGGGGCAGTAAATGAATGTTATTTCTGAAATTTGGTGTCTTGCTTAGAGTCGTGGCTAGCAAAACCAAAACCATTCGCACAACATTGCACTACTTGTTTTCAGTTATGGTAATTATGTATATCAGAGTTGATGCTGCTGTATTCGCTGCTCACGCTCAATCTTTTACTGTCTGTGCATGCCACCTAAGTTTCTAGATTTCCACGAGCATGCCATATTCTTAATCAGTCCTATCACCCACACTAAATTAAAGCTTCTTCTTTCTTCTAATTATCAGATGCAATCAGCGTGGAGCAAAGCCTTGCTAATGCCTTCCAGCTCAGGGTGTATGCTGATGTCATCGTTAACAAGGTGGACCCAAGGGTTTGTTGAATGATACTGTTGCTCCTTTCAGCTTCCTCAGTTTGTGGCTTATCGGCCGTATTTCGCGTTTCAGGACGTGGCTCTTGATTCAGTTGAGCTTGTGTTTAAAGACCACTATCTGGCTCGCAGTGACATGTGGCGCTGGAAGCAAGCTATGGTGAGTTTACCCACTGTACGTGATTCATTGCTTTTCTTTCTGTTGTGCCAAATATTATTTGTGAAATTATTCGTTTCGGTTGTCGTGAGTGTGTGTCCGTGAGTTGTCACAAGTCTCATCGGAGACATCAAAGAG
The DNA here is from genome assembly GCF_043290135.1 of Rhipicephalus microplus. NCBI lineage: Eukaryota > Metazoa > Arthropoda > Arachnida > Ixodida > Ixodidae > Rhipicephalus > Rhipicephalus microplus. Next base: position 49,794,200 of record NC_134702.1, read on the forward strand.
AACATTGACACTTATGATCGTTCTGTTATGCTTTTTCATTATTTAGATCAATACATGTGTTTACACCAAGAAACTCATCAAGATTCATTCAAGCATGTGAGTAGTACGAAGCATGAGCGTCTTTTTATTAATAGGCCTTCACAGGTTTCTTCTTTATTTTTATTCTTGTTATTCGTTAGATAATTGAGTCAGTGACATCCTAAATGTAGTTTACGAAAAATGTGGTGTGATGTGCAAGAATTACTTGTCAGTCTCTCAACGTTCAGTGAAGTCTCGGTATGCAGTACGTTTCTTTACATTCCTCAATCTCTTGAATGGAGCTACTGCCACTTTAAAGGGCCTGGAATTCACAATAACTTCTCAGAGACTACTAAAAGTTGCTTTCTCTTCTCTTGACAAATGATGCTACAAGCTCAAAAAATCACTCATCACAGCCATCGTATCAGCCATTGGCTGATTTGAGCATGGCGCGCTCAGTTCTCCCTGGGACCACCGTAGGAGGTGGCGATTTGTTTACGTGTGTGCTTGTGATCGCATCAAAAAGCCGTGTATTCGAAGGAAAAAAAAAAAAAGAGGAAAAGTGTTCAAGGTCATGAGGCAGGCGGGATGTATTTTCTTTCCCCGTGCGATCCCTCCCTGCTGAGCTTCCAGCACTTTAGTCGGGACGAGAGAATGCAATTGCAGCGTACGACAAATCTTTGTAACTTCACTTATACTGTGGGGATTCTAAGAATGTTTGCGGTGATGAATTCGCGAAGCAATTAGCTCCTATAGTGAATCCATTCCATGGCTACTTAAAAAAAATGTTGCAGGGGCCCTTTAAGGTGAATAAGCCTCATGTTGCTCAGGAGCAAAACTGCTGGGCCATTGACAAAGAATGATGATTTCACTACTTTCATTTTGCATGCAAAAATTTATGTAGGCAGAGCTATACAGCCTTTGTAATGCTTGAACCTGTCGTCACACTTTTGGACATGCATTCAGGGAAAGGTACGCTCCGTTTAAGTGCAGACAGTACATTTGCTTGCGTGAATGCACGAACATCCTAGGAATCTGTTTACTGCTTCACAATAAATGTTTTTTCTTGTGAATACGCTGCAGCTGTGTTTCAGAGTGCTCAAACACTTTGTATTCTTGGTTGCTATATGCACTCATTAGAAAAACGAACTGGTGCTTGAAATGATCTGGCACAGGTGCCATATCATATTGACTAGTAGAGACTGGTACTGACTCGTACTTGACTGTTAGTAGGAACTCTAGCATAGGTTTGAAATAACCCTAGCATAGGTGGAATGTCATGCCTGCTGCCGTTACCTAAAGCACATGGTAGTAATGTAGTGTTACTAGTTTTGACATCCTGGTTTTTCTCGCATGGTAAAAACTGCTTGCATTTTTCTAGTATTTAGATAAAGCACTAAAACAGGTGCCACTGGTTACTAATCTGAGATTAAGATCCCAACATGCCTGAAGGCAGCACCATTTCTTGCCTTTTTTGCTTTTTCCTTCTTTCAGTCCCCTTTGCTGTTTGTCATTGTTTAGCATCACCAAAAATAATCTGAACTCATATAGTCAATGTTCTGAGATAGTACCTCAGACCAGTTTTCATGTGAAAGCGGAATCAGCATGAACAGGCCAACAAAGGCACAAAACTATGGCGCTGCTGCTCGGTATGCAGGGACCTTTTTCCCATTTCACTTGCTTATTCCCGAACCTTTAAGCGTTTTGAGCAATCTCCCCACAGTGCAGTGTTACATGTAAAAAAATGTCTCAATTCCCTATCAACATCACTTTGTGATCGATCTACACATGCTAATCTTACATGATGCAGGTCTCCGTGCCAGCCCTTTGAGGGGGGCAAGTGTACCGCAGTCTCAGGAAAGCCTTTGATGTGGTTAGCCACTTTTACTCTTAAAGAAGATTATGCTCTGTGATGTGCTACCTCTCCAGCTGTAGCCCTGATCCTCATGAAGCTTTTCTTTTAGGATATTCATTTCCTGGTGGCTATTTTATGAGGCCATTGCTCATTCACTCAGTTTCCATTACTTGGTATTTTCTTCACTTGAGTTATTGTTGATGATATTTTGACTGTTGTGCGGTACTCCCCTGTTCATCCTTCAGTTTTCTGATAACTGCATGCAAGACTGTTTTTTACTGTAGTCTGGCTTGTTTGCTGTATGGTTTTCAGTACACAGTTTCACTCTGATTGGAAGTCAGTGACATGTTCTATGAAGGAAAGAATATTTTTCACTCCTGCTACACTTCACATCCGCCTATAGTTCAAGTAATCGGTTATAGTACTGTTTTTTTTTTTTGACAGCATAAGAAATTTTGTGGTTGTGCTGACCAGGCAGCAATTCACAATTTCCAGAAAGCTTGGTGCCCCATTTTGTGTTTAAAGTTGGGCATGCATCTTTCTCTGTTCAGTATGTATTGGTGGCATGAAATTCCACATCAAGATGCAAAGGCATGCTGCAGAATGAAAGTCACTGAATGTATTGAGTATGTCCTTTTCCTGTTGGTTCATGAGCTGTCACGTGATTATGCAGAGCTCTTTGTTTTGTATGGATTCTTTTTGGCAAGGTTGCTCGTACAAAGCTTTTCATTTGAATGTTAGTTTTGTCGAGAAAAAAAATGTTTCACGATCCCCACATTCTGCAGCGAAAACTTGTATCGCTTCTGAGGAAACTTTTTGGGTAGTGTCAAGCATGAACTTCTAATGATGGCATTAACAATTTTCTATTGTGACTGCTCCGAAATTGTGCAAAGTCATGCTTGACACGGACAGTCACCTGTCCTATGGTAATAGGACTGCATACTCTGGCATTGTTTGAAACTGGGTATCGGAGCCTGTGCCTCTGGGTTCTAAAAACAATACTTGGATGACTGCGCCATGGGCTCATCGGAGCAACCATGTATTCAGATGGGCTGTAGAGTATTCACTGCACTTTGGGGCAAGTTAGTAACCGGTTTCAAAGTTGTTATGTTATGTCTTTGAAGGTCATCTTAGTCAAAACCAAAACGATATAGGCATGAGGAGGAGATGTAATGATAAGGTCTAGATCATGAAGAACTAAATGCTAGAGCAGTGCAAATAGCAAAATTTTGAGTGCAAAGCAAATTGTAACATTCAAATGAGAGTTCAAATTGAATCTAGTATTTTTCAAATATGTTTAAAATATTTCTAGAATAGTTTTCTAATATTTGGAAGTGAAATTGTATGGAAAAATGTTGGAAAGGATTCCTGAGCGTGTTCTTACAAGAAATAGTAACATGAAAGTGTTTGTGTTTCTCTAGATTCATCAAGCACTGGCGAGATGGTAATTCATAGCCTTATCAAGAATGAGGCAACGCAGAGGCTGAGTAGTATTGGTACATGAATCGGTGCAACCAAAGTGTTGCCGACAACACTTTACACCCAAAAGGCAAAGATGCTATTTCCTCAGCATCTCCCCCTATTTCAACTTCTGTGGAAGCCCAACTGATGTGGCAGACAAAATTGTGCTCCTTTCGAGTTAGGAGTTCCAAATCTGCCTCACAGATCTCTGCATGATTATTTCAAGTTTTGGATGACGAAAATTCTCGGCGTCCGATTTTCTGAACTTTCTGCCCTAATTTCAGGTCCAAAGGATCATTAATTGAGTCCCCCCACCTCTGCCACATCTATCATCTTTGTGTTGGAAGCAGCGTTTTCAGAATCAAAAAACATTTGCGACCGTAGCAGTGCCTAAAAGGTAGCTTTGCTGCAGTGCGAGAGTGCTATGAGGTGAGGCATATTTAAAGACCTAAGAGGTAATTTTCAATTGGACGTTGACTGCATTTGTCTTCGAGAAGTTCGAATAGTAAAAATTTCACTGCAAATCGAATAGAATAGCTAACACTAGGAAATGTCGTTTATTTGCACACCCCTAGTAAATGCCTAGAGAATACAAGTTTGGCACAGGGTGGCAGAAAGTTCGACGAGCAGATGAGAGTGAGAAGTTTGTCGGGACAATGTTGCTGCTGACAGCACAGGACCAGGTAGATTGGAGAAGCTTAGAGGAAGCCTTTGACCTGTAGGGAGTGTAATCAAGCTTATGATGATGATGACCAAATAGGGATCACATACCTACAGGCTAACTGTACATTATTGATGTGGTAAGAAGTGTATCATTCTCCTTACCTTTTTCAGCTCTAGAATGGGTGGTCGCTCTTTTCTTCGTTTTCATATCTTGACACCACTGCTGCTATCACTATTTTATTCCAAACTCTCTTGTGTTGTGTCTAAAGCTTCTTTCTTTTGGTAGATCTCTCTCGCAGTCCTCTCAGTATCATCACTCGTTGATATCGCTTCATGTGATAGTAAATGCATTGGTTTGCACTGCTTGCTTTGTTGTGTTAGGCATTTATATTCAACTTGTATGGCTGTGCTGCATTTCCCTAATTGTTTATTCCTTTTGACGTTTACTATTATGTGTGTACTTTGTGTTTATATCTCTGCATGCTTTCTTGTTCCATTCTACCTATACAGTCAAACCTTCATATTTTGAACCCATATATAACAAATCATTGTGTATATCGAACATTTGTAACATCTCCTTGAATCTACTTTCGATATATAAATTATTTTATATATCGAATAACCCATAGTATACAACTCTCTTGTGATCCCCTTCAGATTTGATATACCTGGGTTCAAGTGAATATGCTTATATGTGTGATGTGTATAGCTTGGTTGCCTGCAATGTTTATTTTGCACATTTTTTTCTTTTCTAACTTTTTATCCTCTCACTGTAATCGGAGCGTGCTCTTTGTCTGTTAGTGGCTGTTAGTGCACCTGCATCTTAGCCTGTTTTGCTGCCTACATACACCAAAGTTCAGGTATTGTCACTTTTCTTAAACACATAGAGTACAATGAAACCTCCTTGATATGCTGCTGGCTCGTATGGTTTTTAGGTTCTTATGGTCACGGTCAAAAAGTATTGAAGCACAGTTTAAGGTCTTCACAGCAAACACCCCAATGTTGTGACCGTTACGACCTATCACGAAAGCACAGTGTGACCTTCTCGGAATAATCATTTGCATATCTGCCTCCCTAATCAAATTTATACACTGTCGTCTAATGTACAAACGCAGCTGTGCTTTCGCTTAGTTGTCTGACTTGGTGCTTGTGGAAGGCAAGCTACCCTATTCATCATGGCTACTTAGTGTGTCACACTTCACTTGCGCTTATGCAACTTAATTGTCAAATGAAGGGGAGAAAACAGTCAGCTCAGGCTACATATAGCCCTGAGTAGTTCTAATTAGCTTTCAACAAATGCAGTAAATGAAGAAAAAATAAATTTGTTGAAGGGGACCCTGCAACACTTTTTGAGCAGGGTCGGAAAACCCTGCGGATCAGTAGTCGAAGCTCCCAAGAACATGTGAGCCAAACCAAAAGGAGCAGCACGTTCCCTAGAACTTACAAATAATTCTCGAAGTCAGCTAGAAAGCTCACCGTCTTCTGTCTTCATATGATGCTACATACTCGAATTACTGTGCCGTATAATAAGGTCCATGGCTGTTGGCTGTTTTGAGCATCATTAGCTGTGTAGTTATCGTGGCTGCCGCAGGACGCAGCTGCGTGCCCCCACATGCTCACAACCACACTGGAAGTAGCCGCGCAATCCGAGAAATCGCTCAGTCATGATGCACACTGACAAGGGAATGTATCTTGACCCCTTGTCATACCCCCTTGCGTAGCTTTCAGCGCACTGGCTGGTACGCAAAGGAAGGCACTTGAAGCGTGTGACAAGCCCTGTAACTGTGCTCGGGCATGATGGATTCTAGACAGTTTTGCAGCATGCGATTCGTGAAGCATCACGTACTAATGGTAAGACTATTCTACTACAACTCAGAAAAGTGTTGCAGGGCTCCTTTAAAAGAGTCTCATGTGTACTAGGCTAAGAGTAACATATGTTTAACTATCCATGGTACTTCCATGGTTTGACAAAGCCGTAGCGAAAACATCTTTAATGAAAGCTGAAGTGGTTTGCCTGAGGTCACTCCTTAGCATGCCACGCTAGGTGAATGCAGTGGTAAAGGCAATTCGCTGCCCAAGCTGAGTACTATGAACCTGCTCTCCTATTCTTCTTTTCTTTCTCTTCCCCGACCCACGATATGGAAAATTTCGCAATGACGTTTTTTCTGGCAATTTTGTCATGCCACTTCTTCAAGCATCAAGTAAAAAACTTACTGCTTTGGGACTTGGTTGTGGTCATTGCTAAAAATACTTGGGAAGGCTTCGGAAGTGCAGATGAGCGATGTCATTGGTTACCCGCGTGTGTTCTCAATGAGTGCTGAAACATGAAAGACTAAACTTGTAGTGAGATGTATCCCGAAGGAGTACAGCCACTAGTGTGGGTCCGGTCTTAGCGAACCGCAGGGCACGCGTCAACTGTCGCCATGGCGAGAACACGATACTGCGCAAGGTCGCAACACTTTATTGTCTGTGGCAACACCAAAACGCAGTACAGCCCGTTGCGAAGGCGCGGCGGGAAAGCAAATGAGCTTATCCACGCCACGGGCGAAAAAAGTACTACACAGGGTGCCACGAGCTCGTCTCCGTGGTAAAGGTGAGTCACGGAGACACCGGGACCAAGGCCCGGTCGCTCGAGCGACGACAAAGGCGCTCGCGTTGTCTTTGGAGAGAGACGAATCGGTGTAGCTTGGCCACGCCCTAGGACACCGTACCACCCTTCAGCCGAGCGTACGCAAAGGGGCAACAAAAGGTGAGCGTTCGCCTCAGGCGCGAGGCGCCGTCAGTGAAGTCCAGTGAGCTCCGAGCAACGGGAGTCGACGGACAGAAAAGGGAATGCGTGGCTTAGCGTAAGCTGTCCTGGAGAATCTCTGACTTGCTCTCTATGTACGCGCGCAAAATCTCTCGAGAGACTCCGGGCACGGCGCCACAGTCGACATCCGCTACCGGGTGACAAGGGTTAAACAACATTCCTCGCTCTCCCAGCGCGGCAGACAGCGGAGAAGGGGAGTCATGTCGGGACATGAGAACGGCAGAAAATGTGGCAAAGCCCACGTAAAGGCAACGGGCTAGCCTCAATTCCCACTAACTGAAATTAAGTGGTGTAGAAACCCCCTTCCCGTTGTGGCAGAACTAGTCATTGGCAGCACTCAAAGCATTGACATGGCTTTGGATGGCATGACACGATGAACGAGGTTTAGTACACGAATGACATATGGCACTTAACACACTCAGACTACAGCACAGACGATATAAAGTCTGCTGTTGTAAAAATGTGGGTGTGTTGTTTGTTGCCTTTGAATACGAAAGTAGTGTATGTAAATGCAAAGGCAGAGAGGAGAACATGAATCCTCCACGCTCATGTAATGTTTTTGAATCGCTTTACTCTTTTTCTTTACATTGGCATTTGTTGAGACTAGCTCGATGTGGGAAACATAAAAAAGTTTCGTAGTGCTTAATAAGCAGGTGGCAATAGTTGTACACTTAAACCTCATTGTGACAAAAGTTGCACCTTACATGAACATAAGTTCATTGTATCCACAAATTTGCTACAAAGATGTATTTCTAACACAATATATTTATTGCAAGACTATTTTTCATTTGCTTTATTATAACCAATATTTTGTTATATTCGTGTTTGTTTTATCGAGGTTTGAGTATATCAACTTTTCAGTTCACTGATATTTTAGTTGTTGAACTGTGCTGTTGGTGTTTATAATGGTTAATATGTATGATACTCTTTTTATTCATCTTGTACTTTTTTCAGAACGTATAAATGAGGTTCTTCCATAATTCATATAAATATTGTATTCAAAATTGATGTGTCCAAGTTTTTTTTTTTCTTTCGGTATATACAATTGTGTTCAGTAATTGACTTGCCTAATTTTATAAATATTGTGCTTTTTGTTCTTGTACTTCTTTTGCCTGACTGCATGGCTATTCTCTACAGGCTCCAGGTGTACGAAATGTGGGCTCACGGAGAGCAGGTAGCCTCGGGTGTTATCACTGCTGACACCAAGATTGTCTATCGCTCAGCAAGCAGCATGGTGTATCTCTTCATTCAGATGAGTTCTGAAATGTGGGACTTTGACACCAATGGCGACCTCTACTTTGAGAAGGCTGTTAATGGCTTCCTGTGTGATCTCATAGCGAAATGGAAGGCAAGTTGCTTTGTATTTTCTATATTGGTTCGCACCAATATCTAAACGTATTTGCTGGAAAAAAAAAATTACGCCTGTGTGTGTACGTTACTACTTCAAATTTTGGTCACCTGCGGTTGAATGTTGAGTTGAGATGTCTAGCTTATGTAGACAGATCTTTTACTACTTTCGCGCATGTGAGTAGCGAAAATCGATGACTGCAAGCTTGTGAAGCGTACAGTGTGTTGATAGAATTAACAAAATGTGGCCTCTCTAGTTGAATGTTATGTTGGCTTGACTGGTTCCAGATAAATACATTTATTCTATATATTAATCAGCACCACCTTTATAATTGCCAGTGTTGCAATATTTTCTTTTATGAGAACACCGTGATGTTTGGAATTAAGTTAAGCACCTCACTGTTCATTAAGTATGGAATGAGGAGCCAAGTTTCACATCTCCCTGAAACACATTCTTCAAAGAGGGCACAAGTTAGGAAACTGCACAATCTCTTTGGTGAGTGTGGTGATAGAACAAAGTCAAGGTGATGCATTGCCACCTGTTCTTTGTGAATTATGAAATCACGATACATTTTGGTGCGGAAGTGATGAGGATAATGTATAAATTTGTGCATACGTTGTAGGCAGCAGCATCAAACCTTTTGTCTTCACCCGCTTCTTGTACGATAGTAACCATGCGCAAAAAAAATGTTTCTCATCTGTTGCTCTCTTCATCTCTTCATCTGTTACTCAGGATATGAAGTGCAATCATGACATCAACATTGTGCTCTTCTCGCGGGTCTTCTATGAAACTAAAAGCAAGGAACAGTTTCCAGAACATATGGCCCATTGTGTGCAAGTGGATTACAAGGGGCGTTTCTACGAAGACTTCTATAGGTAACACTGCCTTTTTCACTACTGTCCTTGATTACTCTATGTATGAACCTATACCTTATAGATGTTGAGACTGTTGATTGATTGATATGTGAGGTTTAACGTCCCAAAACCACCATATGATTATGAGAGACACCGTAGTGGAGGGCTCTGAAAATTTTCACCACCCGGGGTTCTTCAGCATGCACCCAAATCTGAGCGCACAGGCCTACAGTACTTTCGCCTCCACCGAAAATGCAGCTGCCGCAGCTGGGATTCGTTCCCGTGACTGGTGGGTCAGCAGCCAAGTACTTTAACCTCTGGACCACTGTTGTGGGGTGATGTTGAGACTGAAGAAGTTATTTCTCATGCGTTAGGATTCGTGACCATTGTAATGTCACAATGTGCCACAATTACGTATTTGTCAGGATGAAGCAGGCATTTATGAAACATATGTTTGTCATGTTTGTATTTCTTAAACGTCACTGATCACACACATCACACAATTGCTAACTTAATGCAATATATTTCAGGATGGAAATGTTGAATACCACCCATGAAAAATAAATTCATGGGTGGTATTCTAATCTGTCTAACTGTGAAGTCTACTTAGACATCACAGGGTGTCAACATAATTTGCATGCATTCATGAAAACCAGGCTTGTGCAAATATTTGAATGCTCTGACTATTTGAACAAATATCACAGTATTCAAATTTGCTTTGAATTGCATTTAAATTGTCAAAAATTTGGAAGCATTCGAAATTGGCGAATAATTGTGATTGGTCCGAATGTAGTCTTCTGCAAAGGTGGTTTCACTGCAGTGTGTAATTCTAAGCCGTGAAAGCACTTTAGTATAATCTGTATGTAACTTTTTGTAAAGGTGGTTTCACTGCCCTAAAGAGATGCGAAGTCTTGGAAACACCTACTACTCAGGATAAATCTGCATTGTCATGAAGGCTCTATTCAAGGTTACTGTACATATTACCTTGACATTGATTCACACACATATATATATATATATATATATATATATATATATTGTTACCGGAAGGAGACTGACTCAGAGGGGTAGTCACCGATGTATTTTCAGCCGGTTAGGCGAGCAGCGCCAGCCACACAGATTAGACCGTGCCAGTCTATCTCCTTCGTCTCTTCAGCTCCATGCACTGGCACGTAGCATGACCCCCGGCGGCGGAGGCACCGTCCCGGTGCTTTAAAGGTCGTTATCTGACGCATTATTGTAGGGCTTGATCCGCGAGACGTGTACGATATCACTGGGCCGCATGGTAGATGATGACGGACAGATGGGGCTGATCTCGTAGGTGACAGGTGTTACTTGACGCAATATACGGTAGGGTCCCGTGCAATGAGACAGAAGTTTTTCAGATAGGCCCAGCCGACGATGAGGGGACCAGAGTAAAACGAGGGTACCGGGAGCGCAATGTACGTCTCTATGTTCCGCATCGTACCGACGGCATTGGTTGGTTTGCGACGCCATCAGCCGAGCGCGAGCGAGCTGACGGGCATGATCGGCTCGCGCAATCGCGTCGCGGGCATACTCGGTGGCGGACGAGGTGTGAGCTGAGATGACTGTGTCCAGTGATAAAGTCGGCTCTCTTCCGTACAATAAGTAGAACAACGAAAAGCCCGCTGTGTCGTGACGGGTTGAATTATACGCGAAAGTTGCGTAGGGTAAGGCAAGGTCCCAGTCTCGGTGGTCGGGCGACACGTACATAGCGAGCATATTTCTTAAAGTGCGGTTAAATCGTTCCGTGAGGCCGTTTGTTTGAGGGTGATAAGCGGTTGTCAGTGTGTGTTGCGTGGAACAAGAACGCAGAATGTCGGCGGTGACTTGGGATAGAAACGTACTGCCAGGGTCTGTGAGAAGCTGTCTCGGAGCACCGTGAATCAATATAACGTCCCGTAACAAGAAGTCAGCGACGTCGGTTGCACAGCTGGTCGGTAGAGCTCGTGTAATAGCGTAGCGTGTAGCGTAATCTGTAATAAGGGCTATCCATTTGTTTCCCAATGTTGATGTGGGAAAAGGACCAAGCAGGTCTAACCCAACACGGTAAAATGGTTCCGCGGGTATGTCAATTGGTTGAAGATGGCCAGCGGGTATCAGCGACGGTGTTTTACGACGTTGGCATAGGTCACACGTGGCAACGTATCGGCGTACCGAACAAGCAAGGCCTGGCCAGAAAAAACGGCACCGGACGCGCTCGTATGTACGAGATACGCCAAGGTGTCCAGCCATGGGAGTGTCGTGAAGTTCGGTGAGAACACAGCGGCGCAAATGCTTAGGCACAACAATGAGAAGGTCGGGCCCGTCTGGTCGGAAATTGCGACGGTATAGGACACCCTTTTGAATGACAAAGTAGCGGACGGAAGCATCATTTGTGGAGGATTCCATACGGCTGATGATGTCAAGCAGCTCTGGATCACGCTTCTGTTCTTCCCCAATATTAAGAAAGTCGGACACTGACAAGATAGAGTTCTCCGTGGGCTCGTCAGTGTCCTCAGGATCGTCGACAGGGTACCGAGAGAGGCAATCGGCATCACGGTGTAGGTGGCCAGATTTGTAGACGACCGAATAGGAAAACTCTTGCAGGCGCAAAGCCCAGCGACCAAGGCGGCCTGATGGATCTTTCAGAGAGTTGAGCCAGCAGAGTGCGTGGTGGTCGGTAACTACCGAAAATGGGCGTCCGTATAGGTAAGGTCGAAATTTCGCCACCGCCCATACAAGAGCCAAGCACTCACGCTCTTTTATCGAATAGTTACGTTCAGGGGCGGATGGGAGGCGGCTGGCATATGCAATAACGCAATCATGGCCATGTTGTTTCTGAGCCAGCATTGCACCAATGCCATGCCCACTTGCATCTGTACGGATTTCCGTAGGGGCAGCAGGGTTGAAGTGTGCCAGAATCGGAGGGGTAGTGAGAAGAGCGACGAGAGTCGAGAACGCAGAAGCCTCTTCGGAGCACCATGAAAACGGGACTTCTTTCTTGAGGAGCTGCGTAAGCGGCCTCGCTATGTGCGCAAAATTTTTCACGAAGCGTCAAAAGTAGGAGCATAGTCTGATAAAGCTGCGTACATCCTTTGCAGATCGTGGTACAGGAAAGTTTTTGACCGCGCTGATTTTTGCCGGGTCTGGTTGTACACTGTTGGCGTCTACTAAATGGCCAAGCACTGTGATTTGATGGCGTCCAAAGTGACATTTGGACGAGTTGAGCTGCAGGCCAGCGCGACGGAAGATTCCCAGGATGGCTGAGAGGCGCTCTATGTGAGTCTCAAATGTTGGTGAAAAGACGATGACGTCGTCCAAGTAGCACAAACAGGTGGACCATTTGAATCCTCTGAGCAGGGAGTCCATCATTCGTTACAAGGTGGCTGGAGCGTTACAAAGGCCGAAGGGCATGACCTTGAACTGATATAGGCCATCGGGGGTGATGAATGCCGTCTTTTCACGGTCCATTTCATCTACCTCTATCTGCCAGTAGCCGGAACAAAGGTCTATGGAGGAAAAATAGTGGGACCCATAGAGGCATCTATTCGTGGCAGAGGGTAGACGTCTTTTTTGGTAATTTTGTTTAAGTGTCGATAATCCACGCAGAAACGCCATGCACCGTCTTTCTTGCGGACTAGCGCTACAGGAGAAGCCCAAGGACTGCAGGATGGCTCAATGATGTTCTTGGCGAGCATTTTGTTGACCTCACTTTGGATGATGTGACGCTCGGCTGCCGACACCCGATTTGGACGCCTATATGGATGCTCATTACTAGTGTTTATGCGGTGGCTCATATCGGTAGCTTTCCCCAACGGACGGCCGCTGATGTCAAAAACGTCGATGTAGGACAGCAGAACCCGGTGGAGCTCATCAGTTTGCTGCGGCGTTAAGTTGGAAGCGATCACCGAAGTAATAGCGCTGTCGGTGCAAGTGGCAGATTAATGTTGAGCGTGGGGGTCAGAATGTGCGGCCATCGCGAAAACATCTACCGCATTGTCTTCTAAGGTACAGAGCAACGCCAAAGAGATCCTTTGTGGCAAAACTTGAGGTGACAAGCTAAAGTTGACAACTGGGAAGCACGTAGAACTTCCTGCGATGGACAGAATGGTGTGCGGTAATGTAATGCCACGGCTTATGAGGACATCGGTGATAGGCGTCAGAACATAGTCCCCGTCGGGAACTGGTGGTATTGAGATGAGCTCTATGTAGGTCAGTGTCTGTGGAGGGAGGCGCGCGTGTCCCGTTGTGCAGAGGCGACTCGGCCATTGTGTAAGAGGTTCTGTTGCGGGCAAGTGTAGACTGAGCGTACTGGTCGAACAGTCTATGAGGGCAGAATGCGCGGACAGGAAGTCGAGGCCTAAGATTACGTCGTGGGGGCATTTATCAAGGACGGTGAAGAGAACGACTGTGTGTCGATCGGCAATGCTCACACGAGCGGAGCACATTCCCATGATAGATGCTATTCCACCATCCGCAACACGGACGAACTGAGTGGTCGCAGGTGTGAGAACCTTCTTAAGCTTGCGGCGAAAATCACTCGTCATGACGGAAAGTTGGGCGCCGGTGTCGACAAGAGCAGTGACATATACGCCGTCTACTTGTACGTCTATGAGGTTCCGTTTTGTCGGTATCGTCAGAAGAGGATTTTCGGTCAGTCCGAGCGATGCAGCGCCACCTCCGGGGGCTGCAACGCTTAGTTTTCCGTCGGGGAACCTCGTGGGAAGGCGGGGGAAGATGGTCAGCGGGGCTGTGGTAAACAAGACTGGCAACGTTGGGATGATGGAGAGCGGGAGTAGCGTTGTTCAGAAGCAGGTTCCTGGGCAAAGTGGTCGCGGCTGGTCTCATGGCGATAGGCAGGACGTGCATAGAAGGGACGAGAGGACGGTTGTGCAGGAGGACCCCAGCGACTTCTGCAATGGCGAGAAATGTGCCCGATTCTGTGACACGAGAAGCATATCGGCTTGTCATCGTGTGTTCGCCATGCGGACGGATTACGGAACGTTGAGGGAGAGCCGGTCGGGAAGGGACGTGCAGGCGTGTATCGGGGCTGGTAGTCGGTGCGGGGAGGCGGTGAGATAGAGTGAATTCCCAAGCTGGCGATTTCCTGCCGGACGACTGCTTGAATGAGAGGCAACGCAATTGGCGGAGAGGGGTCGGGGGACGTTGGTCCCACCTTAGCTGGAGCAGCCGCTTCAAGCTCCCGCCTGACGATTCGCGTCAAGTTGTCACAGGTGTCTGGTGGATGATATGTGTCGAGACACAAGGACGTCGCACTGGTGTTCGGGAGGCGCTGGAACTGATGGGAGATGCGTCTGCTTTTAGCTTGTTGGAACCGGCGGCATTCTTGAATGATCGCATCAACAGATGACACATTGTTGAATACCAACAAGTTGAACGCATCGTCGGCGATACCCTTTAGGATATGCGCAACTTTTTCAGGTTCAGACATATTTTCGTCAGCTTGGCGGCATAGTGAAAGGACAGCCTGAATATAACCGATGTAGGGCTCCGTGGAAGATTGTGCGCGAGTCGACAACTCATTTTTCGCAGCTTCACGATGGCCAGAGATGTTGCCAAAAAGCTCACGGATCTTTGCCTTGAAGCTGTCCCAGCTTGTTATGTCATGCTCGTGGTTATCAAACCAAACACGAGGGGTTCCGTCGAGGTAAAAGATGACGTTTGCGAGTATAAGAGTGGGATCCCACCTGTAAGTGGCATTGACGCGTTCGTAGAGGCGTAGGCACTGGTCGACGTCGGAACCCTCGCTGCCTGAGAACACGCCGGGGTCTTTGAGCGCGGGAACTGTCACGAAAGTTGTTGCGGGCGCTGGGTTGACAGGTTGGGCAGAAGGGGGAGCGACCGGAGAGGTTGCAGCCGAGTCTTGGGTGGTCATGTTGTAAGCCGCGAGGGAGCGTCCGCTTCGGAGTTCCGTGGCGAGGACGGGGATCGCACAACCTCACCAAATATGTTACGGGAAGGAGACTGACTCAGAGGGGTAGTCACCGATGTATTTTCAGCCGGTTAGGCGAGCAGCGCCAGCCACACAGATTAGCCCGTGCCAGTCTATCTCCTTCGTCTTCTTCAGCTCCATGCACTGGCATGTAGCAATATTTTTATGTTTAAAGGAGCACTGGCATCAAATTTCAAGAGTGAGATGTGCCCATCATTCAGTCGCTTGGTATGCATAGGTCTTCTTGGCCAAATTTGAACGGCATCCAACGCGTGGAAGTTATTTTAATTCGATGTCAAACAGCGTAGAAAAGCTAAAGTGAAAAAACTGTAAATAGACTGCCCTGCGACATCGACACTAGTGCTACGTGTTCGGTGTGATACATTCCACAAATTCCACCATCCCGAGTGATGATGCCTTAGTAGTGATGATGTGTACCATTCGAGTGTTCTTATCGTGGCGCCGAAGCGCAAAAACACACTCGCTCGTCGCGTGTGATTTTCGTCGCACTGTTTTGAATGATTTCGTGAAATTATGAAGATGAAAACCACCTTTAAAAGAACGGGAAAAGGAAAGAGCACAATTAAACGTGTGCTTGTCAGTCAGCTTGTCGGGCAATCGTTGTGAGTCGCAGGTGAGTAGCAGTCGTCTAGTTTGAAGCACGGAAAAAGCGCATGAAGGTGTCTTTTCATATTACGTATGTGATACACATCAACACGACCAAAAGCTATCAAAAGTGGAACAGCGTATAGTCAGACATCATAGCTAACAAATAACACACAGGTGTCGTTGAATTTTAGTTCATCTGTAGGCTTTGCGTCCACGTAAAAATGGTAATATCATGTTAACCGCGAAAGTTTGGATAGGTGGGGCCATCTGGTGGCACAAAAAAAAACCCGGCAAGCAGGAAACTCATTCTATTTCTCCGCTGATGCTCATTCGTGATAGCTATATTACATTGACCCCTCTGCGTATACCTGAATGTTTTGCACGCCAAGACACACCAATATAGCTAACTGAGAAACACGAGCGAACATGGCTGAAGCGTGCATCCTTCGGCACCTCTGTAGTGCTGCTTGGAACGGTGTTCATTTCGGAATCACTGTTCTGCAAAAGGTCGATCCAAACAAAAATAATTCGCGACGTCACGAATCGCGGGGATTCCAAGCTCCAGACTATCGTATTGAACCCTAGTCGACACTTTGTACGGCGACGACAGCAATGCAGGTGACAAAGCATGACTGAAAGGGTCCGCCTAGCAGACGAAATGTTCGCGGAGCAGCTGAGCCTGACGTCACTCTTTTCTGTGGAGAAGTGGTCAGCTGTGGCGTGAACTGGAGGTGACCGCGAGGTAGTGCCACTGCTGGTGCTCCCAGCGCTAAAAATGGCGGGATCGCCGACCGTTTTGACTAGTGCTAGATACCAGTGATATAAATAAAAAAAAGTGATAGTTATTCATCTCTCAGTTGCTTTTTAGGTCCTAAATCGCTGCTACGGGGTCTATTTACTTGCTGACGCAAAAATCTTGGCATGAGTAAATTTTATGTCAGTGCTCGCTTATTTATTTTTATTTTTATTTATTTTATTTATTCATACTGTCAGCCCAAGGGCCAAGACAGGAGTTGGGGTTACATATCTGGCATGTACAAAGAACATATGTGGAAACAAGTTTCACACTGTACGCTCAAGATGCACACTATATGAAAATAACAAAACAAAAATGCAAAACTATATCACAATACATCCCGCATAGGTCACGGATAAAAGAAACATGTTCGAATACATCTCGTACACGTCACCAAAAAGAGAAAAAATATTTGAAGTGATATAGTTTAAAAACCTGTTATGCTTTCCCTATATGTTCTTAGTACAGTAAATTTCAAAACGTAACATATTTTACAAGTTGTCATTGCATTCTACCAAAAGTCAAATCATGCTACTATTCCAAGTTGTTTCCACTTCCTTTTATCAAAAAAAAATAGGGGGGGGGTGGGGGGAATTGCACATGCCTTGTTTCAACTAAAAAAAAAACATTGTGCAGGTTAGTTAGGTGATGACGAATATGCCCATTTGTCTTTATAATATTTGAAATATACTATCTGAATTCAATTCAAAATTATTAGACCAAAATCACTAATAGCTTTAGATTGGCTTCGAACCTAAAATTCACCATTCACATAAGCCTGATGAAAACTTGTCAGCACTCTCTTCTCCAGGCTTTTCGTGGCTTTCCCTCAGTTAAAAAATGAACATTTAGCATGCTCACTCAAAATCAGAATCATAATTTATTATTATAAATGAGGTTATTATAGAATACTGAGTTGGGACCATCTACTGAATGGATCCTCTACCTTACATTCATTTGATGTAAAGCAGATGTCCTAATGAAATGGGTAGCTTGTGCAAGCGCTTTAATGACTTGTTAGTCGTGTGAGTGTCAGTTGATGTCCAACATTCTTTATGGATGCCTGATGCATATGACTGTATGCACCTTCATTATATATGTTAAGATCAATGATGTATCATTGATTTAGGTTGGTAAGACATGCTCATTAGTTTTTTTACTCTAGCATTTTCAAATTTTTGCTCTCGCCGCACTATCAGAGGCATCTCGATTCGTTACTTGGAGCACATTACTACTGGCTTATGTATTCTGCATCGCTTCCCTTCTGTCATTGAATGCTATTGTAGTGATTGCTAGTCCTGCTTGTAATGCAGAGCACATTTTTTTTGTGCATTAATTTTGAAGCTTCACATGAATGAGCTATTTCCAATTCAGCGGCCCAACTACCACCACACACTTCTTTACTTTGTTAGTTAAATAAAAGACTAACTTCTGTGGCAGGTTTATTTAGAAAGCCATGAATAGGTAATAAAATAAGTAATGACAGGGAATATAATTTTTAATAATGTCTTAAATTGAATGCGGAAAAAAGCTTCAGTGTTGAAAGTGCACTTGCATGGAATGAGAAAAATCTTTGCATTTGTTGGTCCCATTTTGAACTGCTGTGACCGGTAATCAACTGTAATTCTAATTATGAATGCTTCCCTTTTGCACTATTGTAGAGTTGCTGTCCAAAACGAGCGTATTGATGACTGGACGCAGACATTACGGCTGCTCAAAACGTATTTTAACGAATACCCAAAGCAAATTCTTGAGCATCATCACAGGCCAAACGTCAGGGTGCCCACAGCTGTGAACTCGACTGCATCTCAGGGGAACTTTCTCCAAGTGCTCAACATGTCTCTAAATGGTTGGTAGCCCATCATCTCCAGAAACTTATCATATAATGCATAGATGTTAGAGCATGAATACTAGTGCTCAATGATGTTCAGATCAAAACTAAAGTAAATGCTGGTGCTTCAAATGTCAAAACTGTGATATGATTATGAAGAAGGCAGTATTGAGTGACTTTGGATTACTTTTTACCAGTTGAGGTTCTTTAACCTTTATACCATATTTACTCGCATAATGCTCGCACTTTTTTTGGTGGAAAAGCGATGCAAAGTTGGGGGGTGCAAGAGTTACGCGGGGAAAACTTTCCACAAAAACGTACAGAGTGAAAAAGAAAATGAAGTGGCCACAAATCGGGATTCTCATACCAGCAACTAACAGCAAGCTTTGAGAAGTACTAATTAAAACTTACCTCAACAATAAAAGCACAGGTTCAACACAAAGCAAGATGTATTTGAGACACAAAAAGTGCAAGCAAATAGTCGGAAATTAGAATACCGTACTTGTGGGCGTGTAGGCGTGGCTGTAGCGTTCGTTGCTCAACAGGAGCCCTCAAAATGTACGCGTAGGACGTCAGTATTGGGCTGATAACTATTTAACAGAATTGTCCGCAGTTTCCTTCTGAAGAAATAAAGTTTAGCATCAATCCCAGTTTTAGGCAGACGGCAGACCCAACGCGTCTTGGTGGCTTTCAGTTGCCGTCACCAGTGGCGAACACAAAACTCGTATGCTCCGAAGGGCCTACCGGCGGCCCTGTTGCCGTTGTTTAGTGCATGATCTATCAGTTTCAGCTTGAAAGCAGCCGTGTAGTTTCGGTATCGCCCCATAACGTGACAAGATTACCGACACAACATACTAAACACGTCCCAACACTCACTTGCCTCTTCGGATTGGCTTGAATTAGATTCAATTTCCGTGCAATAATAGTACGTTTGATGCTTAAGAGATGGCGCCAGATGGCACGTGCTATCATCATTAGTGGCTGGAACGAGCAGACGACATTATCCCGGCAGTTTTTGGGGGTGCGATAATTACTCGAGGAAAAAAAGAAATCGTATTTTTGTTGGGCGATGTGGGGGGTGCGAAAATTATGCAAGAGCGAGAATTACCCGAGTAAATACGGTATATGCTCTTCATTAAACATCAGTACACCAGTTTGTTTTTTTTTTTTTGCTTCTTTTTCTCATTAGAAGGCAGCCACCACGGATCTGCGTTTAGTCTAAACTGAAACATGTGAAGTAGTGCAGCATCTTGCATGCTAATGTATCATTGTAAATGAGCTTGAGATCGGTGAATTGACATTTTACATGTTTAATTGCGATTGATGATTCGTGGAATGTTGTCTCTTTGTCACCTAAAATCTTCAAGTCAAGAAGAAGCGACAAGTGGTTACGGAGAACTGAAGATTGAATGGCAATGTTTCCTAGGACAAGAGTCGCCCGTCTTTTCGGAAACTGAAGCCAGTTGAGGTCAAGTCTGGTCTTTAGCAGCTGCTAGCATTAAACATAAGTGCTTGGGACATCAAAAAAGTTCAGTGTTCATGCGTTCTATTGTGGTACTGCAAATTGGTGTCATAAAATTTTGCCCTGGTAACTGAACCTAATTAATCTATACATTTATATGCTGTGTCTAAAGCATTGTTCTGGTTTCAAGAGTTGTTGAGTGAGTGATAGCGAGCTTGATGTGATATCCACACATACTAAGTAATGCTCATGTAATAAGTGTAACAGTTCATTATAGCCTAGCTTAATTTTCTGTCATGCTTGTTTTCATAACGGCACGAAAACAACGAGAGACAGAAAGAGGATAACTACACAGGACAAGCGCTGCATAGTTTGTCGTGTGTAAGTTGTATAGCTTGTACTGTGTGGTTACCCTCTTTTTGTCCCAGTTTTTCACCGTTAATTACTATTATGCATCCATACCAACTAGCTCATGTCACCACCATTACGAACTTGTTTGTATATCTTTTACTAATGTAAAATATCAAACAACTTCAATTAATTGATTAAATAGTGCAGTTCTAATTAATTTGGTTAAACCCAGTCCGAGTGAAAATGTAGAATCAATGAAACCATCAAATTCTTGTTTTCCTTCTGTGCTTATTTAATACCGATAATTTTTTTTCAAAATCACTGTTGGGGTTGTGTATTTCTCTCTCTTTCTTTCTCTCTGTAGTTTTTGAAAAGCATTTCATGGACCGAAGCTTTGACCGTACTGGTCAGCTTAGCGTTGTCATCACACCCGGTGTAGGTGTCTTCGAGGTTGACCGAGACCTCACCAACATCACTAAGCAGCGTATCATCGATAACGGTGAGAGCACGGTTACTTGTTTTTGATGCGGTGGTCATCACGCGAATGGTGGACTGATTTCATGACAATGAAATGACCTTGTTGGGCCGTTATTTCTGCAGGAATTGGAAGTGATCTTGTGTGCCTTGGTGAACAACCTTTGCATGCGGTGCCACTATTCAAGGTGAATGCGCATTGCCTCTCTTTCATATTCACCAAATAACCAGCTGTGTATATAGCAAAGTTTTTGTATTTATGTAGCTTGCACACATGCGGCTTTCATGCGTGTAGCTTGTATAGCATGCTATGTTACATTTTTTTTATAGAAATTTTCAAGCATGTTATATTCTGCTCACTTTTGCGATATCATTTTAGTGAATATGCGTACTCAGTTAAGTTGGCAGGTAGAGCTATTGGAGCACTCTTTGTTACTCGTAGTATATTTACTCATAACAGAATGGCTTTATTAAGTTAATTTTATTTCAGAAGCTTGTGTTTTAGAACATTACTATACAGAAGGCTGCCTTGTATTTTCAAAGTTCTTCCTTATGCTGTTACATGTTATAACATCTGTGGAAAAATATTGAACTAGTTTTGAAAGACAGTTATACTTGATATGCACTCTTTGTAACTGTGAATGTTAGCTACTTTAAAGTAAAGGATGTAGATACCTTACACAAGTAAAGAATGTAGATACTTTACTTGCGTATAGTCAGCTCGGATTGAAGGTAACGGACACAAAATCATTTCCTGAATGTATTGAACACTGTGACACTCTCAGTTAAGCGGTACTCATTTTTTTTTAATTGAATGATCATTCTTTTTGTTTCACTTTCTATATCAGTTCCAATCGAAACATCCAACAGGCTTGGATATGAAGGATGACTACAACATGCCTCACTGGATAAATCTGAGGTACTGTTACTGCTTTTTGTTTTCTTCGTTTACTTACACCTCTTGAATGTGAGCCTGCTGGCTAAGTCTGACCATTGGCAACCCCTCCTTTCTGTACCAGCTAAGAATACCAGATTAGAAATGTCAACCTCACCCAGGCCAGCCTGTCTGCTACTTCTTGACATTTTCTGTCTCTCTTGCCATTGGTCGACGCAGAAGGCACATAGGCAGTGCATGCAAGACTGTTGTTGGCCTGCCTTTCTTGAACTGCGAGTGACTCTTTCACTTAGGCAGTCCTAAAGTGCTGGCCATGCAAGGGTTGCAAGGATGATATTTCGATGCATGCTTGCTTACTTTTAATTGGGAAGCAATCACCTGCTATATTTTTATGTAAAGCAATATCTGCACCTGTTTGATTACATGATAAGGCTACTTTATGCACTTAAAATAAAAAACATTAAAACATTTCTTTTGAAGTTTTATTGGTGTCAGTTATAACACTAAAATTGTTAAATTTACACATTTGGAAGAGTGCAGTAAGAGCTTAGCTGCTTTGAAGTCCAGGCAAGAAGAAAAAAATATTATTTCTGAAAGAACGACTAAGCTGCCTGTTCATTTTTTGAATCTTGTTTACCTTCCAGTGCTTGTCGTTTTGTCTGCTTGCATTCTCTTTTCAGGATAAGTGTGTAGCACACTCGAACAGGCATGTATGAATTATTTCAACGCATCCTCAATTGCTAGAGTGCGCATGTACAAGCTGAAGCCCCCTGTTTTCCTTGGTTGCAGTTTTTACTCAACGACACCTGCACAGTTTTACTCGAAGTTCGTGCCTCGAATCAAACTTCCCACTCCTCAGGTCAGTAGGGTGTGTACTGGGGCAACGCTACAGTAGTGTGCAGTGTTGTTTTTTCTCCACATGGTCCTCTAGCCAAAGCCTAGCCACGTGAAAGCACTCGGAACTGGTATGTATTTTAGCTGCCTCTCTTTTTCTACTTTACATCATTCTAACTTTGGCCTAAAGAGTGAATTGGTTTAGACTGGTAAAGTACATTTGTGAAACCCTGTAGTAGCTAATTTTGAGTCAATAAATTGATTGTTAGAAAAAGTAATAAAGCTAAGTGTTACATTAAAAAAATAACACGCATAGCATATCTCGACTTCAGTGCATCAGTGTTTCGTTTGCGATGCAGGGAAAAAATTAATTTGATACTGACTGCCATCTCTCCTCATCGTCTTCATTGCACTACCAGGAATGTATGCATGCCGTAGTCAGCCTCCTATACGGGCCTCTGACAGCATCTCCGTGGTGTACGACTATGATGAGTATGACGCCAACATCTTCAAGGGGTGCTCCCCGAGCCAGTCGGGGCCAAAGTGAGCAAAGTTACATGAACTAGATGTTTGCATGCTACATAGATATGCTACATAGTTGATGAACTAATAATTACTTCAGCGATAGTGCTTTAGCTATGCAAACGGCTAGATATGCAGTGGTTGACAACCTTGCTTTCAAGGCATTGAAGTCATTCGGTAAATGGTATCAGGGAAACTCTAGGTACTACAAAGCCGCCGCTTTGCATCGTTATTGCTGTGTGTGCTACGTGTGAGCTATGTTGACATGTCGTTGCTGAAATTATAAAAAGATTAAGACAGCCGAGGAACCATTGTACAGATTTTTTTATTAACATTTTCACTTCACTTTCTTTGTTCATTCTGAATGCTTGCTCTTTAATATTTAGCCCACGTTCTAAAAAAAGAAAAAAAACATCAGAGTTGATGATTGTCTAAAGTGCTTGGTGTAGGCCTGTTTGAATAGTGAATTTTAGGTTCGAAGCGAATAGTGATTTTGGTCAAATAATTTCAAATTGAATTTAAATTGTATATATATCTTATAAATTAAAATGTGTGTACTTGTCATGACCTAACTAACCTGCAAAATATTTTTTTAACTGAAACAAGACCTGTGAAAATGCCAATTTTTGCTTCAAAAGTAGGGTAAACAGCCTTGAATAGTAGCAGGATTTGAATTTCTGTAGAATGCAAGTGATGAACTGTAAAATGTGTTAATTCTTAAAATTTGCTGTACTTGGAGCATATAAGTCGGTATAACGAGCTTTTAAACAAAAAAAAAATGAATCTATGTGAGGGTACTATCTTCATTTAACTTAGTGGGGTTTCGCGGCAGTATGGACTTCGCCTTGGTTGATGTTTTCACGGTTTATCATTTTTTTACTGCAGTGAAACCACCTGTACAGAAGGTTACATGCATTTATTCGTTCGTGTTTCGAATACTTTAAAATTTTCAATAATTTAAATTTGATCCGAAGTGAGTTCGAGTCCTGTATTATTCGTTCGAATATTGGAAGCATTCGAATATTTCCACTAGCCTAGCTTAGTGATATTGGGGGTGGAAATACTACTTGAGTGTATGAAATTGGTATGCAGTGTCAGAGTACTGTACCATCTTTTTGTTCCTTGACAATTTTGCAAATATAACCACAGTTGCTCTGCACGTCATGTCTTACAGAATTTATTTTACCATCCGTGTGAGCACTTCCACATCTGTTATCAAACATAGCTACAGGTCTCTGGAAGAAAGCTTGAAACAACTATAGAACATAACACAGCTGAAATTGCCTGCACATTATTCCCGTTGATGTAACAACATACGCAGTAGTGTCTCATTTTTTTGGTTATTTAACCAATGGTTCATAGGGCATATTATAATCCAGTTTGCCATTCACCACTGAATTATAACAGTGTATGTAATAAACAGTGCTATGCTTGTCCTGTATGCAGGAAACATCAAATATGAACTAACTGAACACCCAACCTTGTTGCTGTATATGCAGGGTTGTTTTATCATACTTTGCCTGTAAATTATGCTTTATGCTTTTCTATACCTACGTTGATAACTTGGTGGCTTAGGCTTTGCGCGTCTTAGCTCAATAGCCACCCATGGAAACTGCATTTCGATGGCGGTAAAATGTGAAAACACTTACAGGCATAGATTTAGATACGTGTGGTCAAAAAACCACTGGTGATCAGAGTTCCCTATTTTCGCGGAGATCGTAATCGCCTCATGGTATTGGCATGTTAATTTCCAAAATTCTATTCTTTTTCTATTCTTTTCTCTCACCTTGTAGGATGAGCACACTGCAAAGGGCCAATATGAGGCGACGTTCTCATTTGCCAACACCTCCGCGACCCCTGAACCAGGAGGACGACACCTCGTCGTCTCCAACCTACTCCAGTGGATCGTCCCATTCCCGTTCGGGTGCCATATCGATCCCTCGGCGAGGGGCTTCGTGTTACGCCAGATCTCAAGCGTCATCAACTCTTGGGAGTGATGGTGTGTGT
The DNA here is from genome assembly GCF_043290135.1 of Rhipicephalus microplus. Taxonomy (NCBI): domain Eukaryota; kingdom Metazoa; phylum Arthropoda; class Arachnida; order Ixodida; family Ixodidae; genus Rhipicephalus; species Rhipicephalus microplus. Next base: position 49,818,945 of record NC_134702.1, read on the forward strand.
CTAAGCATTTTTCTAGCCTGATAACATGATATAAACACAGAGAGCACAAGAACACATGAAACTGCACCTATGTCCATGAACTATGGTGTGGCTAACATAAATACACTTACTGTCCTTTTGAGATTTCCTGCTGCTGTTGCCTGTTTGAAGCTTGAAAGAGTGCTTCAAAGATATACAAAGTTACATGTGAAAACCTTTTAATGAAAGTGCCCGACTGCACATGCAAGATTTTAGAAAGCTTTGGAATTGTCACAAAACTCGGGGAAGCATTGTGATATGTTCTTGAAGCATTCGAAATGAATTTCTCAGTTTTATATATTGAAGCATTCAGAATGAATTGCTCAGTTTTATATGTGCATGACAAAAAAGAAATGCTTTCTCCAGTGTTTTCTATACTAACTTTTTCCTGGGGATATGTTGGTTGCCCCTTCTCTTACTCATATTCGATGTGTACGAAATCCTTCATACAAACCATGTTTGTAAGTTCGAACTATAACGTGTTAGTTCACTTTGGTAAGGACAGCTCTGAATAAAGGGGCCCTACAACACTTTTACAAGTAGTCATGGAATGGCTTCACTAAAGGAACTTATCGCCTCACAAATCAGCCACCACAAACATTTTAGAAATCTGTCACGTACGAGCGGAGTTGCAGAGATCTGTCACACGCTGTAATCGCTTTCTCCTTTCTCTTGTCCCAACAAAAGCGCTGGAAGCTAGGCAGGGAGGGATGGCATGGGAAAAGAAAGTATGCTGTATAAACCTCGTGACCTTGAGCACTTTTTTTTTTTTTTGAACGCGCAACTTACTTTTACTGTGATCACATGCGTGCAGGTACGTGGTAGCCTCCTGCGGTGGCCACAGTAACTGCAGAGCCTGGCACGCTCAAATCAGTCAATTGCATGGAACTTGAGTGTATGATGCAATGTTTATAATTAGTATATAGCATCATTTGTCAAGAAAAGAGGGAGCGATTTTCAGCTGACTGTGAGAATTGTAAATTCCAGGCTGCATGCTGCGCTGTAACATTTGGCTTGCGTGCTCTCGGGAGTCTCGACTACCAATCGGCTGTGTTTTCTGACCACACTGAAAAAAATGTTGCTGGGATTCTATAAGTTAGTTGACCTGAAATATTTTCGCAGGTTCATTATACAGTAAAGCCTCGTTAATTTGAAGTCACTGGGGCCGCAAGAAATCTTCGAATTATGCGGGTTTTCGAATTAACAGAACATGCAAAAAGTGGGATGCAAGCAACTTGGAAACTATTCAAAGTAGTCAGTGCTCGTCGTTTGCTGTGCCGGCTAGCTTGTGCCACTAACGGTTGAATTTTCCAGCAATACCTCTTCTTAATTTTGCCGCAAATATGAAGGAATAGTTGGCCTCGCTGCTGCCACCAAGAAAAAAAAAACAAAAAGTGCCGTCATATCCACGAAGTGAATGATGATGAGTGGGCGAAGCTCTGGAGGAAAACCTGGTAAACCATGAATCTTCCGTACATTTTGCCTACTCGATTTTATTACAATGCTCCCCCTAGCGTACGTCGCCGCACTAAATCGAACGATTGCCTTCTACCAATGACACGTGCCATATGTGACATCATTCCTATTTTATAACATCTCGCATCTTTCATCATCAACTACAAGTACCGCCGTCTAGTTTATAACATCTTGCATCTTTTCATCATCAGCTACAAGTCCCGCCATCTAGTGAGCACTGAAAGAACTAAACGAGAGGTGGCTACATGCAGGAGACGGAGCCGCCATCTAGTGAACACTGCAAGAACTAAACGAGAAGAGGCGACATACAGGAGACGGTACCGCCATCTAGTGGACACTGCAAGAACTAAACAAGAGGTGGCTACATACAGTCTACAGGGGACGCACAGCCCACGCCCTAAGGAGCTTCGCCCCTAAAAACGCTGTCGTGATTAACTAAAATGTGCGCCTGCAGAAAACAAGACATCTTCACTGCAACACAGTAGTGACACGCGGGCAGCATGTCGCCTGCTCCTCGCGGCGTCAGCATGTCATGTTGCGACCATTTGCACATTTTTTCTGGTATATTTAGGAATTTAATGACGGCTAGTATTACGAAGCTCGCGATGTGTTTTGTCTGGAAAAAGTGATTTTTGAAACTGTTGACCTTAGCTTTCGAAGTAGGTGTTGCTGGCAAGTACTCCGCCAGCAGTGCAAAGGCACGAATTGCTGGAGCGACCGGCTATCGGAGGTTCGCATACATCGCAAATTCTGCCAAACTGTACTTTATTAATTTTTTTTAATCCCAGAAAGAATGGGTAAACCATGACCCGCTGACCTGGCGAGAAACATGCGATATGCTGCCCGCGCGTCATTACTATGTTGCAGTGAAGCATGTCTCGTTTTCTGCAGGTGCCCGTTTCGATTGACCACGATACCGTTTTTTTTTTTTTTTTTTTTTTGCGCTGGAAGTCAAAAGGCTGGAGTGCTTCAGCTGCCACTCATTATTATCGCTGCATTCCGTTGCCTTGTGGCTATTAAGGGCTGTCGTTTCTGCGAATTTGCGGCGAAATGGGGAACTGACACATGGCACCCAAAGTTTTCGAATTAACCGAACTAGTGCAGGCTGCCGCTTCAAATTATCCACTCAAACTTACACTGCAAGATACGGGACCGTGGAAATCCTTCAGATTAAGCGGGATTTCGACATAACAAAGTACGAATTAATGAGGTTTTACTGTATATCTCTTTAAAAGTACAATCTATTATTGTGCTTATTACTTGATGTCTACAATATGTCTAGCTTGCAAATGTTTTCTTGGATATTTGTTTGACTCTTTTTGCGCTGTATAATATATGCGGTCTTTACGAAAAACTTTACATTACTGTGCAACAACAAAGGACGAAAAGTTGTCTAATGAAGAATGTCGGTGGTGCTAGCATTTCATCAGTGATGTCTCATCATATTGGATCATATTTTCTGAACTTCTTTCTTGTGTGGATTTCTGCAAAAATTCGATTCTGAACAGCATGCTTTTGAAGCCTTGTTATAATGAGTGCTTCTTCAATACTTTGAGCATGAGGTGTGCTGCACCGTTCAGTCTTTTTGGCTTTACAGAAACAGAAGGTCACTCTATCATTCTACTCAATTAAAACACGACTTTAAATGTTTTTAAATAGCCGGTGCCAAATATGCTGAGCCTGAACGTGTGCTTTTGCTGCAGCTTGGCTGAATACGAATAAAAACACGGCAACATGTTGCTTTGTAGGGACAGCTGTTGCTGTGTGTGACGTGGAGAAGCCGCGAGTGCTGGCATCTAAAGAGAACTTGGAGTTTGTGGTGTCGCCGCCTCATCGAACAGTGGTCGGCAGTGCTGGTCAGGTTCCCGAGGCACTGCAGGAAAGGCAGAAGATGCCCCAACAGCCAAGAGCCCTCATTAATCCCTTTGACCCCTCGCAGGTGAATAGCTACTCAGTGGCATAGCCATGGGGTAGCACTCTAGGCCTGTGCTCCCCCCCATTCTGATTTTTTTTCTTTTTCGCTGTGGCATACTGAGTGAAAAATGACCATTCCATGATGTAGCCCCCCCCCCCACCCCAAAGTCTGATTACTCCCCTGTGGCCAGTTCTGGCCAGCAGACATTCTAATCACCATTTATGAACCTTCCCCCATATCGAGAAACACAACTTAAAGTGGTGACATCACTGTAACAGCTCTTGTGAACTTGCCGAAGGAAGCGCAATTACTATTTTGCACATGTTGATGTTAAATGTTCCTTTATCTGAACTTGATCTAGTCAAATAAATGCCACTGTTAACAGGGCTGCCTTTGTTTTAACTTGTTGCTTCTACTGTTAACATATCACTCTAGAAATTAAAAATTGTCTCAATTGCTCGTTTGTACCTCACAGTATTGAAGCACAGATAGAAGCTCACAAGTCTCAATCTTTTGTTGCGGCAGTTTATGCTTTGCTTAGTGGCTAGATAGCTAGACTACTGTAGATAGCGTGATATTGAAATTCAACATTTTGCTAGGGCTATCTAAGTTACTTCAACAGTGAAAAACTTATGCTTAAGGTTTTGCTTGCAGGTGACAATCAAGCTGACGTCAAACCGCCGTCGGTGGACGCATGTGTTCCCACTGGGTACAGCTCTTGTTTACTCTTTTCTTGGTTTCTTTTTTCTTGTGTATTGCTCCAAAATCACAGTGTTCTCCTTTTAGGACCAACTGGGATTTTCATGCAACAGCATCACTACCAGGCCATACCACACAGTTCGAGTCGAATGATGATTCAGAACCAAGAGCTCTCTACACACCTGGAAAAACCTGCGATGGATGTCCCGAACAAGAAGGCTGCCAAAGATGGTTGGTCCTGTCTTACACTCAAGATATTCCAGCATTGTAAAAATTATGTGCAGTTTTCAAAACATCCCCTCCTTGAACTGTATTGTTTGCATGGTACAAGTACTGCAGCAAGTCAACATTGGGAAGAAATGGAATTTGTTAAGACATTAAACGCATAGACAAATACTAAGTGGTTTGTTACAGTTGCTGAACAATTGCCAAAGGAAAGAAGATTCAGTAGGGGGATAGCTAATGCTTATACGACGCACAAAAAGAGAAAATTTTTAAGTATAAGGTGCAGTCTGTCTACGCAAGACAAGGTTACTTAGAGGTCTCCTCTAGTTTTAGTATCATAGTTTGTAGGCACACTGACCATACTACGCTACATTTTATATATTGCAATACATAAATTCCAGTGTTTAAATTCCACATTGAGGCCAATGGTTTCTCTGTATTGAGTGTGATGGAACCTGTGTCAAGTATGGATAACTGCTCACTCTATTAAAGAAATCAAAAAGTCAAGTTATTTATTCTTGTGAAATGCTGTAATACAACCAATGATATCAGCATAATATATATTGAGTGTAGGCTTGTGCGAGTAGTGAATTTTAGGTTCAAATCAAATAGTAATTTTGGTTAAATAATTTCAAACCGAATTCAAATAGTGTATATGACATATTAAAAAATGGGCATATTTATCATGACCTACTAACCTGCACAATACTTTTTTTAAAATTCGAACAAGGCCTCTATGCAAAGTACTTTTTTTTTTCATTCAAAGGAAGTCAAAAAAATTTTTAGCAGCAAGTTCAGACTTTTGGTATGATGCGAGGGATAACCTGTATAACCTGTAAAATGCGTAAAATTAAAAAAATTATTATACTTAGAACATATAAGCTATCATAACAAGCTTTTAAGTATAAAAAATGATGAATCGATTTCAGGGTAATATGTTTATTTCAAAAAGCCCTGCAACATTTTTTCAAGTAGTCATGGAATGGGTTCCCTAAAAAACCTTATTGCCTCACGAACTGCATCGCCACAAAAATTTTTAGAATCCATTCAGTACGAGTAGAGTTGCAAAGATTTATCACACGCTGCAATTGCATTCTCTCTTCTCGCGTCCTGGCTAAAGCATTGTAAGCTAAGCGGGGAGGATGATAGGGGAAAAGAAAATACGTCACACACGTCTCGTGACCCTTCAGCACTTTCTTTCTCTTTTTTTCGTGCACGTACCTGTGTACAAGTGACGACCTCTCGTGGCGGCCCGAGTAAGGACCGAGTGTGCTATGCTTAAATCAGCCATTGGCTGATACAACAGCTGTGATGCGTTATTTTTGAGCTTGTGGTGTCATTTGCCCAGAGAAGAGAGCAATCTTTAGCTGACTGAGAATTTATTGCGAATTGCAGGCCATGTTCTGCGCCATAATATTTGGCTCGCGTGTTCTCGGTAGCCACGACCACCGATCAGCAGCGTTTTCTGATCATAGTCAAAAAGTGTTGCAAAGCCCCTTTAAATTTGAAGTGGGGCTCTTCGGCAGAACAGATTTTTTCTGGACAGGTGCTTTCATGGCTTAGCACCTGTACACTGCAGTGAAGCCATTTTTACAAGTGGTTACATGCGGTGGTTACGTACATCTATGCGTTCATTGCAAATACTTCGGAATTTTTAATAATTCAAAATGAAATCAAAGTGAATTCAAATACTCTACTAATCATTCGAATATTTGGAGCTTTCGAATGATTTGGAGCATTCAAACAAGTCTAATTGAGTGTCACGAATAAAAATTTCATTAATACGTATAGTGAATTGTGAATGTTGCTATGAAAACTGTAGAAATAGTTTTCTTTTTTCAAGCGTGTCATGGCTATTTAAAAAGTGTTGTGAAGTAGCGCACATATCGTGCCTTGGGTGCTGTGCAAGCTCTGGTATCAGCTTGACTTCATGTTAATTCAACAGAAGCTGTAGGGACGTTAAGAAGCAAGCGTTGGGGTGATGGTTCATGTCCATCATCGTTATCATGCCTGGTATGCTTTGGGCTTGGTAACCTGTGGCTTAAGCCAAGTGGCAAGCAGCAGCTATAAAAGAGAGAGACATACAGTAGACTCTCGTTAAATGTCACCTGAAGAGACCGAGAAAATTTGTTTCATTTAACAGGAGTTATGCTTACAGAGGGATGAATATGGGTGCAGAATACAAGCCCAAAACCAATTATATATCGTAAGTGGCCGTTCTGTTTAAGCAGCAGTTTCATTTAAGGAGTTTCCAGTTACTGAGTGTCTACTGTACATAGTTAGCAAATTTGGGGCCTTAATTTTCTGTGTCATCTTCGTCGACATGGGAAACTTCCTTCGCTTTGATTCGAATAACAAAAGTAACCTTTTGATATGAATAAACTCTTCTACCATGGCTTTTCTTTGTCAAGCAAAGAATCTTGTTTGAAGGTAGTAATGAAAGAAAAGTGTAAGCCAGCCGTCTAATTTGGTTTTAATAAACAAAAACGAGTTTCATGAATTTATGCCTCTGCTTTTTCTCAAATAATATTACTTCTTTCCCACTCTTCATTGCAGTTCATATGAGACCACGAGTCGTGTTCCCGTCATCTCTGGGCAACGAGACACCCATTGCCAAGACAGGGCATAGCTGGTTATGGGGCACAACTGGTGAACAGGAGTGGACCCCAGCTCTAACTACAGGTGTACATTTTAATTGAAACTCATGCCATGGCTAAGCTGTGTTGGTGTCTTAATAGCAATGGTGATTGCCTGTGCAAAAGTGTGATTTTGGTTCGTAAGCGAGCAGCCATGTTCAACAGGTTGATTCAAATAGGTTCTAACTACTGAAAAAGCTGTATTTCCAATGCTAGCTCACATTTCATAAGTATATGCATCATACCTTAACACCTTTGTCACCATATTTTTTCATTTAATAATAATAATAATAATAATAATAATAATAATAATAATACTAATAATAATAATACTAATAATAATAATAATAATAATAATAATAATCAAACAATGTGGCGGTGCTTCAGGTGTCGACTGGAAAAGCTTGGTGATACCCGCCTGCCTACCCATCACTACGGATTTCTTCCCGGACAAGCACAGCCTACAGTACGACTATGTTGTTTCCGACTACAGCCTCCTACCGGAAGAGCACAACTCCGAGATTAACCAGATAAGGCATGTGCACCCTACAATTTGGTGCTGCTTGCATTTTTCTTGTACATAGCTATATAGTAAGAGGTGTGAAATGTGGGCAGAATACGGCCCCGTATTCTTTGACTGCGGTGGTAGCATACTCTCATAGTGCAAAACGAGCTCTTGAATACTGTTCTCGAAGCTTTAATACTGTTCTCGATGGCCTTCTTGAAGAACCGTTTCACTACAGTGCAGGCTGTGCTGTCCTAGTACTGTAGATGTGCGCACAGACACTGCAGGACACCCTTTCCTGGCTACCAACTGTTGAAGTTCTGGGATAGCTTAGCTTTTAGCCTCCGAATGGCACATTACTGTGAGAAATAATGTAGCTATGACAGACAGACAGTTTTTTTTTTACGATCTTGTAAAAGGCCGTTGTGACAACGTAGAAGCGCACAAATAATGATGGCTTCATGAAGAGCGTATCTACAGGTGTGATGAAAAGGACAAACAGTTTTGGCATTGAATCATAGTTTGATACACTGCTTGCAGATGACTTTAATGCTACAAACACAAAGAAATGTTATATTTGGTTTTAGTATTTCGTGACTTCAGTAAACCTGCAGGTCTGTTATCAATAGAATAACAAAGGCAATTTGTTCAGTATTTGAAACATCAAATATTTTTACACTTAAATACTAACACGTGTATCTTCCTTTATGTAATGTTTGCCACCATACTCTGTTCGGTTTATGCGTACTGTTCAATGCCACGCACAGTGTGTCTTCTAACAGTGAAGTGATGGGAAAAGATTAGACGTCACCATGATTTAACACAACAGTATCAAAGAGCTCGTTTTGCAGAGATTAGAGTGTCAGTGTCGGCCTTATTGATTGTAAGTTAAAATCATCATCTTGTGCGTGACCAAAAAATTGAGAATGATGCAAATAAAATGTATACAGTAAAAGATCGTTAATTCAAATTTCACGGGACCGGAAAAACTGTAAAACTGTCCGAATTAACCGAATGCCAGATTAACGAATGAACAGGAAAAACAACATTTAAAATCAAGCTGCAGAAGCATACCTTTATTTGTTGAAGTATTTTGTAATTGTCGTCTGCGTTTTCACGCAGATTCCGGCTGACATCACAATTTTTCTTAACTGTTCCAAATGGCCAACAGCACGCAAGCTGTCAGGAGTGTTCAGGCAAGCGTCCTCTAATATCAACAGCGCCTCCGAGACTTCCCGTGAGGTGCGATGAGGTCGCGGCTGTATCTCCTCGCATCATTCTTCGTCGGAATTGTGGTCTTCATGGGCGCCCGTGACATCATTAATAATCTCTTGATCGGTCAGGAGACCACTCGTGGCGACACCATGATCAATCGCGATGTAGTCCTGAAAGGTCACATCTGTGAGAAAAACAGCATCGAAAGTCGGGCAGTCATCGTCGGTGAACTCGGCTGACACCTCCTCGATTCCATCGTCAGCTACTGCTGCATGCTCGGGCTTCACAAAATTGCTGTGCCGAAAACAGTTGGCGATGACTTGCGGCGGAGTGTTTTTCCACACGTGGGCGATGATGTGCACTGCGCCGAGTAAGTCCACTTGATACAACTTTCCACCTTCTGAGCATAGGATCATTCGCTCTAGCAGGTGCTTGCGGTACTTCGACTTCACGTAGTGAATGATACCCTGGTCCATCGGCTGGAGAGCAGACGTAGTGTTGGGCAGCAAAAAAACTACTTTGATGCTCTTCAGTTCGACTGTACAGTTATGGGCACTGCAGTTGTCAACAACCTTATAATTATCTTGCGGTCCTACGATGTGAAGTGCCGGTCCAACTGCTGCAGCCAGCCGCGAAAAATGTCCGATGTCATCCATGCCTTCCTGTTCGCTGTGTACTCGACAGGAAGGCTTTCGACGTTCTTAAAACAACGTGGCTTAAGCGCCTTCCCGATGACAAGTAGTGGCAAGCGCTCCGTGCCAGTCATATTGGCAGCAAGAAGCACAGTTATCTTTTGCTTGCACTTCTTGCCACCAATGCATGCGTCCCCTTTGAAAGTCCCCGTCTTGTCGGGCAGAGCTCTGAAAAATAGAGCAGTTTCATATGCATTGAACACGTCACGTGGTTCATATGCGGCGATGTGCTCCAGCAGCTTCACATTTCTCCACTCGGTGGTCACGCTTTCGTCAACACTGGCCTTTTCGCCGCACACACTCCTGAAGACAAGCTCGTGTCTCTCTCGAAACCACGCAAACCACCCTTCTGACGCTTTGAACGATTCAATGTTCATCATTGCAGCGTACTTCGCACCTTGCGCCATGATGAGAGGTCCGCTCAAAGGCAGATGCGCGTTGCGACAGTCAGTAATCCACCGGAGCAAAGCTTCTTCGAGCTGGGGATGAGCTGCGGTTCCCAACCGCTTTTTAGAGGCATGAAACTTCTCGCTTTCGAAGGCTTGTCGAATCTGTTGTTCATTTTTCACGTACGTTCCCAACGTGCTCCGCTTCATGTTGTACTTGGTCATAACTTGCTGTCGCAATTCGCCGTTCTTCAGTGCTTGCAAAATTTCCACTTTAGTCGCCAAGTTCTTCGCGTCGTAGTTCTGCCGATTTTTCGGCGTTGCCATCACTGTAGCGCACGATGGTGGTGGCATGCAAATACGGTCACAATGGAAGAAAAAGAGAACTCCGCAAGAAGAGATGGTTCCGACACGACAACACAAGGGAAAATGGCGTCGGAGGCGCTGAGTGGAGAAGAAAGAAGACACCGACGTTCGGTGACGCTGCAATCGCCCCCACTAGTTGATGATGATGGCGATGCCACTCAGGTTTCGGTCTCACTCCAGTGGTGCCAGCGCTGCTTTATCACACTTTTGTGTAGCAGCAGCCGTCAGCATTTGTCCGAGTTAAGCGGTGCGGAGCCGAATTTCGACGAAATAACAAAGGTTTGGTCCCATAGATTAACATGCACTTTGGCCGGGACCAATAGAGCCGTCCGAATTATCTGAATTTCCAAATTAACAGGGTGTCGAATTAACGAGCTTTTACTGTATTAATAAAATTTCCTGGTCGGAGCGAGGATCGAACCCTGGTTGTTTACATGGCAAGCTGGTGTTTTATCACACAGCCACGCATCTGTTTGGAAATACAGTGAAAAGAACCTCCTCTGCTTGGAAGTGCAGTGAAAATTACTTTCATGCTTTACAAACGTACGCGTGCTGTAAAGAGGCTTCACAATACAACACGTAATGATATCACATGGCACTAGGGTACATTGCCATCAGGCGTCAGAACACGTGATTACTGTAACGACTTTGTGGTTTAAAGCCGGCCACCCGTTATAAAAGGTACGCACGTCAGTGCATGTATTCCCTTAAGACCACGTAGTGGGTGCATAGCAAGTTCGAAAAGATTTTACACGCATAGTTGCTCGAGCATGCTATCCATTACACAGAATGCAGCCATATGTGAAAGCTTCACTGGCACAAGCCACTTTCAACTTTATGCAGTACATTGTAGTAAGCTACCTCGAGTAACATCATGAAGTAAAAAGTATGCACTAAGTGGTTGAAGTATGCCCTGGAAGCAGTATATCGCTGTCACGTTCAACTCTTAAAGGCATAGCTTGAGGGTCCCCCAATTTTTGCAGGTGCTATCGAGGAGAGGAGGATTACAAGCACCACAAGCCACTAACTACACTTCAGGTTTACCAGGAGCTCATCTGTCAACGCTTGCAGCAGGTATATTAGCCGGATCATTGGCAGGGTTGAACCTATTATGTCCTTTGTTCATGTGAGCTAACAGCAAATAGAAAGTTGCAAATGTTCCTTTGCTAGTTTAATTCAAACTAAACATACTTTGATAATATAGCTGCCATTTCCAAATAATTGTAAGTAAATTTGCAGAAACACACACTTGAATAATCGCCAAGTAGTGAAGCAAGACGTGACAGCTGCTCATCACTTCACCGTCAAAGAAGGTGAAGTGCGCAAACAAAGACACAAGAGAAAAGCTCGAGACAAAACAAGTGCCGCATCGTCTCTTTTTATGATGTAACATTCTAGTTCACGTATTCAAGGCAAATGTGCTTGTTGAAGGCAAATAGACCTCAAAATACTTGGAAAGGGTTGACACGAGCTCTGATCGTTAATGAACCCGATAAAAGTATTTAAAGTTAGGGTGACAGGTAAGTCAAGATTTTTCATGTGAACTGTTGTATCATTAGAGTCTTCGGGCGAGGCCAATTTCGGACGAGTAACTGATCAATGCGTGTGCAATTCGACACTTTCACATTTGTTTATTATTCTTTTTATCATTCTTTTCTACTCTCTCTTCTGGAATCTTCTAGTCCCCTTCCCCAATATTACAGAGAGTAGCATGTCAGTGATACACAGATGCCGGCAAAAATCTGTTTTTCTAGTAAGGTATCTCTTTGTGGTCGTTTGCATGTACTGCTCGTTTGCTATTTTTTTTTACCTTTTCTTTTGTCCATTTTATCTATTAATCCCGCTTTCCTCCTCCCCAGGAGGGCCAACTGGGCACAACCTAAATTAACCTCCCTGCCTTTTCTTTCTCTCTCATTTTCTCTCATTTATTGTCTTTTCTAAACGTGTAATATTGTGATGTGAAAAATTTTTTTTATCATTGCGCAGGGCTTCCAAATAATTACTCTTCCTAAGAGCCAGAACACTGTCAACGGTACGCAGCACTCGTCCGGCCACAGTGTTCTCAGAGGGCATGCACCCGTCAACGAGGAAAAGGTTCGTTAGAAATTTGTGGTGCACGCACCGCTGTTTACAACCTTTGAGCCATAATTTTCATTCTTAAGTGCCAAAAGCTGACCTGGGGCCTCCCTTTTCACAGGAGGAGTGCCGAATGAGCATTGGACGCATCTTCCACACGATAGCCTTAAACGGGCCGGTGATAACCGTCACCCAGTACAGACCTCGGTATGGAAGCTGAGTTATTCTTTTCTTTTTTTTTAATGTCAGCAAAAATATGAGGTATATAGTTTTTTTTTAATTTGTGGCAAGTTTCTAGCATAGCTCTTTCAATGATTTCGAGTTACGGCTGCAGTGTGTCTGAAAGCCTCAATGTTACCAATAATGCTTTATCATTCGTCGGTTGTATGCATGATTAAATATTAGAACTAGTATTACAGTAATCAAACTAGCTTCCATACAAATTTAAGTATTCAAATTTCATAATAGATGCACACTTAACCACACGTAACCCACTTTGCGTCTTAAAGGTGGTTTCACTGTTGTGTGGGGCTACTATGCCGTGAAACCACTTAGTCAAGAGAAATCTGCATTGTCACGAAGCCACACTTCAAGGTTAAATGTACATATTATTTTTCACCTCCATCAGCTGTTTTTTTGACACTTTAAAGGCGTACTATACAGGAATTTGTACTCTACATATAGCAAATTCTAAAATATTATAACACATTCAAATTTTTTTATGACTTGCACCCTACTTCTATTCAAAATTGCTCCCACTTCAATTGTAATAGAAAAAGTGACATTTGCACATGCCTAGTTCCAGTTCTTAAAAATATTGTCCATGTTAGTTGGGCCGTGACCAAAATGCTGACTTCTATATTAATTATAACTCACAGACAATGATGCCATGGCACCATTGCCGGCTAGTTCTCATGACTGCTTGTATCTAAAAAATAAAAAAACGAGCCCTGAAATTTTCACTTCTTCACCTTTTGTATAAAATATGTGGTCAATGCTATTTGCACTATTCAATTTGAAATGATTTAGCTAAATCACTATTCGCTTTGAATTTGTATCGAAACTCAACTTTACTCTTCACCTATCCATAATCATTTGTCCTTTCTTAGTGGATAAAACTTCCATTGCAATGAAGTCATCATTTTTCTTCATAGTGTAGTACTAATTGTTTTATACACACATTTTTCTCTTTCTCGCACAGAACAATAAACTCTGAGAGGTGTTTTATTTTTTTTTGTGAATGAGTAAGCTTCCCAAACATGTGACTTGTTTTTTTTTTTTTTTTTTTTTTTCGGGCCCAATCATTTTTTTTAGGCATGCTTCACGAGAAGTTCAGCCCATTCAGTATGTGTACAACTTCCAGCCACCGGGAAGCACCTTGTACGACATCTCGCGAGTGATCTTCTCGAGCGAGAAACTCGAGACATTCAACTGGAGCTACCTCGACCATTACATCTGCATTCGTGGTGAACGGGAGTACGGTCTCAAGGAGGTAAGTGCAATTCTTGAGGGGTTTGCAGCTGCAATTAATTACGAAGTGAAGAACACAGTGAATACATAACTTCTTGCTTTCCATGTCTTTGGATGTTGAAAAAATAGCGGCCGCTTATGGTTTCTGCAGCGACTTGTTTGCGCATGCTGTATTTGTTGGTTAAATCACTGTGTATAACTCTCTGACCCCTGTTTGTTTTTGTATATTGTGAAAAGTCATGTTAGTTACATATTGTGAAAGAAAATGTGGATCTCCAAGACTAAGTGCTTGTGTCACGTGTTATGTGAATGCTCATGTAGGAGAGATGAGTCTGTTCATAACATAAAAATGGTTTAAAAATGATAGAAAAATGAGTCGGCAAAACACACTTTGCCATGGTTTGACTGTGACAGGCGCTATACTTGAAAAACTGCCATAATTTTGACTAATATTATGAAGTCTTGGTTGGGCCGACGTTTTTTGGCTGTACGACCTGGGAGCGAACAGGCATTGTGAAACCACAGTGATGATGATGATACACAAAGCAGACGAGGATGCATAATCAAACGCAATAATATGATGATAATAATGTACAGATGAAGATGTCTACAACAAATGCCCACAATATATTTACTGAAATCTCGGTACATGAGCATTCTTCTGTTTTACCTGCATGGGAAGTTGCTGCCGTGGCCACAGATTGAAATTCTGACATTTTTTAACTTTGTCACATCAAAGAAAGATGCTCAGAAGTAAAGCTATAAGTTTTCCCAATAACATCAATGTTTATGCAATATATGGTTGAAAATGAAGATGTTTGCCAAATTATGTACGACCTCATTACACCAACAGAGCTCGTTAGCAACTATATACCAGCTCGCAAACCTAGTCATTAGAAGAGAAACTTGGGCTAGTTGGTGGTAATTCATTATGCAGGAGCAACAGCACTAAAAACGACAAAGTACAAAAGAAGACACGACACAGGTGCTAAAAAGGCACGACACAGCGCCTGTGTCATTTTTTTTTTCATTGTCCTTGCCCGTGTTTAGCACTGTTGTTCCTGCTTAACCTAGTCATGTTATGAATCCTAGGAAGAACAGTGACGAACAGTTCGCTGACAAGTACGTTCTGATAATGCCACTAGGTGTCCCGTGTGTACATGTTGCATCACTTTCCCCCTATTCTCAGTTAGTTATGCTTACACAAATTATTTACATGTTCGTGTGCTAATGATGGAACCAAGCAGGTTGCCACTTGAGACGAGGATGGCTTCTGCAATTACCAATCGATGCTACTTTCGTTGGACTGGCTCTCTCGCCTTCTTCCAGGCTCTCAAGTACTGGCGACTGCGCATGCTGTTGCTGCCCGGCTCTCAAGCAGCAACGCGCAAGATCATCGACAGCAAGGACACCAAGTGCCGCTGCGACATCTACCCGGACTTCACTGCAACTGATGAGGCGATTCAGCGAGAGGCTTTTGTAAAGTTCCTCGAAATCATGAATCGGATCCGCTGGCCTGCCAATACAAGGCGCTCAAAGGTGACCTCTATAGTATTGTTTCAACTGCTGCCGTTATAGGTCATGGGTCATAGCATAATAACAACCTTTGGTTTTCGCTGTTAAGAACCTGGCATGCCATTGCTAACCTTGCCTGGACAATCTGCGACGTTATACTTGCATAGCTCTGTGAAGCTGGGGCAATAGGCACCTTTTGAGTGTCGGGAGCGAGGTATTATTTCTCTGAAAGTAAGATGTTGTATTACAAGGACAGCCCAGTTGCATTGTTGTAAAATTTAGGTGCGTGCTGCGCTACGGTTCAGATTTACAGCCTTTAGCACCGGTTGTGTTGTATTTCCGTGAATCTGAAACAAAGTGGTTTTTGAGTTCTTCTAGAATGTATAACATAAGTTTTCTGCTAAGTTGAGAACTTTTGTATTACTGCCTACAAATGGGCTGAAGATTTCACGTGTCACATGTCACTCTGTGCTAAAATACACCTTATGATGGCTGTGAACAATCTCAAGTGTGCAAATATGTGTAAAAGCCCCGCCGCGGTGGTCTAGTGGCTAAGGTACTCGGCTGCTGACCCGCAGGGCGCGGGTTCGAATCCCGGCTGCGGCGGCTGCATTTCCGATGGAGGCGGGAATGTTGTAGACCCGTGTGCTCAGATTTGGGTGCACGTTAAAGAACCCCAGGTGGTCTAAATTTCCGGAGCCCTCCACTACGGCGTCTCTCATAATCATATAGTGGTTTTGGGACGTTAAACCCCACATATCAATCAATCAAATATGTGTAAAATCATGTCTCTTACACATATCTGCATGCTTTTCTTTTTTTTTTCTGGTTACTTTTACTGCCTTGTTTTTCTCAAATCAATGAAATAATTTTCATGAAGCTTCTTATGCCTAAAGGATTTCTGCACATGTGATTTGTTTATTCTGTATATTTTCACTGGCTCACTGAAAGATAAGTGTTTTTGTTGACTTGTGGTAGAGATATGTTAAAGTGAGGAAAACAATGATAATTTCACATTATGTTTAGGATATAGTTTTGATTATGTAGCTTGTGTACTCTCTAAAGCTTGTAGTTATGAAGAACAAGACACAAGCGGGGGAAAAAATTATTAAAGAGAATGAAATAGTGACGTCCACATTTCTGTGAAAACTTGTCATAGGGCACACAGTGCACAAGACCCAGAGCATTGTAATTCCATTTAAATAACATTTTGAATCCTCTCGTGCGTGCATTTCATGCTGCTTATCAATTCAGGCTCGCTGCGCAACATGCCATCTTACTAGTTAGACAAGTCGATAGAGTGGCTGCCCCAGATCGTTGTTCAATACTGTAAATCGAGACCAATTCTTATCTTAGAAAAAAAAAAGGGGGGGGGGGGGGGGAAATGCTTGTTTCTGAGAAAATTGCACTAGTTTGCATTGTACGTTTGTATACCAGCTAGATAAATCTGTTGTTAAACAATTCCATTGTGACTGCCACCAGTAATATCTCTCATTTCATTCTTCAAACTGCAGTCTGTTGGAGCCTGGGTGCGGTCCTCGAGTAACCCTATGCGGTTGAGCATCAGCCACCAGGGGTCGCCGCTGACCACGTCTCCGCAGTCAGGTCCCGTGTCTGCGATTGCGGCTGGTGCATTCCGGGACAGGGTGTCGAGCAACCGCATCCACGACCGACCACGCAGCCTCCACACCGAGCATCTACGTGCCGACGTAATGCCTGCCGGCCGCATGACTCCTGCAGCGGACTCTGACAGTAAGGTGAGGCTCGCATTTCACCAAGCTTATGTTTTAAGTGTGCCTTTTGAGTTGACAGCTTGCCACCTCGCGCTGTGGTCGCCACACTGGTTGTCACCACATTTTATTGGTGGAAGTGGTCGCCAGGAAAGAAAGCTGTTTGTTCGAGCACACAATTAGTTTCTACTCTACCGATGTTTCTTTGTCGCTGTACTTCATTCCCCCGGTTTTATCGTCATGCCAATCATTATTTTAAGCGGGGCTTCTATGCCTCACAAATTTGCATTCAAGTTTTGCGTTTTCTACCTGCCAAAGTACAGAAGTGCAGGTGTATACAAATAAGGCCTTCAAATGTGCAGTGGTCACATTTCTGATCTTCTAGAGTTTATCAAGGTGACCTGTCATTTCACGATTGCCACACTTCGTTGTTTCCAAGATAGGAACACATGACCATCCTCGTTGCCTGTAGCAGCTGAAGCGTCGCGTTGCTGAGCGCACGCATGAGGGTTCCATTCTAGGCATGGAGAAAGGAAACTGTTAGAAGTAAGCATTGCACAATGCATAGAAGAAATATGGGTGGTCAGGCATACACATGTTAAGTTTCGCTTGCCTTCATTTTTTCAATAGGGGAAGTGCTTGTAATATTTTTTAGGTGAGACTTTTGGATTTTTTTTTTATAACACTGCACAGTTTTCTTTTCTAAAAGGACTTGAATTTGCAAGTTGGTGTTTCTGGTAATGTTCTTAGTCTTTTTTTTTTTTATGTTTCGGATTGCCTTTTGAAGAAATTATAAGTGCTGTTTCAGAAGGATGGGTCCAACTCCTCTCTAGAAGCCACACCAGAGTCTGTTGCTGGAGAATCTTCAGATGAGAAGTAAGCCTTTTTTTTCTGTAGTTGTCATCCCACACATGTGTTTTCGGTTTTTGCTCATTTCGCCATGTTTTGTATTATATGTGCTAAAGCGCTGTTAACTGCAGTCCTCAACTGCAATCCATGTTATCTACAGCCTTCACCTTGTGTCTGTCTTAGTAAGCATTTCATATGGTTGACGCTGTTTTAACCTCTGAGCATGTACCGACTATCCCACACTTCTATGATAATGGGTGGTGCTTGCCAACAGAATTGAAAATTTAAGCATGTTTTAGACTCTTTAATCATTCTGTTTTTCTTTTCTCTCTATTTTTTTTACTAGTGGAATTGTAGAAATACATAATGTGCTCGGTATACAGGCAAGGTTAGTTGAAACGGCATGTTGTGGTGGTAATGCATCCAAGGTTCATATTGTGACAAAAAAAAAAAAAAGAAAAATAACTGAGAAGTGACAAGATAGCGCTCTTTCCTTTCACTCTTCAGTCTTCCTTTTGTCAGTCGTCGTACTGTGGATCTAAGTCGGGACGTTGGGCTGCTTGATATTGAATCATTACGTTAGCGCCAATTCTGTTTGTTCCAAGTGAAAACTGTCCGAATTGTAACAACCAAAAAGGCAGGTATTACTTGCAAGCTGTTGCCAAATCTACAGGCCACGGGGTGACCGATATTTAGAGCTATTTGGAGATGTTTCGAGGCACAGAAACGGGCTGCATGTAGGGGCTGCACGTACGTACAGTTTTGGCATTTAGCAAGGAATTTATAGACTTACTTTGCAGGTCTTCGTGCAACAAATACGGTACTTCTTGTAGCATCAAGTTCCATGCTTGTTCAGCCATGCCTCTGTGCTGAAGTTGCTGTGTTCCAAAAACTATAGTACGCACTTGTGTGCCAGGGATTGGCCTAAAACAGTAACGCCCTTGCTTGATTTGCTTGCAGTGCTTGAGGAGCAGAGTTCTAATGAAAGAGGTCACTGTGTGCACAGTTGTTGCTCTATTAAGCACGAGCCTAACAGAAATCCCATATTAA
The DNA here is from genome assembly GCF_043290135.1 of Rhipicephalus microplus. Lineage (NCBI taxonomy): Eukaryota > Metazoa > Arthropoda > Arachnida > Ixodida > Ixodidae > Rhipicephalus > Rhipicephalus microplus. The sequence continues at coordinate 49,837,768 of NC_134702.1, forward strand.
AATCTTCACTGTACTCAGCTCAATGAGGAACATGTGCATCTCTTAAACAATTGTGGATTACTTCACTGCTGGCTGTTTTCTTTTTCTTTAGGGTGAGGGTCTGGAAGGCATTTGGTCTTATTCAGTGTATGGCATATGTATTGCATTATATAGGTTGATGACACAACACAGAACTTATGCATACCTTTCACAGGCTCAATGCTGAAGTGAAATGCTTGACTGTGGTGACGCCGCCTGGGGAAATTGTGGAAGCAATGAAAAATCCCAGGTAATTATCGCTGAGGTTCTTTTCTTTCTACAGTTTTAAGCATGCTGTTTGATGTCAGGCTGCTTCATGTTGACTTTTCAGCCTTATTTTTTTAGATCTGACATACCAAACCTATCATTGTAAGGTATAAGTTGTGCATTATCTGATTTCTGAGACTAATTTCAGAGCAGTTAATCATGTTCATCAAGTTCTTTAGTAGCAGTGCCAATGAATGGCTGATTGATATTGGTGATGTTGATGTTCACGGGAGAAACGCTCTGCTATGACAGTTAAAAGATAAAATAAAAACTTTACGGGATCTAGTTTACTCAGTCAAGCAGGTTACACTTGCGGAATCATAGTAGGCTGACACACGGCAAAACAAGAAAAAAATAAGTGAGCACCTTTGCTGCGTAGAACGATAAGATTGAATTTAATTTCACTGAGTGCCTGTAGTGGTCATGGGGGTCAGCAGTGGTTGCAAAAGGGGTGCATGCCCCCTCAAACCTCACCAGCACTTTCGTTCACCCAAGCTACACCTGTGCTCTCCTCCTCTACAAGCCGCGATGCAACACTTGTTTGCATCCCCCCAAGGAAATATCTTGCCGACGACCATGGTGGTGGTTGAAGGGCACTTCATAGCCTAGGTGATCATTGATGAAAGGCTTCATCTAGCGGAGAACACACGGGAAAGTTTTGTCACTTGCAGCTTACCTAATTACTAGAAGTGTGCTAATATTAGAAATTTTGAATGTTATTAAAATAGTGTTTGCTATTCGATTTGATTTGCATCGAAATTTTATTATTCGAACAACTGCAGTCAACGTCAAATTGGCAATGGCCTTTTTCAGAGTTTTAATATGCTTCACCCCATTACACTCATATTGCGGCAAAGCTGCCCTTCAGGCTTTGCTACGGTCACAATTGTATTGGCTCAAGAAAATGCTGGTTGCGGGCTCAGTTAATTCTGTTTTGGATCTAAAATTTGGGCAGAAAGTTCAAAAAATTGAACGCCAAAAGTTTTTTGCATCTAAAATATCAGGTCTTTTTATATATTCATGCCTAGGAGTTGTTTTGAACTTCAGACTCTCAGGGAGCACTTCTTTGTCTGCCACATCAGTTGGGCTTCCATAGAAAAAGAAAGCAGAGAGAAGGATGAGGATATAGTATTTTTGCCCATAACATGTAAATAGTTGTCAGCAACACATTGGTTGCACCAAATCATGTACATTGAAGCTATTCAGCTTCTGCATTGCCTCCTTCTTGATAAGGCAGCTATGAAACACCAACCCTGTCAACACTTCATCAACATAGGGAGAAGAAACGCTTTCATGTTGGTATATCTCACAAGAATACGCTTAGGAAACCTCTTCAACTTTTTTTCCAGAATTTTGCTTCGAACTATTAGAAAAACATTCTAGAAATATTCAGACTTCAATATTCCAATTTGATTTGAAACCAAATTTTTTTGCTATTTGCACAGCTCTCCTACTTACTGTACTTTTTGTGTATTTTTTGTATGGGCTCTAGTAAGAAAGCATGCATTGGTTGGTGCCATTGTTTCCACATAGCTGTCATGTCACGAAGGATATGAGGCAGCGGTATAAAACTAGTAGAGCTCATGACTTGGATGCTGCTTCAAGAATTCAGTTTACCATTTCTTGAAACCTCTTTAGGGCTTTCCAATGCAAGTCTCACCATTGGGTGCATTGATAAAACCTGAGTATGCAATGTTCAGAAGAATCATTTATGGCAAATTATGTAAAACTGTACCCCCGTGACTTGATGCAAAGTTTTGTCCTGGCATGTGCAGTGATGGCATCTGCATCCTGCCCAAGCAGGGCGGCATTCCTCAAAACTCTTTCATTAGTGTCGAAGCTACGACATGGGTTCGAGACCACGTGGAAGGCGTGCACTCCGACCAAGACGCCATTCAGCTGCTTCAGGTAACATTACGCATTTCTGATAGAAGTGAGTTTCAGCAGGGGCTCCAAATCTAGGGGGGGGGGGGGGGGGGGCGTGTCCCCCCACTTACAGCTGCTACAACCCCCCTTTTCTCGCCTTATCAAAAACTAAGATATGTATTAACACCGTGTGTATGTGTGCGTGTGTATATATATATATATATATCCTGCCCAAAAACGTCACCCCCGCATTTCAGATGTACTTCCGGAGCCCCTGCGTAGTATCAGCGTCTATAGTGATTTAGAACAGTGTAAGCTGTGGGCAAGAAGCTTAGCGGACCACACTTTCCCATACAATGACTTCAAGTGGCAGTCATTTTGAATATTTACTTTGCACCGTAACAGCCAGTAATGTGAGCATGATCATTGGTTCTCTTACTTGGTACTGAGTGCATTTCACCTCATTATTATGGGCTCATTATAGATGAGGGAAGCTAAGTACAAAAAGAGTTTTTTTTTTTTTTTAAGGAGTTTTTTTAGCCCATTTCAGTTACTTCATAAAGGGCAGCTGACCTGTTCAAGATGGTGCATAACTTCAATTTGTTTAAGGAAAGGCAATGCCTATCAGTTGAAATCTTGTTCATTGTCCCCACAGAAACTTGTAGAAGAGACTTACATCTGCCATGCATCTGGAGATGTGAGGCACCCATTTGTCAATGGCTTCTACATTTACTATTTCCCAGAGAAGAATGCCAAAGGTGAGCATGCTGCTGAATGGTGTGTTAATTATGTATCTGCCATCATTCAAACTTCCACAGCTGCCTGCTTCGTCAATTTTTTCTTCTTAGCTTGCCATTTTTGTTCATATGTGCGTGACTCCGGCCCTACGTTTCAGTTTTGACTAAGGCAGTGCAAGAGGAAGGTCATACACATGTTCTACAAAAGCTTATCTTCAGTCTGGTTCATGGTAGTTGAAATGCAAGATAGAAAAAATACTTTTGTGATTTAAAAAACTGTGACAAAGAAACAGTCATCATAACTAAACTGGTATTTGGTCATTTGTTACAGCCGAAGTAGACTGTTTTTTCTGTCTCATCTTTATAGCCCCTTGCCACTCCCTATGTGTTTCATTTTTCACAAAGGAAAAGTACGCCTGCCCTTTTTATTAAGACTTGATAAAAACAATATCTAACTATGGATTTTGATAAAGAAAATTTGACACTAATCTTCGCTGGTTTCAGAAAATTATGAAGTAGATCTGGAAGCCTACCAACACGAGTGGATGGAAGTAGAGCTGCTGCCTCAGGATGAACACACTAGAAGTGCGGGCGAGTTGGAAAGCACCGAAATTGATATCGGCAAGAGTAAGTCATACCATTTTTTTTCTTAGCATTTACAGCCCTGAACAATGCACACAATGCTGAAACATGTTCACATAGTATGTCACTTCTTTTTATAAAAGTTTATTTATTAATTAGCCTGAGATTTCCGTACACCTTGTGCACTTACCCGCAGCAATGTAATTCATGCTACTAAAGACTTGAGTTTCAAGTTTTGATCTTTTGCTCTCTCTATAAAGTGTGGGCTAGCTGCGATGAGATGACTTGATGGTGCTTGAAACATTTATGCATTCTAGGAATTTTATCCTTAATTTTTTTTTGCACTGGAATGCATGCATGCTATTATAATTTTCTAAAACAAATCGCATGCACATCACCCCACTGCTGTCATAAATGTTTCTGGTTTTTTTATGTTAGAAGTTCAGTCAGCAGTGATTGTCGCTTAAATGCTGCTATTTTTCACAAATTTGGTGTATACAGCTGTCACATAAAACAAATGCTCTTTCGCACTGTGAAATTTTCAAGTATATAACAGCATTGCAGGAACTGGTATCTTTCTCTCTTGAAATATTACAGATCGGTGCATCTGGGTATGGTCGAAAAGAAATGTCAAATAGGAACATGACATATTGTATAGTTTGTTAGCGTCTGCGCAAGGCAACTTTATTGATGCCAGAAAACTTTCATTTGGTGTTGCATGTATGTATTTCAGTGTATAACATATGTATGCATGAAGGACAGTGAGCGTTGGGAAGGAAAATTATAGGCGTAAAAGAGACAAGCAGAGAGCAGAGTGGGTCAGGGAATGAAGAGTTGTTAGTGACGTCTTAGTCGAAATCAGCAAAAACAAACGAGCATGGGCAGAGCAAGATAACTGCTGGTCATTAAGAGTGTAACAGACTGTATTCCAAGAGATGACAACTGCGTGGGAGAGACAGAAAGGAGTTAGACAGATGAGATTAAGGTGTTTGCAAGGATAACATGGTCAGAGCAACCACAGGACCAGGTGGATTAGCGAAACATGTGAAGGCCCCGCCTTCGAAGGCTCAGGGGGGTCAGTGAGCCAAAGTTCACAGTGTCGAGCCAGCAACGCTGAGAACAAGAACTCCCTTTAATGCGTGACTCAAAATAATCACGAACAGCCTTTCTCACCGGTTCAACACGGCACTGTCGCACACAAGAGGACGAAAAACCCGAAGGGAACAATCGCTGCACACTGGCAGTGAATCGAACGTACACAACGAAAGAACGGCAGGAAAGCCAGCACAAAACCTAACAGCAAGAAATAAAACTCACACCCAACTCACCGTAGAATACGGGCCATTGACTATACGCCCCCAAAACGGGCAAGGCTTTACCGTTGCAGCATGCATGGAGAAAACCTGTCTCGCCTAGCGCGACCGACGCCGCATCCCATCGCTCGCCTGCCACCGAAAAACCACTGGGCTTGTCTCGCACCCGTTTTTATCTCCCTCGCCTTTCCGCCCCCTGTGGCTTTTCCAATGCTGACGCTCAACCCCCGCATGTGCAATGCGCCTGTGCTCTCGCCCTGCTTCCACTGTGCATGCTACAGATAAGGGCCCATCGGCCCGACACATGGTAGAGGCCTTTTCCCTGTCGTGGATGCATAGTCGCACTGGTGATGATGATGCAAAGGGGTGCTCATTTTCATTCAGCTCCCTTTCTTTATGTCTAATGTGAGCTGGTGTAAGTGCCTTGCTTCTATTTCTCGAAATCTATATCGCTTATATGTGAAACCAGTGACATACAACTCAAGACAAGCTTTTATGTTTGACATTTTGCTATAAACCAGGTCATGCTATCGATATTGCAAGTCCTGTTCCATGTTAGTCACTATGTCATCAGTTTGTTGAAACTGTGAAATTTATTGCTAGTTAGCTGCACAATTCTGAAATTGCTCTTCTGAGGCAGTGCCATCTGGGCACGCACGATTAGCTGTTCAAACGGCGTGTGTATTTTTGAGCGGGAACCTTAGCTTGATGACTTGAAAGCTGTGGTGTATGCTAAAAGCTGCCATGAAGGAGCCTGCTTAACTTTTCGGCTTTTGCTTAATTTCCCATTATCTTACCTGCTATTTGCCTGTTCAATGCAGGACTTCAGTTTCGGAACGTCAATGTTGACATCGATGTTGGCGGTCGCAGCGACCGTCCCGAATGGGGTCAGGCGCAGTACCACACCATATTCCAGCCAGGAGAAGCATTTGAGATCATTGTTGAGTGGATGGTTGCAACTGGTTACATAATTGCTGATCTGGTGAGTTAAAACTCTTCTTTTCTCTCCTGTTATTACACTCAAAGCTCGATACAATAAACCTGGATATAAAGAAATACTGGTTAGAACGAAGGACATGATGAAATAGTCTTGCAATAGTAGAAATAGTATAAAGGTACAGTGCTAGGCACATACCTTTATAACAAATGTTTGTTATATCAACAGGGACTCTATTGATCCAATTTTAGCTCTGAATTTAATTGAAGAGTTCTCTCTTTACCTCTAATTTGAACTATCTGCTATCGCAGGGTGCTTCTGTTTGTGATGTCTACAGGGCAATTATGAATGGAATATAGCGTGATTTTTTTTACTAGTGATCCACTGACTTGCCACAAAACATTTGATTTATGACTTGCAAGTGAGATCACTGCATAGCTGCTACGCAAGAAAGTGACTACGTTTAGTGCAAGAAGTGGGCGCCACCTGTTACCCCAGCCCCAAGGGCAATGCTAGAAGAGCCAGGGTAGAAACCAGTTGGTTGTACCATTGTCTCCTTTATTAAGATGCCTGACAAATGGCCCGTGCTTCCAGCAGAGTCAACCTGCCTTCAGTTTTCAGCAAGCACCGCGCGGTGGCGCTTGCAACCAACACTATCATAGTTTTTTTTACTTGTGTCCCATAGGGGCGCGTGAATTGAGAGTTATTCAAGATCTGCAACTATACACAACCATTTCGGAGGTTATGCAAAATGTGGAGTTGTGGCACCGTCCGCCACAAGTGGCGCTAGCGACTGACACTGATTAAGCTCCTTAAATGAAACAAGTTTCCAAGGTAGTGACACCTTTCCCTTTTCTCCTCGCCTATGTTCCTGAAGCGGCCCTAGAAAGTTCAAGATTTTTGTCAAAAAGCGAGTGTTTGGGTTGAGTTGCTGCGGTGAATAGATGTAAATGAAACAAAATGGAACGAAATGAGTCGTAGAATAAGCGGTTACCTTTATGAACGTAAACTGTACAACACAAAAGCAAGCGGGATTAGCGTTACTTGACTGGCAACAATGTGCAGTTCTATATTCTACACCACTAGCCATGGCGTCTCGCGTTAGACTCGTACATCGTAGTTCGTCCAGTTATAACTAGTCGAGTTCTTCGAATGCGTTTTATTCGTGCTGTGACACAGCGAACGCACTTCTTTCTGGATCCTGTCAGTGACCACAACGCATGACGTTGTGACGAGTGATTACAGCCGGCTTGTGCACACGCAAGGAAAAACCACGGCCAGACTGGTACGATCACTAGACTAGCAGCACTGCGATGGCGTTTTTTTTTTTAATAAGCCAATTTTGACAATCGTGATGCCAGTGGATTCTGGTGCGGCGCGCGGATCTTGCTGAAAAGTGAGAGTTCTAACGGTGAGGTGTCCCGGAGCACGTTTAGGCCCCTTTATGCCGTGTTCTGGTCAACTGGTCAAGCGTGAAATGTTTCTGAAGGTGCGTTGATTACCCGCTCCAGCTGCTCTGTATACGTGCATATGCACAAGTATTTGTAATGACTGGCATTCGCTAGACACGCATTAGACGCTCTCCTAACGTTTCAATAAAAACCGACAAATAAACTCGTTTCGCAGAACTGCGTTGACGTACATTGACGGAGTTGCACGAAAACGTTCACGTGAAATGTTTCATAGCGTGCTTCATTTCGGGTAGCGCAAGGTAAGTTGAAGAGAGCGAAACCATTTTTTGTTGTTTTACGGCAACCCAACATTTTTGAAAAACTCGGATATTGCATTGAACAAGCACTGCGAAACAAGCTTTGCCAACTGGGCGCCACCTGAAATGCTCCTCCTCTTCAGTTAATTTCCTGACTACGATTTCGTCTTTTGTCGCGGCCAGAATCCGGCTGGAGCCATATGCACATGCGTACATACTCGTTTGGAACCTATTGCTTAATAATAAATAACACCACCAGCCATTTGCAAGATCACGTGCAAAGATTGCACCAATTACAGACGCGGATGGCAGAGAAAAGGAGGGGTAAGTGAGAGAGTGAGGAGGATGGCTCGAGAACAATGAGTGACGCTACCTTGGAAACTTGTTTCATATAGGGACCTTAACACGAATCAGAAAAGAAGGAGGGAAAGTGTGTGGCAGCTCGTTTCTTTCTCATGCGGCAGGCGTCTAGTCTAGGAGACATTGGTTGTACATAGTGTAAACTTTTGTGTGCTACAGTGAAAGAAAATAAAAAACAAATGGGACAGCAGAAGTGCACTTGTGTTGTCCCATTTCTTTCTTTCTTCAATTCTCTTCCATTGTAGTGCGCAAAAATTTACGCTACAGCTGGCTATCCTCACATGCTTGGGTGCATTGCAGCATGCTGGAATTCGCCTGCAGAACTTTTGGCGTCCTGTCTTAAGAGTTGCCAATGTCACCTGGTCACAACCCTATGCCCGTCACCCTTATATATCTTTAGTAACTGTGGTTAATTCCCAGGAGTCTCATACTATTTGATGATGTAATCAAACAATGCCATTCTGGTATATCTACTTATACCTGTAATCCTCATTACCTTTACCATGCGCTAGTAATCACCAGCCCTCTCTATCATTGGGTCCATCCTGGTCATGACATAGGCAACATGAACAGATTTTCATTCATACTAGATCTCTCATGCTAATGTCCTGGTTCCCACTTTCTGTGGCACATTCAGTGATTTTCGCAATTTGGTTTTCACATGTCCAGGTGCTGGGTTGGGCACGCAAGGCCAACAGCCAGGGTCTGCAGTTGGTGCCCATTCCAAGCGACCCATTCGTATTGCCGGAATCGCCCAAGTCGGATCCCTTGCGAGGTGCCATCTTTGTTCCCCTACAGATTGGCGTACTTGACAACCCCGCGTCTCAGCTGCTACGAGGTGAGCATCTGACAAAGCAGTCACTGAGTGTGCCCCATATTTCGGGACCACCCAAATTCAGTAGGTCAAGCGGATGCTGTCTGCCAGACTGGTGAAATAGGAGCATGTTAATCAAATTGGGGTAGGATCAAATGACACTGAGGAATCCACAAAAGTCATCACTTCTGTACAGAGCACAAAATGTTCAATTGTGAGCTGCTTGACCACTACGAGTGTTGCTGTTGTACCATTCTCTACTAATCGTCTGAATGTGGTGCACAACCTTCACAGGTGGGGGCCTGGAGCAGTTTCAAGAATATGTGGCGCATCGGTTTGGCTTCATCACGTTGAGGGACTTGCAGTCCACTGTAGAGCACCGCACTTACGTGCACACAACGGGTGGCATGTTCCTTATGATACCTCGGACGAGCAGCCACAGCCGCGAACCTAGTCCACCAGAGGAAGCTGACAAAACGCTGGGCTATGTGAGTCATAGCTGCTTACTTGTCGGAGTTTCACACTTGGATACAGTAAACATTCTTATGGTACTTTTGAGCCTGATTTTCCTTACAAGCAAAATAGGCCCAACCCCTTTCATAAAACGAGAAGCTTCTTACGGCTTACGCATGTACAGCGAAATCTCTTTTATTCAAAACTCGTAGGACTGGAAAAATGTGTCTGAATTAAATGTATGTTGAATTATTGAGGGTGTCAAGAAAACAATGAGTCAATTTTTACTACTAGATCAATCATGAATCTTGTTTTTTATTTCACATAAAAGCAGTGTGCGAGCTGCACTTGTCATTTCACAACTTCCTTAACAGTGCTAGTGCAGCCCAAAACCCACGTGTTGAATCAAGTGATGCTGTTTACCTGCAATCTTACCACCACCACAATCGTGTTTTTTAGAAAGCTGGTCTGCAATAGGTCTTTAGTCCACTGCAATGTAACCAGCAGGTAGAATCGTTTTTCATTCTTGGCAGCTTTTATGTTTGTGACGTAGTGCACTTACTACACTGAGCCAAAACTACTGAGCACTTCAAATTAATAACCTTGTTACCTGTCTGCTTTGTTTGCTGGTGCCTTTATCACCTTCTTTCTGCACTGCTAAAAACGCACCTTTATAGCACAAATCAACACTATCTCACGCCTGCTAGGTCCTACCAAATGTGTGGCTCGGCAGTTAATCCTATTACTTAGGACAAATTCTCTGGCACTGCTACATCACCCGACCACTGCTTCTGTTCAGAAACCGAGATTTTCCGGCCACCCAGTGTCAAGTTGCTGATTCAAGCATCAGACACAAGTTTAGTGGTTTTTTGTTGTAGCCATTAAATTAGAACTGGTTAGCAAACTTTATAAAATGGTGCCCTGGACTAACCGTGCATGGCAGTCTCATAAAATTGCAATAAGGCTTTGCCTCTCTCTGTTTGATAGTGCCATCTGTAACAAACCAACTGCACACAGAGGGCATCACGCTCCCTCAACTTAGCCATGTCAGAGAGTTGCATCAGTGAGCACTGTAGGGTGTATTACAGTTGAAATGGCTTAGCATGTGGACACTGTATTGCAACTTACTGAGCATTTATTGAATGATTCAGTTAACAGAATGACATGAATGGCGCAAATGACTAGTATTCGCTGCTAATGTAACCAAACTGCAAGAATAATAATAAGTGTTGGCTTCTTACGGCTGTTGCACTGTTGCTTCATTTGTTAGATTGCTCTTATAAAAGCACGTGATTTTTTTTTTCAGATCTGCTGTGAAGCTGATGTGATGGAGCACTGTTTAAAACACTGTGAAGAACCGCCCGCACCTTATACAAATAGAAAAGTGAGTCACAGATTGTTTCAAAGTGAGACTGTTTCAAAATGGTAGAACTCAAAATCGTGTGAGTGTGTATGGACACAAACATCTATAAGAAAGAACGTTAATGATCCGATATAGATTTACCATGCAGGTAAGCTGGTACCACAAAGCGGTATCATGTCTCTGGAATGCATGGCAAACAGCTCATGCAAAAGAGCAGTAAGCAAATATTTGGGGTAGGGGGCACCAATCAATTCGTTCGTTGCAAGATTATTTTCAACATGCTTGCTGCATATTGCTGCAAACACGGGCCACATGAAACCGCAAGGATATCACTTTCATATAAAAATGCACTGACTGCAAAGGTCAGAGCAGTGCTTGCTTGAAAACGTTTCACTTACAATCTTGGGTAATAATAATTATAAAAGGTATCCACAAAGAATATTTATGAGACGTATCTTCTGTGATTAGCCTGCCTTTGACTAAGCGACAATGTCATGTGATGATGTCACCACGTTAATTCACAAATTTGGCTATGACATCATGATATCATATGGTGATTTCATCACATGTGATTTTCGCTTCAGTCATGTTGACACCATAGGACATCGGTGGTCAATTTTCGCATTGGATGAGGCAACCTAGGCTCTTATAGATTTATAATATCATATTGAACATAAATGTTTCTTTAATTTGATATAGAGTAATGAGGACAATAGAGGTGAAGTGAGACACATGACTTGACTGTGTATATTTTAGCTGGAAGTACTGTATAGGAAAACTGTGCCACTTGCAAACTGTCAAATCGTAATAGCTCTCCGAAATTTGTACTGTAGCAGACCATCGCACCTCACCTAATCAAGTCAAAGATCATTTGCCTCGCATAGACTGTCGTCGTCCTACTATTTTCTGTATTTAGCACGATGAGGCACTATTATAGTAATTGAAAATGCATTAAATGTCATTTACCGACTCAGGTGGGCTTCCTCTGGTCCTACAACTACATGATCACCAAGCGTTGGAAGAACACCGCCACCATTGACGAGCAGTTCATGCGAGGCGTGATGCAGGACTTCCGTGCCCTCTGCAGCAACCAGGAGGGTCGGCTTGTCGAAGCCTTCGAAGCGTGGCTGTGCACGTGGTGCGCCGGCACCATGCAGGGAAACCAGGCAGCAGAGCTTTTCCCACAGATCGAACAATGAAGAAAGAGGCTGCACGCCAAGTCATGCTCGACTTGCTGCCTCGTGTACATAGCTAATGTATACAGTGTACAGATAAACTAGTGTTTGCAACTTGACTTATTAAGTTTGTAATAAAGATGTGAAATGCAGGCTCGTTGAGTCATCCTCAATTTAACTGTTTAACACTTTTTAAGCCTCCATGTTTCTGCCCTGTAGGTTTAACTTTGAGGGGCAAGAGAGCACAACGTCAAGAATCAAGAATAATGTGTATGGGCGGGGCACGTAGCACGAAGGCTAGGTAATCGCTGTGACCGGCCCCCTCTTTGAGTAAGCAACGACGTCATGTGATGATGTCATGCTACTTCACAAATTTGGCGTTCTACAACATCATGATGATGTCATATACTGACTTCAGACGCCACAAATAACTGTCTAGAACCAATCGAGGTGCTGCGAGACACTCTCTAAAATAGTGCTATAGTATTTTAATTTATGTTGTAACTAATTTTAATTAAATTGTAAATCAATATCTATCTATCCTGACATCTATGAAATATCTGAATGAAATACCTGTCTGGCATAAATACAATGAAATCTCGGGCTGAAAACATAGCGCAAGTTCATTTTTGGTAATGTCCATTTTGAGCAAAGAAAAAGATACCTGTTACACTGCTCACAGGAAGCGGAACGTCGAGCATGGCGTACCTTCAGCAAAGCGATCACATGCAACAGTACACAACACATGTACTGTTGCAAATTGAAGACAAATTTATTATGCAGGAGGTTTGATTCATTCAGAGTTCAATATATCTTGCTTTTTCTTTGCCTGTAGTTGATACAAATATTCAAAATAAATGGTGTACACAATTGTGAGCGTACAGTGACAAAGCGTTCAGAGTAACATACTGGGTTTCCGGTAGGAGGCAAGCACCCGAGGATGCACTACCATGCACTGCCACCAAGTGAGTTACGTGGAATCCCACTAACCTTGCCCTCCACTCATTAAAACACACAAGCAATATCATTGCTGCCATCATAGCTGTCACTTCCATGCAAGTATGGGCAAACATCTGCATCTTTAGCACAGTCAATGCAACCAATTTTTGGCTTAAGCTGGCAAGTTCTGAAGCTCTGTAGACCTAGCATATTCTCCACAGCGGATTCTTCTGCACCCTTCTATGAATTTGGCCTGCTTGGAACATTAGTGTCAGAATCAAGGGGGTTTAAATAAAAATTGGCAGATCCCACGTGGTAATCGATGATATCCGAAGCACGAATGAGAAATATTGATATTTCACTTTAAAATCAGCACAATGTTGCGAAGTAAAGGTAAATGACGCCTAACATGACTTCCGTGTCATGATTATCATGTTTGGATGTGTCGTTTACCTTCTCTATTCACGTCACGTGATACCAAGTTTAGTATATGTGGAGCTAGCGAAACACCCGTGAGCAGGCTATGAGCATTGTATGTCGTCATATTCTTACATGACACGCGTGTACCGATTATCATGTTTGCACCAGTCATAAATATCGTCATCCAACCACATCACGTAACACCAAATTAGGTATATGTGGACCTAGCAAAATGGCCATGAGCGCATCATGAAGGGTGCAATATACTCCAATGTAGTGATGACGCGCGCGCACGCTGGGCACAGCGACGCTACGTTATCAAAATGCGAGCATGACGACAGGCGCGACCGGCGTCCATCGGCGCAGCCCGACGGCAACCGGCGCGAAATGCGACAGGGTGCATTTCGTGCCGATGCGTTACCCAGACAACACTGCGTCTCCCTCTTTTCGTGACGAAAGGACGCCGGACGCGCTGAAACGCACATGCATCAAAGCAACACAGTGCGGCGCGCGCCTGCAAGTGTATACCAGCACCGGCGCCTGGTGTGGCAATGCCGGCGTGATGCAACGAAATGAACGCCGGCGAGCACGCGCACCGTGTCACGTCGAAATGTATTGGCGCCTTGACTGTGGCATGTAGTCATGTTCTCATACGACATGCATCTCATGATTATCTTGTTTGCACCAGTATCATACCTTCGTCATCCATTCACGTCCCGTAATACCAAATTTAGTATAAGTGAAGCTAGCGAAACCGCCAGGAGCGCATCATGAGTGTGGCATGTTGTCATGTTGTTACATGACATGCATGTCATGATTTTCATGTTAGGGTCTGTCGCTTGTGTTTGCCATGCAATCATGCCATACCATACCAGTTTTGCAACATGCCATGTGAACGAAACCACCGCAAGAGCTGCAGGACCGTAAAATGTTAATCATGACATTCATGACATGTCATGATTTTCATGTTATGACTAGTCAAAAATGTTCTTCATACAGTCATGTAATGCCATACGAAGTTTGGTATCGATGCCATTATCTAAACGAACGGCCAGGAGAGCTAAATGTCGTAGGCGGCTAGATAGATAGATACGCTCAAAGTCGCCAAAGTTCGCTAAGAAATGCTTTGCATTTAAAACTGCTGGAGTGGTAATTATGTTTGGAAAGTGAAGCCAGACAAACACCATCTCACTCCAGGCACGCCAAGACGTTTGCAAAGAGCAAAATGACAGCATCCAGCTTGCATTACCTCGGATAGATACTGCTCAACATGTGTTTTAGTGTTACTGGTTTTCTTAAGAAGCATCGAAATCCTGGCAAATATTAGTAGAGAGCAAGCTACCTGTGCTAATCTATATTTATCTCTTTTATCAGGAGCAGCTATCTCTTATCCTATATTTAGGCTAGCATTAAATATTTAAACAAAAGCACTTTATCTCGGATTCGGTATCAAGCGAGAAAGCCATGTTTTGAGGTAGACTCCAGGCAAATGCTGGCTTCACATCTGCTGCCAAGTCGTAGTGAATGCGTCCACTTGAGAATTTTTTTTAAACATCCTTGGTCAAGACTGATGATGCACACAGATCAAGCATAAGAACTCTTGCAGTGCATGCTGTTGGCTGCCAAGTTAATTCTAGGGAATTTTATTACTTTATAGTGATACAAATGAAGTAGATATCACACAGAGGGTGGGCACATATTTTATGCATATAAGTTAGTGAAAGGTTGACGAATGATGCGGCTGTAACAGAGGTGTATTACAAGTGTAATTACTATAATGCCAACAGGATTGTGCTTACATTATATACTGGGTGCGTGAGCAAGCCCGTCAGCATCTTGTACCAATTTTGCTTATAAATAGCAGTTAACAACTTTCTCTGCCAGCAAAATGCCACTACAACAATGGGAGTGGTATCCGCATAGATGTGGCTCGGTGGTTTGAGCAACCAGATATGTATGTTTAGTTTATATGCTAGCTGCAACACTGCTTTAAAGGAACAGACCAGCGCTGAAGGCTGTTTCCAATAATGCAGGCATTGAAAACCAAAAGGCATCAAGATTAGAGCAGAACATATTGCAGACGCAGTTCTACATGAAGGCTCACTGATTGGCATTAAGTTTTTTTTTTTTTTTTTTTCAGACTGTTCTTTCAGTGCACCTATCTTTATTACATCACAAAAATAGTCTTGCTTCAGTTAGTATCTCTTTCAAGCTGCTCTCTACAATGACGATAGTTATAGCGTAAGAACAAAACGACGACACAGAGACAAGAAGGACACGAAAGACACGAAAGCGCTCGTGTCTTTCTTGTCTCTGTCGTCGTTTTGTTCATGTGCTATAACTATTGTCTAAAATACCAACTAGCCCAAGCTGCCACACTGCTCTCTACAATTGCAGCTTGCCGTACAGGACACGTTACAAGTGTTATCACAACGCTGACAAGATGAAAGCAACTCGATTTTCACCTGACCCAAAGAATCATGTTACAAGTGCCTTCAACATTCCTGATGCAATGAATTCAGTCACCTCATCACTAGTGTGGCAAAATGATCTTTATTTTACAGGATGTGCAACACAAAAAACAATAACACTAAGCTAAAATTCTCACTCTAGTTATCTGGCAGTAGAAAAAAATGTACACTTGCAGCTCTGCAAGCAAATATGCACATGTGTATGGCATTATATACAAAAATATGCCTCTTGCATAACTGTTTTGCGAAAGCTAACTTTGCATGATTAAAACACATCTTTTGGTTTCCCTTTGCTCTTTGAGAAGGGGTCGTGTGCAGCTGACTATGATTTGCCTTGAGTTTTGTGGTAAAATTTCATGGCCTTTTTTGAAGGAGTCACACTGTCTGACAAGCCCGGTCTCTTTTTCTTGTGCTTCTGAGAAGTCGCTTCACTTCCAACCTGGCAGGGTGCAGCGGCTGATGTCGCCACGACTTCTGGCTCGGCCGGCTCGGGGTCTTGCGTGGAGCCCGATAGGCCCACAACATCGCTATCGTGGACGTACTTGCAGTTGTGGCCAAAGCGACATCGCCCCTTTCTGGAATGAAACATCACTAATTACATTCGGCAGCAAGAATATACTAAGAAGCTAGTTTCAGATAGCATAGATGTAGGACAACCTCGGCACAAAATGTAGAGAGAGCTTGTTTGTTATGAGAGTAAATGCATCACGAAAGGCTTACTAAAGTCAATGTTGTTGTTACCGAGACAAACAAATAATTCTACTATTGATGTGTTTTGGATGTAACACAAGACAGGTGACTCACAAACTTGTGTTGATTATGTGCCATCTGTAAGCACACAGAAAAACCTTTGCGGCAACATGCTGCTGAATGTAAGATGCATGTGCTGTTCTGACTAATCATAAGCTTATATAACAATCAGCTTTGATATCATTACTTCAGCACTAATACATTACAAAATTGGCCTAAACTCGTGGAAACTGAATAAAGCAGGCATACAGTGTAGACTAGTGTTACTGATTTTTGCAAAAATAATAACAGAAGCTCATGCCCACATCCAGCATACAAGAAGTCAATCTGGCGTTTCAGGAGAAGTAATGATGCCACTGAAGATGGCAGGTATGGACGGAATCAGACTTGTCTAGAGCACCCAGCTGGCCGCTTCAGCTGTTGCTTTCTGCAGAAATATGCAAAAACTGCCACCGTGTTGTCACCCAACACTGTCCTACCGCATGCTAGTTCCTTGTAGTATAGACGCCAGACTCTGCACAGGTGACGCTGTGAAAAACGCCACCATCACCGCCCCCATCGACGCGCCAGTTATAAATGGGTAGTACAAAGTGAGCCATCTGCAAGTAAACGTGCGTAGGCCCTTCTCTTGCATTCGCCTTGAGGCGCAGTTTCCTGAAAATCAAGGACCTGGCAAGCTTCTTACTTCAATCCAAACTCGCTTCAGAAAAGTAGGAAGCTCATCAAAACAAACTGTGGGTACGATGTGAAAGATGTTTCAGTTAATTCGGCGTACTGCAACCGGCACATAAGAGCAAGCTAGCATCGCATGACATCGAGTTACAGGCAAGCACTTCGACGTTCGTTCTGAAATGCTTAAATGCATTAAACTTGGGCATACACATGATGCCAAAGCGATGAAGTGCATAAACGAGCAATCTATCTTGCGATCAGCGGTATGAAGTTCACTTTATTCGGCACAAATAGCCCTGGCAATTTTCGTCGTTGCAGTTGCATTCTCCTTCGATCTCTCGCTTTCTGTGCGTTGAACTGCTTTATCACGCATGCTGGAATGTTCTGTTGACGGCTAACTGTCATCCATTTGTATGTACTGCAAACGGGATGCATGCGTGTCCACCTTCTCGGTGTACAACAAAATGTAAAACCGAGGCCTCCGAGATAGCTCCAACAATCACAAAAACCAACGGCAAAAAAAAAAAAAAAAACTAAACTATTGTGGTCCCGATCATTTTGCGATTTATACCTGTATGATGTGCTTGTTCCCATTTCATAGCTAAAGCCGGAACTTAGAGCTTTGAAAACCTTCAGCCGTAATGCTGTGGAGCTTCAGTTTACCGGCAGTCACAGTGTGTGCGATGTTTATCGTCACCTGTCTACTGCTGCATGGTGCGCAGCGTGCTCCGAAGCTCTGTTAAGCTTCATAATCAAAGTTACTACGGTTCCCCTTGATATCAAAGCTACTCAAAACAATAACAGGAGACCTACATTATCACACTTTCTCACGCGAACGACTGTAGACAGCGCGAGTGTTTGCTTACCCAACACAACCGCCCATGTCTAGTGCTCTCGCCGTTCTGCTTCGCGTATGCTGCGGAAAACAGTAAAATAAAGTCCTTAACGTCCGTAGCAATTCACAACACAACTGTAGCGTCGGCTAGGCTCTTTTTTCGTAGAGCACAGAGCTGTTGCGTCTGCTGCTGTTTTCGCCGTCTTTCTGGCGAGTGAACCAGCAAGCCCTTCACGGCGGTTTGGTGACGCGCCTGACTAGTGGATAAAAGCTTGTAGCTTTTTTTCGAAAAGTTCAATGCTCAAATACACCTAATATTTACCACAATCGCTCTTTTTTACGTTGTAGTTGCACCTGGTTGCGCTGCAAACTGTACAATGTACTCGGGCTTTGCACTACTCAAAACTGCGTCGACAGGTGGCGCTGCCTGTCGGCAAAACTCCAGTTAGGTGTCTATAATTAAAGCTTGCAGCTAACATGAGGTAGCAGCTGCAGACAACAACAGCGTCCACAGCCACACGCCCCGCCATAGTAGACAGGTGTGATTCCGTCCATCCTTCCTTACTGCTTGAGAACTGTAACCAATACGTACAGGAGACATCTATTTTCTTTCAAAGTTGATCTTACCAATTGACAGAAAACAAAGAGTGTTACTAGCAGTAAAAACAAAGGCAAAAATTTTCGTTCTTTAATTCTGCACCATAACAACGGTTACGTGATGGTACATCGACATGGCCTCGTTGATTTCATATTGTGTTCTGGCAAAGTTGTTCTAAACAATTTTAAAGGTTATCACGACGTGCCCTCAGTAACTGACTTTCTTAATAAATAATCAAACCTGATCAGATATTCAAATCCACTGAGTACACTTAATAATCAAGCATCGCAGCAAGCAAACTGGAGTGAAAACTTCTAAGACAACATTAATACCAGTTTCCCACTTTTTTTGTTTCATGGATTAATACTTTTTATATTTAGTATTTACGAACAGCTACAAATTTTAGTTCAAAGCCTGCACACTCACATCTTAAAAAAAAAAGCTCCGGGTAAATTGTCAACCACAAAATATATATCTATCACTATCGGTCAATATTGTTATACAAAAATTATAAAACAGACCTCTTGGTCATCTTAAGCAAATTAAACTGTTCAAATTTTCTACTGTACTTGAATAGAAGCACATTATCATCTAAAGCCATTCAGCTTTTGGGCGACATCATTAAGGCGCTGAAAAAGTAGTTTATGATGTCCACAGCTCAACTACTGTCCTCGAGTCCGAAAGAGTGCACCACATAACCAACAAACCTGTAGTTCCAGCAAATCTGCTTTCCATTGACAGTAGTCTGCTGGCTCACAGGTGTCGTCATTTTGACGTGCCTTTCCAGGATCGACGACTGCGCGTCCTCCTCTTCCCGGAAAGGATTACTGAAGACCGATGATGAACCCAGATTGGTGGACTGGAAGGACGGCCCTGGTAGCTTCGGCCGGTCGTTCTTGTCGGGCTGCTTCTTAACCTGGTTCGCATCACCATTCTCGTCAGAACTGTAAAAAGCGGCCCAAAGAACGCGAAACGCTGAACTGTACGTACATACACTGAGGCTGTACGAGCTCTTCGCAAGGCACAAAACAGCACCATTGTACAACGGCAAAGAACCCAGAGGTCAGCGCTGAGCACGATACCTTTCGCTACTTTCAGCATTTTCTTCAGACTCGGAGGCCGAAGAACCGTAGTCGGCCACGAGTGAAGACATCATCGCTAGGGTATCGGACGCCGCAGGTCGAACTCCCTGTTTATCTTTTCAGCGCATCGAACGAGCAAAGTGGACCGCGTAGATTCCTTAGCCAAACTTGGAACACATTCGCCAGAGATCACAGGCCACTTCCTCGGCCTGCTGCGGTTCTCGATCCCTAGTTAGTCTGGCCATAGAGAACTCTATGGTCTGGCTAATAAATATGTAGGGAATGAGTTGGGGAAAGTTTTACGCAATGTTTCCGTCATGAAGGAAGTGGTGGTTTCCGGTAATCTCTTGACGCACAGTTACTGGAAAAATAAACTGGTTTAACTAAAGCGACTATAGTCATTATTAATGTCAGAATGGTTTTTAGTCGTTCTCTTGCCTCTGACTTTGTTGCCGTTTTTTTGTTTATCGTCATCGCCATCATTGTGTTTCTGCGCAAGTTTTTAAAAAGTTTAAAGACGTGTGAAATTTTCGAAAATGCCTTCAAGGTAAAATTTTAGGTTTTTGCGAGTTCGAACGCTCTCAGAATGGTGGTAGGAAAAAAACATAAGGCGAGCTGCGATGCTTTGTGGTGCAACAACACGGGAAGAAGCAGCGCAGCGAGATTTTTCCGCTTCTCACGGGACGTCGACAGGTAAGCATACTCCGGTGCTTGAGTGTTCTTATTCACCTTTTAACTGTGGCGGCGGTTTAAGAATAAGTTAGGTGCTCCGCGCAAGGAGAGGGCCCGGGTGGTCTGTGGCGCGTTGAGTAACTATTGTCCTATTGTGTTCGCCGATGACTTTTGCGCTACTGTATGGGGCGCCATAGAGTAACAGTTACAGGGATTCGCGCGGCTAAAGGGGCCTTGTCGCTCAATGCGCCTCGAAATGGGCAATTAGTGTTTTGTCCCAAATCGGAAGTCGGGGTATCGGATTTGTTCGGAGCGTGTGTCGCTTTTCAAGGCTCCGCGTGAAACCGAGTGCTTGCGAATATGTGCAATTCCGAAAGCTGATGAGGCCTTGCAACCTACAGACTATTTGTGCGCGAGGCATTTCCTGGACAAGCGATCTCTGGCACATCTAATGCTGAATACAAGGGAAACGACCTGTTGCACGCACTAAAGAAACCTACGCTCACTTTGGATGCTGAGCCTGCCATTTTACCGGGGTTGTCCAAAATACCTGACCGTACAGCAAAAAAAAAAAAAAAGAAGAAGAAGAACAGTAACGCTCAACAAGAACGGCTGGCTCTACTGCCAACATCTGGAAGCGACGGGGACCACGAGATTCAGCGACCTCTGAAGTGCCTGACATGACCGCTGAAAGAACGCAAAATTTATTGCGTGTAGAGACAGTTTTTCCACAGCATGGTGATGATCAATCAGCAGGCACGCATGCAAATGGTAGCACTTTGATTTCAACAGAGACGGGCCTCCTCCACGTAATGACGAGGATGCTTCTCAACACGACACTATAGTGTGGGCCTATGCGTTACCGACTCAGTTCTTCATCGCGCCAGAAAAGTAATTTCTTGTTTTATTACATTCACATGCCGCATTTTTCAGCTGCCTCATCTATTTTGGACCAAGAAAAAAACTATGTTGTAGACCAGTGAACTGAAATCACTGTACATACTATATCTTTTATGAAGCCATCGCGATTATAGTTTGCAATGTTTAATGTCATCAAGCCAGATTTTTCCTTTTTTTATGTCTATAGCACTTTATTGTCAGCATCGTGCAACATTGCAGGCGGACATCCGACTACAGTACTTACGACTCAACACGGTTTAATTATTGAGGCAAAAACCTTAGATATCCTAGCTTAGATGTCTCAGCAAACGCTAAATATGATTGTCGGCGTCCCGCGTCGGTGGCTTGAGGATCGAGCTGCATAAAATAAACTGCTTTAGGTAGTGCGCTCGCTCTCACTGTCTCACAAGCACTTTGTCAAGTTGAAGTACGTGCGGCCTAATAAAATAGCGCAAAATATGACTGATGGCACTGGCCTGACAGTCTCCACATGGGTGCAGTACGGGTTAACCCAGGGTCCACTTTTGAGACCCAATCAAGTTTTCCCACTTATACAATGCTGCTTACACTGCCAGAGGCCAGAATCTGCATGACGCTAACAGCAAGACTGCCAAGGGCAGCGTGTGAATTTAAGCTCTTAATAGAATGCGTGCAAGTTTTGTGATACATTAGTTGAAAGTTTTCTGGTGAAGTTATTCGTTCATTTTGCTGAGCAACCAGATCAGGACAGTGATATACGTACGTACACAGTACACACACACACGCACACAGACTATCACCTTCCTAATAGCTAGCACGCCTTTGCCTTGAGGCTGCTATCCTTATTGCAAACACCTCAAATTTTCTTTCACGCACGACGCTGCCTTTTTGTTCTAAACCAAGGACGCCGACACCACAATTTCAATGAAACAAGCTCTTTAGTGCTGTCGCGTTGAAATGCAACTGCTCTCCGCAAGCCAACGTTTGCTGCTGTTGGTGAATTAATATAAAAGAACACCGTTAGCAAATAAGCTGCATATAAAATGAGGAAATCAATTTTGTTAAAGCAGAGTCGCAGTGTATTAATTTATTGACATCCATGTCAATGGATGTTGATAAGCAGCCTCGCTCAATAAAAGCAGTCGCACTGGTTTATATTGAGCGTTATAAACCTGCAAGCTCCGCAGCAGTAACCTTCTACACGCGGATCGAGTTGCTCCCCAGTGGACACCTTGACCCACCCTCCACGAGCACCATCTGTCTCATAAAACCAAAACAGTCCAGGCCGCAAACACAGTCTGTACGTGCCGCCGGGTGCAGTGTCATCACCTAATTTATTTTTACATTGTGACCGTGGCGCATACCCACCATAATGGATTGGCTTGAATGTGTGTACGATTTTTTTCTTTTACCATTTGTCTTTTCTTTTTCTCTCCCTATCATTCTATCCACTTCCCCAATGCAGGGTAACTAACCAGAAATTATTTTCTGGTTAACCTCCCTGCCCATCACAAAGCCTTTCTCTATCTCTTTCTCTTCTGTCATTGCTTTACGGTGAACCTCCTTCCTTGGAGGAGGAGGGGGGGGGGGGGGGGCTGCGCAGTTGTAAGTAATGTTTTAGGCATGTAAAGGTACTTGTGGACAGTTTCTCGTGAGCCGATTGATGCCAGCTGACAGGCAGACAAAAATTTCGCTTTATTATCGGTTTTGTTAGCGGTAGCTCGTAATATTATATTTTTTTCAAGATGAAATCTTGCAAGCATGTTTGCCGAATATGCTTCTTCGGTGAACTGGTCGGTTTTAGAGCATTCCAATGACCAATTGGCTGTAGTGACATAGCCACATTTCACTGTTGAAGGCAGAACCCACAAATTTATTTATGTAGCAGTGACTGCTTGCGTTCAGTGTTACGAGAAGTTAGTTACCTGAGCTAAGGTCGAGCTGCGCTTCGCTTTTGAACCTGTCAAACATTGTTTTCGCCCTTTTTAACACTCTCTATACTCGTATCACTTTTACATGTTGTTTATCCATACTGTTATTTATTTCATTTTCTACGTGTGATTTACAGCGGAAATACAGCAAAAGGGCAGACCTCGAGGGACTTTCACAGGAGCAAAGATACATCTACCGCCTCTACACAGACCACTTTGCCGAAAATGCCTTCACAAACCCTGCCAAAACCGGCTCTTGTGGATGGCTGTTCCCATCGTTGCAGCGGAAGCAAGATCCCTGATCGACGAAGGTGATAAAAATTTATTACTAGTAGCAAATATGTGTGCTTTCCTAGTTCGTTTTTGCGCACCTTATTGCCTGATGCATATTTAACGTTCCATGTTACCACCTATTTACTTTGATGTTTCAATAATGATGTTTCAAAGACGGGAGTCTCGAACATAGGAAGCACATACCTTTAACTAGTAGTCTACAGCTTCACACGGAATTAAGTTTTGTGGCTTTGCTAAATAATACTGTTATTTTTCTCAACATAAATTGCGATTAATAATGCTTTGTTTGGGTAAGCTACAGAGACAGGACTAGTCAAGAGTTTCTTTTTTTTTTCTTTTAGTGAGGCACCCTATGCAGTCGATATGAGATGAAAATTCAAGAAAGCTCTACACTTCAGAATGGGCATTTAATTTTCGTAGTTGTGGAGATCATTATTGATATGCTAATTGCTTGGGAGGTAACGTGAAGTCTTCATAAATGGCTCATATACAATATATAGAAAAGGCATTCTTTGAAATGGCAAATTTATTGAAAATATGCTCAACCACCCACCTTCCAACTCTGCTTTAACGGTCTTCTCTGTTTTTGACCTTAGGTGACTATATTTCGCGACTGACCATCTGGCTTAGGCACATTTGAGACCCCTGATCTAAGATGATACTGAGAAACCGTGCTTAATCGAAAGTCCCGTATAATGTAATCGTATATACGAGCGTCAGTTGATGGAGAACGCCTATTGAATTTCGTTTGGCATGGAATACCGCAGGTATTGTTTCAGTTGGCATTGAGATTAAAGCAGAGCGTTGAAACTGATTTACAGCGTGTAAAGAGGCTCATGTTGTCACCGTACACGCTTGGTCTTAAAAAAGCCGTGCAGCACTTGAAAATGGTTATAAAATGGTTATGAAAATGGTCAAGGCTCCTGGAAACATCCGAGCCAAATATCATACAATGGCACACGGCAAAGAACTTACAATTATGTTTCAGGAACAGCCAGAACTTGTTCGCTCTTCGGAGTAAAGGATGGCCATGGGCTCAATTGAGCGTTTTGCATAGTTAACACGACTAGTGCGGATTATTGCAGTGTGCCTTCAGCAGTGATGGAAGTGCTGCTCCAATTGCTCCAAACTGTTCCAAAAGAGAAATGTTGATCCATGCTGCTTCAAACAGCAATTTTTCTTAGTAATTGCTCCAAAGCTGCTCCAAAATGACACTGAGAGAATGAGAGTGACGAACTTTTACTCTTTAATTGCGCTACTAGTGTGCAAGATTATTAGCTCTGATCCCGTTTGTGCGACAGAACTGTCATATTGACCATATAGGCCATATGGCTGCTTTTTCTTTTTTTTTTTCTCAGCTGAACATGCAGGCTAGTGTGGTGAAATGCTGGATTGCTTTTATCTCATACCTATTATCTACTGCTCATTTGGCAACATTTATATGGGGCTGTGGTTACTTCTAAAATGTGGCACTTTGCTTTTCCAGTTTAATCAGGGTTCTGCCCCAAATACTAATATTTCAAATTGTAGCTCATTTCACAGCACATTTTTGACAACCTTCCCTTGTTTGCATCATGAATTTACTTTGATTGTTGTCTGGTAAATACATTTCATAATAAAAATATTTACGAGATGCTTCGACAATGCTCTGAACTTCAATTAATGCACAGCAAATTTAATATCTGCTCACTGGTAGCTGCTGTAAACTTGCATTTTTTTCTGCTCCGAAAACTCGAATGGCTGCTCCAAAGTATGCTCTAAAAAGTAAAGAGTCGCTTCCATCACTGCTACAGTAGTTATGCTAGTGTACTTGTGACCGCACCAATGTGTTCAAAGAAAAAAATAAGTGGTCAAAGTCACCACGTGATCCAACATAGCTTGTCACCACTTTTTTATCTGACCATGTGTAGGTTTGAGTGTGCTCGTCATAACTAAAGAAGGAAAAAATTGCTTAAAGTGCACAAGAAATCTGTGCCACTATGCTTGCACTTGACGGCTTTGTACTTGTTTTGGATAAATCGACTTGAGAGGCATTGAACTCGAATAGCGATGTCATCTGATGATTACAGTAGACTTGTTCAAGTAGAACTTCAGAAGACCAGGAATATGTGTTCCAATATAACAAGAGTTCCACTTATGAAAAGATGGACGGGGGCGCAGAATGCAAGTACGAAACCAATCATAACAAATTTCATATATTCACATATTTCAATGTACCGACAGTCTAATGTCCTTGTAAAACCATTGCTGCAGAGCCCCTTTAATAGCAGTAGTACATAGGTCATCGACAAACATCAAAGAGTGTGGCCAATACTTGTTCCTGGGAGACAGCTTCTTTAATTAGCTTGGACAATGAGAGATGCTGTACCAAGCAAAGCATTGAGATCCATTAAACATTAACAACGCTGTTTACTTTTCTTTCTTGTGAACACCAACCTTGTTCCAAGGTAGCCGTGAAACAATGCATCTGCAAAACGAGAGGAATGCGTTGTTACTGGTGGTTGAAATTCATATGCACAGACATGCATAAATTTTGGCAGTATAGCAGCATATTTTCACCAATACAGTGTGAATTTGCCTTCGTGGTAGCAAATGCGTACGACCTTAGATTAATCTACTCTCATACTTACAGTGCCGTTCAGGCATTATAGTGGGGGGAAGGTACACAGAGAATTTATGCACCATATATTTCAAGAAGAGAACGAAAACAAAAAAACAAAAGTACAACCATTATTACTAAGGATAAATAGCATATTGTTACGGTGAGAGATGTTTATTGTACAGACATATAGGCGGACCAGATATATAGGCATGATGATGCTACTGTACCGCTGTCCTTGAGTTTACGAAGCCCACAGCGTTGACAGACGCAGGTGGGGGGGGGGGGGGGGCTGCATGGCGTATAATATCCGTGGCCATGTGCTATCGACGGCGCAGCAGCGCCCCACCGATCAAGTTCTCCGCGCACTATTAGTCATATTGTTGACGCCAGATCACTGGGTGGAGGGACCACGTAGATGCTTCCGACCGTTGTGACGTCGGGGAGTCTACCAAACTTTGCCAAAATGCACCGAGCTTAAGGGCCTCAATTGTTCGGCAAAGCCGGATGATGTCATTGGCCGACTGCAAGTCATCCTGTCCTATAAGGTAGTGATATAAATCCTCCGCAATGCCCTTAAGGAGATGCTCGACCTTATCCTCGTCAGTCATTAGTGGATCCACACTCTAGCAAAGCTTGAGAACTTCTTCAATATACATTGTACATGTCTTCCCAGGGACTTGAGCACGTTGGCTCAAGGCCTGCTCAACCCACTTCTTTATCGTGGTCAGATCTCCAAAACACTTTTTTGATTTCGTCCTTGAAGTTCGCCCATGTTCGAATTCTCCTCATGGTTCTCGTACCACATCAACGTGGTTTCCTCAAGAAAAAGTGGTACGTAATTGCGCTTGCCGGTAGTGTCCCAGTGGTTATACAGACTCACCCGCTGATAGCGCTTGAGCCATTCGTTGACGTCCTCTCCAGGTTTCCCAGAGAACAGGCGTGGTTCCCTGTAATGGTGTCCATAGGTGTTAGACGTAGCTAGTTGGATTTCGCTGTCAGGGTTCATGATGACTGGTAGCGGCAGAAGTACTGCAAGTCTGGAGCTCTGGCGAAGCTCCAGGGATGTGTCCTCCACTGTACTTGTCCAGTGCTCCAAGGTGTTACCCAGCACCTCCACCAATTATATTACGGTGAGAAATGTTTATTGTACAGGTGGGATGATGGATGGTTGCAGAAGGCAGGCCTGGCACAGAACACAGTCACTTCTTTTTTTTCTACCCCACTTCAATGAAAGCCCTGTATCAATATATTGTCAATGTACATCAGCGACGAAAAGATCAACTAACGTTGACAAAGAGAGAAAAGAAACAAAACTTTACTGTATAAACATACAAACACTATGTGATAAGAACTAAACATTGCATAAAATTCAAATGTAGCCGAAGATAGAACAAGATGTCAAAGAGCGGCCACGAAAGCTTCATTATCCAGTATGCTGACCGTGTCAGCAGGCAGACGATTCCATTCAAAAGTTGTTTTGGGGGAAAAGTTATTACTTGGAAGAAGTAAGAAGCGGCATGAAAAAACATGGACAGACAAACACTGTATATTCGATCGGCTTTCACCTTATGTAATTTCAGTACATTGTGTTTAACATTAGATAACTGGCACAGAGCAAAGCCAGCACTAGACACACTACACCTTACGAGACATTACGTAACTGAACCGTCTCAGGGAATGTAAAGTGCCGAGACTCACAGAAGACTGGATAATGCTTAAGGTTACATCAATTTGTGCCATATTGCACCACTTACTAGCAACGAGCAAGCTAAGCATAGACAGTGGACCAAATTGACAACTTGTAGGTTATTATTGAACAAATATTGGGCTGAATCTTTTCTATATCTGTAGTACCTTTGCTGGGATTACTGTGAAGTTGTACATTGCATGTCAATCATGTGAGGTCAATATATCTGCACGAGGTTCATGTTAGGTTGCTAAGAATACCATGGTCACAACAAAATGGAAACACATGACAAAGATGTATTTGCATCTTTCCCATTTGGCCAGCCTTTTTCTAGCAACATTTACATGCACCGTCAATTAAAATACTACCTGTGCTGAAACAGAAGTTGAGGCTGCCAGCCACTCCAAAAAAGCTCTTGTGTTTTGGTTATCACATATGCGATTTCCTTAATATATACACAAGCATATTGTTGACAACACTCATTTCAAAGCACAATAAAGCAGTAAATAACACAAACAGGACACCTTTAAACATTGAAATTCAACTGCCACAACTGGAAAGTGAGTAGACTGTTATAGCCACAGCATTAACTATGGCAAATACAGTGGACTCTCAATAAATGAAACCTGAAGAGACCGGGAAAATTTGTTCCATTTAAAAAAAGTTCCATTTAGTGAGAGGTGAACCAGGGTGCAGTGTGCAGGGACGAAACTCAGAGGCAGTTGTTCTATTTAAACAGTAGTTCCATTTAACAGATTTCCTTTTACTGAGAGTCCACTGTACATGGGAACATTGACATACTTATGCAGCATGGTTAACATCTTCTCACCTCAGTGTTGAACTCAATAAGGTCACTCATTTACTTAACATGTCCATACGCCTTTTTGTCCATACGCCTTTATGCTGGATGGCTGGCTCTCAATATTCCAACCATCGTATGGAGTGTGGTAGAGCAAAAAGTGTAACTTGTTGGTACGTTTCCATAGCCTACATGTAAAATCCCTTCATTGGGGCCTTTGAGGTATTGTAAATAAATAAATAAAACAAATAAATAAAGCACACCACAAGGAACAGATCATATTGATGAAGTGACAGTATCATGTGTCATGCAGCCCTTGATTGCTCGCACGCTTGTGTACTTGAACAGAACGATCTTTTGTTCTTGCCGATTATTTTTTGTGCACGCTGTACGACTGTTTTCTTGTAGAGCTCGTATTTTGTACTACTGACCAAAGCTTTCAATTAACAATCAGTGCTCGTCCTGTGGATTTTATCTTGTTCCACTGTCCTTTGCCCAGAGACTGATGAATTATGCAATAGTTCTCTAAGTACACTGTCCATTTCAGAGCATGTCTATTGTGCAAAGCCAGAAAATGTTAAACCAGTCCAATCATCACCACTAGCTGTGCAATATTATAACATCAGCGTGCCTTAAAAACAAACATCTGCTTAGTGAACTCTTATAGAGTACACACTTCATTTGCTACTTCCTGCGGTTGCTTAGTAATTCCTTATTACAACTGAAGATTACAGAACCCCTTCTTGTGCTGGCTATCACCCAAATCTTATATTAAAATAATAAAATCCTTCCAAATAATCATAAGAAAAAAGCTTTACCTTTGATAGATGCCGGGTGCATACTGGTTCCAGTAGAAGAGCACCAGGACAGGGTTTTCACAGATCCAGACAGTGTTAAGTTTGTTTGCGATTGCCACAGACATCAGCTCGGCACAACGGTCTGGAAGTAACACGCCAGCTACCTTCTGTGCTGGTTCATCCTGCGAAGAAATTGCATCGATATTGGTGCACACATGTGTGGATCTAGTGCGACTTGACTCGGTACCACCTTGTGCTTGCATCAAGGAAATTATGGCTATTTTATGACTAGATTCAAAGGCCCCAAAAGTTAGGATCGCATAGAGGAATGGCTTGGCTTCACATTAGGAATTGGGAACATTTTAATACCCACATAGATTAAGAAGCTTCTTCACTTCCACTTTCATTTCTATTCCAATGATCTTTAACTTTTTCCTTGTTTTACAGAGTGGAGTGCACATCACACGAAGCTGTTCATGCCTTTATGGCATTGAAGGGTTGTAATAAGCACCAGTAGGGATGTAACATATTGCAAGTGATCTAGGATAATGTTGATGTTTTGCTGCGCAGGTGCTACAAAACATCCACTTTTGAACGCAAAGGTGACAAGAATATTTGACTAGATTTTTTTAATCATATTTAAATAAACAAATGTCTAACAAAAGGATCACACCATGCCTGCTAGTAGCATTAAATTCACTGCAGCCTTCACAATAGCTTGGTGATAAATTATTGACATCATAGGCGATTGTTTTCTTTAGTGGCATCAACTGTTGCCGACATGTTGAAGCTCAGTAATGAAGAGAACCATCTCACTCGCCACAGCATGCCCATGACTAATGGCTTTTGATGGCATAGGCCTTAGTGTTAAAGCCATCTGCCGAAATTTATGGACATTCTTCCGTTATTGTACCACAGGCAAAGTTCTTGTGAGTAGAGGCAGTAGTGCAACAGCTTATGATGTCATCCTCTTATGTAAATATACTGCTTTAGGGTGTTGCGCACTCAGCACGGTAAAAAGATGTGTGACTGTAAAACTGGAGGCCATGCAACAAAGTATGTTTCTGGCCAATCGCGCATTGTACGCATGTTCCTTACCTTAAATTTTAACACTTACAAGCAGTCATCTTTACTCAAATTTGTTTAGGCCCTTAGATAACGCACTCATTTATCAACTCTCTCAATGCATCAATGCACCCAACACTTTACCGATATCGAGCCATGGGCGTTATCCATTAGTGGTGTCAGCACTGGTCCTGGGCACACAATTGTCACATCGATCATACCAGTCACCTGCCCTTGCACCATGACACTCTCGAAGTAACCCTGGAAAGATATGCACACATTTCATTACGCTGTGATTTAGTGGCCATATCATTTTTAAATATACGAGCAGATTTAAACTACCTAGAAAAGATTAACACAAGTGAGAAGAATTACTCTTCCGCATGTTATAACTTTTCGAAGCTACACCGAAATTGCCAGCAATGTACCACAATCACTAGAGTTGGTCATGCACAATAACTGTTGCGCTGAATTAAACCAAGACATGTAAAGAAGGGATTTAGGTGGACGATGATACACTGTGTATACAATGACATAATGTAAAGCAATTATGAATTCACCTGAATCGCATGCTTGGTTGCAGCATACACTGGAGCCACACAACTGCCTGAAAAAAAAAAAAAAAAGTGGGGATAAATTTAAGGTTTTATGCATTTGCTCATGGCAAATAGTTTCAAGTTTTGTTGTGTGCTCTGTTATAGTTCACTATAGTTAAATAAGACCACTGCTTCAAGTATTTTGAACATGGTGAATGGTTGCAGTTGTTATATTATAAAACTTGTATTATTGTTATATTAATGAAATCAAAGTTGGCTAAAATATTGCTGTATTATTAGCTTATTTAGCTATAAATGACACTGAAGGCAATGCTTTTATAAGAAGACTTGCCATCAGTGCACTTGTCTGTAAAATTTCCATTGTCAAAAAGTTGGCTGTTGCAACTTTCGGTCTTATCCAAGCACCGTTGATCACTTCAAGCCTTTGTCTACTTGTGAAGATCTGTTGAGCCAGAACATCACTTTAATATACTAAATGAACTGCAGTGCGTGATCAGGTGTAAGGGCGTAGCAACATAGAAAAACGATTCATTCTTTAGGTGCTATTCCACCTCCCTCAAAGTCATTGCAAAATGGGCTTTAATATTGTATTTTTGCCTTGTAAATCTCATGCCACAGAAAAGAAAGAATGCATCAAGTATAACTGGAGCTATAAAACAAGCTGTGCTACACTTTCCGTCCTTTTAGTTGCTATACTGCACTTTCTCGTCGTACGTCATAAGAATTCTTTTTACTTTTCTTCCTTGACCATGTTGGCCGCTACTTCTAATTCAAACACACATGGATGCAGCACGTGAGAAGCCATGGTACCTACACAATACAAGGCGTCGCCTCCGAGATCCAAGATTTTCCGTTAGCACTCGGTCTTTTTGCATCATAGCGTTTCATACAATAATACTTGAAGAAGAATTTGGCACTGCGATCGTGTGCCCCTGTAGGAATTATGGGAAGTGCAAACTTTGAATTGGATTGCATTAGCTATCGAATTGTCCAAA
The DNA here is from genome assembly GCF_043290135.1 of Rhipicephalus microplus. Taxonomy (NCBI): domain Eukaryota; kingdom Metazoa; phylum Arthropoda; class Arachnida; order Ixodida; family Ixodidae; genus Rhipicephalus; species Rhipicephalus microplus. The sequence goes on from NC_134702.1 coordinate 49,869,406, forward strand.
GAACTTTTTCTACAGTTTCAGTTTCGTTCTTCGCGCAGCGTGAGTAGTGGGGCGCGGTGCAAAGCACTGAAGCAGCACCTGTGTTGTTAAACGAAGCTGAAGACCACTAGGTCACTTGATTTGCGGCAGCATTGAAGCTTTACAAGTTGTATTTGAGAGTTAAAGTGATGCGTCGTCCACTAACCACTGCGCATAGATGTAGCTTCTTATGCCAGTGCAGAATATTGCATCTAGTTCACATGTTTTTATAATCGCTTTTTGCCAAAACTCATTTACATCGACAGCAGAATGACAGCGAAACTAAGTAGATGCACCGTCACGCTCCTCTGACTTGACTTCACAATAAAACAAGAGGTGCGTTGGTAGCACAATTTGCGGACCTACGCACTGTTGTGGCTCGGGGTGCTGATTCGAATCCCACCGCTGCCACCAGTTGTCGTGATCCCACCGCTGATCACCAGTTGTTGTGATCCCGGGGTGCTGTGGTAGCGTGGTGTAGCTTCGGGTTGAGGAAACGACCGCTTACAAGATGGGGATACGAAAAACAAACAAGGTTTATGGCACTATTTACAAATATTTACAGCATAGAAAAACTTCACAAACCACGAGCGTGGTGGTTAAACCTTTACTTGGTCCAGAGCCTTCACACCTACGAACGTGGTGGTTGAACCTTTACTTGGTCCAGAGCGACGTCCTCCACTCTGCGGCGCCGTTATAAGCCCTGTCGGGCTCCTCCTTCTTCAGTGGAACACCAATCACACACACACACAACAGGTGAGGGGTACGAGCATGCACGGCGCACGTGAACATCCAATTTCGAGTCAAGATCACTGCACTTAAAGGTGGCGCCAGAGAGGCTCTTGCTCGTCGTGTATGTCGCTGGTCGAGGGGTCCCAAGCTTCGGACAGCAGACATCAAACGGTCCGCCAATCTGTCCGCTCAATTAGCAGGGCACTTTGTGGCGGCGGTCGCCGTTTCTTCAAAGGAATACGCTGTCTTTGTTGTCCCCTCTGGAACGGCTTACCGCTTCGTGGCGACGTGACGTCTCATCCACCGGCTAGCAGGGACCATACCTGGCGGGCATAGGCATTCGGCGAGTCGGCTACTTGTTTGAGGATTACAAAAGCGCCGCTCCCCCGACAGCTCTCGACGCTGGTTTGCGAGTCGGCTACTTGTTTGAGGATTACAAAAGCGCCGCTCCCCCGACAGCTCTCGACGCTGGTTCCAAGAAAACCTGGGTTCCAGGCGTGGGAACGCGGCCCGGCTATGCTTTTCAGCGACAGCATGGCGCCTACCGATGGCGGTCATAACAGCTTCCCCCTCGCCAGATGAGTCACGGAGGGCAGCGGTCAACATTGCTGCTCGCAGGGACGACGAAAGGGTCCGTAGTTGAATGCCAGAAACTGGCCTTCGCTTGTGGCATGGTCCGGGTAATTGCCGAATCTTCGACACTGTTTCTGAAACTCGACCACATGTACAAGCAAGCACTCGGCCCCCTTCGAACAACCAAGCCAAAAGAGGGATGGCAAACCAATTTTCTTTACTAGCTTTAACAAAAAGCTCACACTCAAAACTCTCAGGATTCACTTGTGCTGAGAAATCAAACGTGCTATCTTAAACCTTCTCATAATAAGATGCACGACAAAAAAAAACTAAAATATCAATTTTGATACATAAAGAGCACTCCAGAATGGTTTAGAAAGAGCGGCTGAGCGCGTCCGCGTTTCCATTCAATTTGCTCTTTACAATGCCAAAATTATACTTTTGAAGAATCAAGCTCCGCCCCACAAGGCGACTGTTCTTTGATGTCACGGTTTGCAGCCAAGTAAGGGGAAAAATGGTCTGTTCCTACTTTAAATTTAGCCCCTTTGAGATAACACTGCCACTGATAAATGCCCTACACAAGGCAAGCGCACTCCTTTCCTGAAGCGCAGTACGTTATCTCCTGTAGCCCAATTTCTGGCTCAAGTAAAGTGCAGCTTTGCTTGTTACCACTGTCGTCCTGACATAGAATGGCACCTAGGCCTCGATCTCTCACATAACACCGAACCATTAATTCTCGGTAGTCAACAGAAGCTTTCAAAACCGGATGACGATCAGTATTGCCTCTTCACTTAAGGCTGCCTCCTCCTTTTAATCACTGACTACTTTCATCGGTTCTGTCCTGCTGAGAGCATCAGTCAGGAACTCGGATTCAGTGAGCGCTAATTTTGTCCGAACGTCCGTCTTTGTTTACGGCTGCCCATACTTGTCTACCACTGAGACATAAAGCTCACCAGCCTCCCGAAAACTTAACCTAAGCTGTGACCTAACGGTCTACCTCAACGGTTGGAGAAAGCTTGATCTGCTCATATGATCACTGAATCGATTATTCTTGGCAGAAAACATCGACAAAACTTAGGAGACAAACACTGCTTTCTTGAAGGTTCATTTGGTTAAAGTTACCTGCTTATGCAAACGCTTCTGAGTAAAAAAACCACTGGGCTCGCCTGAGCTCTTTACTTACTCCCATTCCAACAGCGTTGCTAGGTACACGGTTCTACTAACCAAAACGCTTAATGCCTCACACTTTGTCTTTCTTACGTTATGTTGTAACACACCGTGTACAACACAAAAATAATCCTAGGTGCGATACTCATCAAAAGCACCTCACAATAATGCACAAGTTCTATGCTAAAATCGTGCCCCAATGACCTTCAGTTCTTAATGCGCGCAACGACAACTCCACTGTGTCGCGTCAAACTTACTCATTTTACAAAATCACTTGGTCCATGTTAACATCTCCCTCAAATGCTCATTCACTCCAAATCCACATGACAGTGAAGGCATACGATATAACACTAAACCTTTTTATAAAAACGAGAAAAATAACATATTTTCTCGGTTTTTACCTTATGCGAATTTTCGCACTAACTTCAATTTTCAGCCTTTAGTCCGGCGGTTTTCCTTTTGAAAAATTTACTCCGCATCAAACTTACCAAATTTAAAAGACTTGAATACGCATCTTAAGGTTCCACTGAGTAACAATTTTTTTAACACGGCTGTGCAAAAGTTACTCGAACTGACCGTTCCCCCTTTCTTAACTAGAATCTTTTAATCGCACACGATGGGGTCGTGGTCCCGGCGGTTTTCGAGCACGCCAGATGCTACAAAACGTGCAACCGCTAGGCTGTGTCCTGCCGTCACGCCTCATTCTGCACTTCGGCCGGCTTTCTTCGGTAATGTGAAAGGCGTACCAGAAGCAGGGAGGAAGCCTGTGCAATTTTTCTTTTGTGTTCTCCCCTACGCGGTATTCAGCCACTCTACCCTCTCGACTCTGACCCTTCGGCAAAGGCCGCTTTCCCGAAGTCGCCGAGCTGAACCGCGCGCTTCGTTGGGGTGACGCACCTCCCTTTCTCCCTCCACACCTGGCTCGCCGCTTGTGCCTCCAGGAACAGCCCCATTGACGTTTTCTTAAACGGATTAGTGGCCTACCCTTTCGTCTTTCGCGGGACGGTGTGGGACTAGTCCTATGCTTAGGCAGTGCCGAACGCTTTCGCTTCTTTGTTTTTCGGCGATGTTTGCAAACCTGCTCGGTGTTATCGCTGCACTGCTGAAGCGTGGCGTTCTTGCCCTCATCAGCCACTGCGCTAACCATGCCTAAATTTGACAATGTCGAAAGGTCCCCTTGAGGCACGAAGAAGGTTTCCAGCCTCTTACTGGGCCCATTAGGGCTGCTGGCACCCTCTTCATCCACGCAAGGAGCGTCTTTCGACATCGTCCTCACCTCCAGACCGGCCACGGCCTCGTTCTCTACATCATTTACATGAATGCATTCGAGAATATGCGGGCCCTTCTCTGGCGCAATCTGTTCCTGTCGCGCTTTATGAGGCGCCTCAACTTCCGGCACTTTGCGATGCGCCTCGCTTTCAGACTCCGGTGCGAGTCTTTCTTTCTTTTTGCTAATAGAAGTTCCAAATCTTCTGATTAGCTCTGCTTTCACAACTTCGTAGTTGTTCGCGTGCTGCTCACTGAGTCGCGCAACAACGTCCGCTGCCTCGCAGGGCAGAACCGTGCGTAGCTTCTGAGACCAGGTGTCTCGCTCACACTTCAGTTGCCTACACTTTCGTTCAAACAGTCTTAGATACAGGCCCATATCCCATGATACCTCATATGGCTGCATGTACCTAGACATCTCGAACTCTGCCTCATTTTCGAGAAGAAGTACTCCTCGCTGGGGTCCCATTCTCATACACAACTCATAGTCTTGTTTGAAAAACTTTCTCTTGAGGCCTTCTCTTTCGTGTTCACTCTTTCCTTCCATCTGAGCTGCTCTGAGTTTTCTTTCGATGATGAGGTCCCATTCTTCACTTAGTTCCTCATCATCAGCCCCCAAATCATTAATCGCTTGAATGATTATGGGTTTTCGTGCCAAACCCTTTGTATCGATCCCCAACTCCTCACACAACAGCAACAAGTCTGACTTCTGCAGCTCCCGTAAGTCCATGATCGTACTGAGTGCTCGCTACTTCCAAAAATTAACTTCCCGAAAAGGCGAAACTGAGTCTTTCGGCAAAGTTAACTACCAGTTCTAAAATTTAACCCTCTTTTAGAACCTGGTTCACTCAAAGGAAAAGCCAAGCACTCACCCATACGTGATCCATGTCTCGAGCCAACTGCTTCTCTTGGGCCGACTGTTGTTGTCACTTGTAGCTTCGAATCCCACCGATGCCAACCAGTTGTTGTGGCTCGGGGTGCTGATTCGAATCCCACCGCTGCCACCAGTTGTCGTGATCCCACCGCTGATCACCAGTTGTTGTGATCCCGGGGTGCTGTGGTAGCGTGGTGTAGCTTCGGGTTGAGGAAACGACCGCTTACAAGATGGGGATACGAAAAACAAACAAGGTTTATGGCACTATTTACAAATATTTACAGCATAGAAAAACTTCACAAACCACGAGCGTGGTGGTTAAACCTTTACTTGGTCCAGAGCCTTCACACCTACGAACGTGGTGGTTGAACCTTTACTTGGTCCAGAGCGACGTCCTCCACTCTGCGGCGCCGTTATAAGCCCTGTCGGGCTCCTCCTTCTTCAGTGGAACACCAATCACACACACACACAACAGGTGAGGGGTACGAGCATGCACGGCGCACGTGAACATCCAATTTCGAGTCAAGATCACTGCACTTAAAGGTGGCGCCAGAGAGGCTCTTGCTCGTCGTGTATGTCGCTGGTCGAGGGGTCCCAAGCTTCGGACAGCAGACATCAAACGGTCCGCCAATCTGTCCGCTCAATTAGCAGGGCACTTTGTGGCGGCGGTCGCCGTTTCTTCAAAGGAATACGCTGTCTTTGTTGTCCCCTCTGGAACGGCTTACCGCTTCGTGGCGACGTGACGTCTCATCCACCGGCTAGCAGGGACCATACCTGGCGGGCATAGGCATTCGGCGAGTCGGCTACTTGTTTGAGGATTACAAAAGCGCCGCTCCCCCGACAGCTCTCGACGCTGGTTCCAAGAAAACCTGGGTTCCAGGCGTGGGAACGCGGCCCGGCTACGCTTTTCAGCGACAGCATGGCGCCTACCGATGGCGGTCATAACAGCACCCAGCATCGCACATACGAAACGTAAAGTGTTTCTCACTTAATACTGTACTGTTATTCTCATAAATAGATAATGCGTACTTTTTGGGGAAAAACAAGAATGTGTTTCCAAGTGTTATAAAAAATAATTTATTATTATATTTTGATGCCACATTTGGAACACAATGGCAGGGTAATGCATAACCTGGTGGTTAAATTTCTCCGAGTTCTACTTCTACCCCATAGTCACAAGAACCTTCTGCAATAAGATTTACGTACAAAAGAATGAAGCAAACTTCAATTAGATATAACTTTTTATCGCTTTGTTTCACACTTGGCAAACAAGCGTTGCGAGTTTCAAGAACATGATCCGTTCAAAGCAGATTCGAAGCAGATTCGAAGCCTGTACTTCCCCATAATTCCCATGGGAGTAAAAGTGCTGCTGAAAGAGCACGCGTACACACTAGCGCCAGGTTCCTCTCTTATTAATAGATATGTGGGGTCTAATGTCCCAAAATCACCATATGATTATGAGAGACGCCATTGTTGAAGGCTCCAGAAATTTCGACTACCTGGGGTTCCTTAACGTGCACCCGAATCTGAGCACAACGGCTTACAACATTTTCGCCTCCACCGATAATGCAACTGCTGCAGCCGGGATTCAATCCCGCGACCTGCGAGTCAGCAGCCGAGTACCTTAGCCACTAGACCACGGCGGCTCGGCCAGATTCCCCTCTAGGAGTTATTGTATTTAACTATCTTTTGCATAGTTTTGCAAACAAGAGAGCAAATACTACTGGTTCGTTTTTAACTCGAAATTGTAAACTCTTGGCTGCATGCAGTGCAATAATGCTCGATGCACAAAGCTCGATATCGTTACGCACAAGGAGGACCAGGACGTATACAGCTGAAGGGGGCCGTTTATTTTGGTCGCAAAGAGAAGCGCCGGAGCGGCCAACAGGTTGATGATCGCAGTGTCGTCCCCTTCTTTCTTCCTCCAGCTTGGGGCAGCCAACATGTTCAGCCATCTTCGTTTTCTTCCCAGGCATGCGTAACATTCCTCCCCTCGCAGACGAAGCCCGCCAGGCGAGGTAACTGATTCACCTTGGTGTGTACAACTTCAATCGAGCGACATGGACTGCTTGGGTTTTAGCAGCTCTTCTACCACTTCTCGTTAGGCGAGCTATTGTGTATGCGACTTCCGTGATTTTGTCGAGAACAACAAACGGTCCGTCGTATGTGGCCAAGAACTTTTGGCATAACCCGCGTCTTCGTACCAGAGTCCACAGCCACACTAAGTCGCCTGGATGGTAAGTTACAGGGCGGTGGCGGACGTCATAGCGTACCTTCGATTTTTCCGGTGATGCCAAAGTGCGTAGACGAGCAATACGACGCGCCTCTTTTGCAAGGCAGAGGATTTCGGTGACTGAGAGGTTCTCGTGCGCCGAGAATGGCAAAACTGTGTGAACTGTGTTCCGTGGCGGTCGTGCGTACATCAAGAAAAAGGGACTATAGCCTGTTGTCTCGTGCTTAGCGGTGTTGAACCCGTACGTTATAAATGGTAGCACGTCATCCCAGTTCTTGTGGTCGGATGCCACATACATAGAGAGCATGTTTACAATTGTTCGGTTGGTGCGCTCCGTGAGCCCATTTGTTTGCGGATGGTATGGCGACGAGTGACGAAGGCAGGACTCACTCAATCGAAGCAGCTCTTCTACTATATCTGCCGTAAATTGTCGCCTACGATCACCGATGATCACGTGAGGTGGGCCATGTCGGAGGATAACGTGCTGCAGCAGGAACACAGAGACGTCGCTGGCAATTGCGGTTGGTATGGCCGCCGTCTCGCTGTAGCGCGTGAGGTAATGGACACATACAATTATCCAGCGATTGCCCTTAGCCGACTTTGGAAAAGGGCCCACTAGGTCAATGCCGACCTGTTGGAAAGATGTGCTTGGAGGTGGCAAGGGCTGTAGAAGACCAGCCGGAGCAGTAGACGGGCGTTTGTGGCGTTGACTCTGTGTGCAGCTGGCCACTTTCGCCTCGACTGACTGTCGCATTCCTGGCCAATAAAAGCGTTCCTTAGCACGGTAAAGCGTAAACCTAAATGTCCGGACGTAGGATTGTCGTGCATAGCACCTAAAATCGCTGTCCGAAGGCTTTCTGGCACTACCAGGAGGAAACGTGCGCCAGTGCTGGAAAAGTTCTTCTTATATAGGAGTCCGTTGCGTACACAGAAATGGCATGCCATAAGAGCTGTGCAAAGCGATGATAGCCTGGTGTTCGCTGTTCATCTTTGAAAGTACTGAGGTCGGGAAACTTTAGTGACACAGAAGCTGCGAGGTGATAGAGGTCATCGGCGTCACACTCTGTGGTGCTCAGTGGCATGCGCGAAGGGCAATCTGCGTCGGCGTGTCGTCGACCACTTTTGTACGAGACTATGAAGTTATACTCTTGGAGCCGAAGTGCCCAGTGCGCTAGACGGCCGCAAGGATCCCGAAGGTTGACGAGCCAACACAATGAGTGGTGGTCGGTGACGACTGTAAAAGGGCGTCCATTTAGGTAAGACCAAAACCGCTGAATCGCAAATACTACCGCGAGGCATTCTTGTTCTGTGACAGTGTAATTCTGCTCGGGCCTACTCAAGGAGCGACTTGCGTATGCGATCACGTGCTCGCGGTTACCATAGCGTTGAACTAGGACGGCACTAATTCCTATGCCGCTGGCATCTGTGTGCAGTTCGTTGGAGCTGATGGGCTGAAGTGTTGAAGAACAGGCCGTGATGTCAGGAGGAACTTCAGTTGACGAAAAGAGGAGTTGCACTCCGGAGTCCACTCAAAGGGAGTATTCTTCCGTAGCAAACATGTCAGCGGATACGCGACATCGGCAAATTTAGGTATAAAGCGGCGAAAACAGGACCAAAGCCCCAAAAAACTGCGGAGCTCCTTCACAGAGCGCGGCGCACTGAACGTTTCAACGGCTGCTGTCTTCTGGGGATCTGGACGGATGCCCTCCTGATCGACTAGGTGTCCGAGAACAAGGGTTTGTCGGTCCCCGAAGTGGCATTTATTTGAGTTAAGAACAAGGCCAGCGTTTCTTATGCAAGTCAGTACAGTATGCAGACGTGAATTGTGTTTGCTGAAGGTGCGGCCAAAGATGACGACGTCGTCGAGATAGCACATGCAAATGCTCCACTTCAAGCCACGAAGAACAGTGTTCATAAATCGCTCGAACGTCGCCGGCGCGTCGCACAGTCCAAATGGCATCACGTTGAATTCAAAAAGGCCGTCAGGGGTTACAAAGGCTGTCTTTTCTTTATCTTTAGGATGCATGGGAATTTGCCAGTAGCCCGATCTTAAGTCTACAGAGGAAAAGTAAGAGGCCGAATGCAGACAGTCTATGGCATCATCATTACGTGGAATATGATGAACCCGGATTTAACGAAATATAGGTTATAATGAAGTAATTTAAAAGTAGTATTTCAATAGATATGTGGTCATAATAGACCTTTATAACAAATTTTTGGTTTAATGAACTTATTTATGTATAAAATGCAACTTTGTTGTAATGTGGTTTGAGCGTATCTGGCTCACAACTAGCTTATGTTTTCAGACCAGGTTATAGTGTACAAATCCTGTAGAATAGCCATACCTTGTGTTCCACTGATGCTGCTTGTGGCCACAATGTGCACCTTTCTTCCCGCCTCCGTTGCGTTGACAAGAACGAGTCGGGTGAGCGACACATGGCCAAACACGTTGACCTCAAACATAGCCTTGTCCTCTTCGATTGTGCACTCTTCGAAGTGTTTCAAAGTGCATAATCCGGCATTGTTGACCAAGACGTCTACCTGCAGTTATACATAATACTGGCAATGCAGGAACACAAAAACAAAGTGAAAAAAATAAATAAATAGAGGGAGACAATTGTCTCAGCTGTGTATTTCAGTACCTTGATAGCCCAAGCATTGAATCAGAACATTTATTATCAGATTTTATTGGCACATTACAGCATGAAATGAATATCAGTGGCATTATTTTCCATTTTAAAATGACCTATTGGTACATCATTACTATAGGTCAAAGCTATCAGCACATATAATAGCATAAAATTACAGGGAAGTAAGTTCAGTGCTATGCCATGAAGTAGCACAGTAATGCAGTTACTCCAAGCACTCTGCGTGTCGAACATTGCGAGACAGCGCACATGCTCTAAGTGTTCTATAAAAAAATGATAAACTGCAGGAAACAGCAATTTTTCCTCTAGGGTGTACAGATAAAAAATGCCTTACTTGAAAGCTCTATGCTACTTTTGACCTTTTAACATCCTTCAAATAATTCACGAGTTTCAATTATTCATACTGCACCCTATACGAAAGAGAGAAATAAAGATTTTCGAAAGCTTACAGCTCCATAACAGTCCAAGACCTTCTTGAATTGATCAGCATGACACGAAATGTCAGCCAAATTGAATGGCAAGACCAGTACTTCACAGCGACTGTTAAGTTCTGAAAACCAATCATAAGTAAAGAATAAGACGTTAGCACCACATCATGCTCATGTAAACCAAGTGCTGTCTGTCATGTGTCACAGAATGACCCATGAAAACTTTAACAGCAGTTGCCAATCATACAATTTTTTAGAACTGCTTTTACACTCGTGTTCAATGGACCCTTTTCATAATTCACAAGTGCGCTTCTCTGCACTGAATATTTGCCCTAGTAATGGCGGCACCAGTCGCGCTTCTAGTGGAGATACGGTCCTTGTTGAACTTGCTGCAGCTTGTCTACTGTGCATGTTTATATCAAGAAAGCCGACTCTACATTTACGTCATAGCATAAGCGCTCCGCGCTTGAACAGGCTGTTTGCCGTAAGGGGCTAGTCACCATTAGTTGTTCATACTGCATAGCAGGAAATCTAGCTTTACAATAGTGAAAAGGGTCTATTTGACACTAGTTCTAGGCTATTGATGCCTTTTGTCAGCTAGAGCATTCAAATCTTAGGAGCAGCACACATGACCACAATGGCACTGCAAGAAATGATTGTGCTGGCCCACAATATTCATTATCATTGTAGAGCCCTACAATGTACATTTGATGGGAGGAACCAAATTGCATGTTTCTAGATTACTGGAGGGCCTTGCAATGCACATTTAATAGGTGGAACTAAATTGCATTTCAAACACACACAGCACAATGATGACATTTTTATGGGCGAATATTGGAATGCTTCGAATATTTGAATGAATAATGCAGTATTCGAATTTGCTTCGAATCGAATTTAAATGATTGAAAATTTCAAAATATTCAAGACGAACTAATAAATGCATTTTAATTTGACACCCTGTAAAGGTGGTTTCACTGCAGTGTAGAAATAATAAAGAGTGAAAACATTTACTCAAACACATTAATTCACATGCAACTTTTTGTAAAAGTGGCTTCACTGCTGTGAAGTGATACTGAACCGTGAAAACACATAATCAGGAGAAATTCGCACTGCCGCGAAGCCCCATTGCAAGGTTATATGAAGATATCACCATCACATCAATTTTTTTTTTCAGTTGAAAAGCTTGTTATATCGACTTTTATGCTCTAAGTATAGCAATTTTTAAAATGTAATATATTTTATAGACCATCATTTACATTCTATGGAAAGTTAAATCCTGCTGCTACTGAAATTAAGTTGTTTCCTCTTCCTTTGAAGGAAAAAAAGGCATTCTCACAGGTCGTGTATGAATTAAAAAAATATTGTGCAGGTTAGTTTTCTCATGAAAAATATGCACCCCTTTCTTCATAATACATATATACAGTATTCAAATTATATTAAAACTTATTTGACTAAAATCACTATTCGCTTCAAGTTCACTTCAAAACTAAAATTCACTATTCGGCCAAGCCTACATTTTTGCTATGCCACAAAATTTGGCCAGCAAATTTCATATAAAAATGATTGCAGGCCACACAGTGGCTTATTCTATGTAAAGCAGCATAACTTTAAATGCGCATGCTTTTACAAGGCTCAAAAACTCGACCTGTCAAGCCTTGTATTACAGAAATAGGCATGTGCAATGTCCCGCATTAAGGCAGGGATCATATAGCTCGATGCCACAAAACCATTAACATTTTGTCTTAAATCAGCAGCAAGAAAATGTCAAATGCAGAACATATATCTTTCTCATCATTTTATCTGTCATGCACTAAACTTCCTGTGCTGCTTGAAAGATAGTAAAGGATACATAAGATTTTCCTCTGCTGTACACTCAAACCTCATTATAAAAAAAGTTGCATCTAATGCAAAAATAAATTCGTTATATCCAAAGATCTACTATAAAGGTGTATTCCTAACACTATAATTATGGCAAGGCTATTTTTCATTAATTTTATTAGAATCAATATTTCTTTATATCAGGGTTTATTATATCAAGGTATGAGTGCTACACATCGTGTGAATAACTAAGACTTTACCCCAAATTGTATTACGCTAAATTATAGCCAGTGATTGCATCTGCAGAATAGTTGTCATGTATAATGTAATGCTCACCCAAACATCTGTCATGAACCGCTTGCAGCCTTTGCCGATTTGTGCCAGAAATAACGAGCTTGGCACCCACTTTAGCCAGCTTGTATGAAAGCCACTCCCCAATGCCACTGGATGCACCTGTAATCCATACCACCTTGCCTTGCAGGGAAGCTGGGTGAGCAGTAGACAGAATTTAAATGCAGAAAACAGGTCAGATCAGTAACTGAAGAATCAATGTCGGGAAAATTTCAGCAAATGCAACCGCTTCTCGTCGCAAGTTGCTTTTTCTGTACTTTCAATAAAACACCAACCTTCTCCCGCAACACCCGAAATCATCATTATTTGGGGGGGGGGGGGGGGAGGGAAGGGCTAACGTCCCAAAACTACTATATGATCCACTGAAACAACCGAAATCATCATCTAAAGCAACCTGCACGCAGTGAGATACTGTAATGTGTACTTGATCTTAATGGTGTTTTGGCTTTCATACCTGCACAAAAAGGAATATCCTTGCATTTTGGCATCACCACTGAAGGGAGGCCAAGAACTAAAGTCAGCAAGCTTGTGATCTGCAATACTGCGACCCTTGAGACAATATTTCTTGATCACGGGATATGTGGGGCTCACGGATTTAAAGGTGACAATTTAGGGTTAAGATACATACTTTCATTTCCGCCATTGTGAGTTGTGAGTCAGCGTTACCTTTTATTTGTCGCAATATGAGAAGGTTATTTATAGCTAGGACTCCATGTTTTCAGATAAATCCGATATACACTTGCTGGTAAAAGCTTTGACGATATGAATTTATCTAGTAAGCTCCTATTTTAAAAAAGTGTTTACAACGTCCGAAGAGCACTTTCAGAGCTGCCAATCGTCAATCAAAAGGAACGCATGCTCATTAGCGGCAGCAACCTTGTAAAGTAAGCTTGCATCTATTACACCAGGCTTTAATGTTGTAGTTTAAACAAACATAGGTGTTTTGTCCATATATCTGTGTTTGCATGTTCAAACCTTCAGATAAAATACTCTTAGTGTGTTCACATGTTTTCGTATTCAGATATCATTTCATCTAAAATCTTGAAGTATTGAGATTAACACTAATAATAAGTCTTTTATTTTTCATCAAAATGATAAAGGGTGGGAGGAAAAGCTGAGAGGCAGCTTGACTAGCTCGTGCTTCCCCAAAGGCACACTTTGAAGAGTTTACAGCAATGCACTTAAATAGCCTTTGTTGTAGGGTAAACAAGCAGGAAGTGAGAAATACAAATTAAAAAATGCCTTACAAGAGAAAGGGGTTGCAGTCGACACGGCAGCAGGTGACAAGAAAACAACTGCAGAGTTGCACAGGGAGCTTAATGCTCTAAATCAATACAGCAGAACACAAGACATGAAAATTCATGGTTTGGCTGAAACCAAACGCGAAGATCTGATAAAAAAGTGAATCAGCTGGCTATAAAACTTGATTTGTGGGATCTTACAAGGAGTAATGTAGATGGGCTGCATCACATTCCCTCAAGGTCAGACAAAACTTCAGTTGTGCTCGTCAGGTTTTGTAAACAGTCCACAAAAGCGCCGTGGATTGCCATACTCTGCAGCAATGCATCAGAGATGTTAAGATTCTTGACAGCTTAACTGTGCAAAATAAGAGGCTGTTGTGGCTCGCAAAGGCAATGGCTGTGGAAACGCGCTACCGATTTGTCTGGACCAAGGAAGACAAGATATTTGCCCTAAAAGAGCCAACTGCTCAGGCCATCTACATCAACAATGAAAGCAACTTAGACAAGATTGTATAAAACAGACTGTCTTTTTGAAATTAAGTTAGTGAAATATGGCCTTTGTTTCTGCTGATTCATTCCGAGAATAGCTAAAAACACCTGGATACAGTATGAAAAATAGCCTGTCCTTTTATCACTTAAATGTGCAAAGCTTAAGAAACAATGCAGAGGAAGCCGAGGCTGAAATGAAACAGATGAACTTTGATTTGTTTATTCATTTCAATTAATAGTTCTTTACCTACTTTATTCATAGGTAGCCTCATGATTGGCCAATTTTAGATTTTCTAGATGACTGAATGGTTATATTTCTTCATCAAAATTTGAGATACAATAATGGCCAGTTTAATGGCCAATCCCCCGTAGTGGGTACGAGCCACAACATAGGTTACAAGCAAGCTAGCGAGATGAACTTCACTTTTTATTTCCTTGTTTTTATTTCCTGGCTCCACTCAGAGGAAGACGTCATGCAAGTCACTGGTTAAGAAAACATAAATCAATTTAGGAAAGAAAAACGAGGGGGTGACGTGACCATATATATATATATATATATATATATATATATATATATATATATATATAAGGGAAAGAAGTGTATACCTAAGGGCTCGTTTTTCCGTGTTTTTAACACAATAATAATGAGATATAACAGACAGTAATGCCAAGGAATGTACAGGGGAAGTTATTAACATTAATGGAATGTAAATAAGAAGAAAGAAAAGTGGATGAAAAAATTACCAACTGTAAGCAGGAATCGAACCTACGACCTTCGAATTACGCGTTCGATGCTCTAACCACTGAGCTATTACAGCGGCACTCCCTCCATCCACTTTTTTGGGTTTATCTGTGAATTTTTTAGAAGTAGGAGTGACAGTCAGCGCCATCTATAAGCCAAACAACGAGTGTGAAAACACTCTTATGCGCATGTTTGGCGTCACGTAGCACGTGAACTTATTATGAGCGGGCAGCTGATTAATTGTCCCTCTTATACAACCCAAACACACCAAGTCTGCCAGTACGAGACCCTCGTTCAATGAAATAAGGGAAAGAAGTGTATACCTAAGGGCTCGTTTTTCCGTGTTTTTAACACAATAATAATGAGATATAACAGACAGTAATGCCAAGGAATGTACAGGGGAAGTTATTAACATTAATGGAATGTAAATAAGAAGAAAGAAAAGTGGATGAAAAAATTACCAACTGTAAGCAGGAATCGAACCTACGACCTTCGAATTACGCGTTCGATGCTCTAACCACTGAGCTATTACAGCGGCACTCCCTCCATCCACTTTTTTGGGTTTATCTGTGAATTTTTTAGAAGTAGGAGTGACAGTCAGCGCCATCTATAAGCCAAACAACGAGTGTGAAAACACTCTTATGCGCATGTTTGGCGTCACGTAGCACGTGAACTTATTATGAGCGGGCAGCTGATTAATTGTCCCTCTTATACAACCCAAACACACCAAGTCTGCCAGTACGAGACCCTCGTTCAATGAAATAAGGGAAAGAAGTGTATACCTAAGGGCTCGTTTTTCCGTGTTTTTAACACAATAATAATGAGATATAACAGACAGTAATGCCAAGGAATGTACAGGGGAAGTTATTAACATTAATGGAATGTAAATAAGAAGAAAGAAAAGTGGATGAAAAAATTACCAACTGTAAGCAGGAATCGAACCTACGACCTTCGAATTACGCGTTCGATGCTCTAACCACTGAGCTATTACAGCGGCACTCCCTCCATCCACTTTTTTGGGTTTATCTGTGAATTTTTTAGAAGTAGGAGTGACAGTCAGCGCCATCTATAAGCCAAACAACGAGTGTGAAAACACTCTTATGCGCATGTTTGGCGTCACGTAGCACGTGAACTTATTATGAGCGGGCAGCTGATTAATTGTCCCTCTTATACAACCCAAACACACCAAGTCTGCCAGTACGAGACCCTCGTTCAATGAAATAAGGGAAAGAAGTGTATACCTAAGGGCTCGTTTTTCCGTGTTTTTAACACAATAATAATGAGATATAACAGACAGTAATGCCAAGGAATGTACAGGGGAAGTTATTAACATTAATGGAATGTAAATAAGAAGAAAGAAAAGTGGATGAAAAAATTACCAACTGTAAGCAGGAATCGAACCTACGACCTTCGAATTACGCGTTCGATGCTCTAACCACTGAGCTATTACAGCGGCACTCCCTCCATCCACTTTTTTGGGTTTATCTGTGAATTTTTTAGAAGTAGGAGTGACAGTCAGCGCCATCTATAAGCCAAACAACGAGTGTGAAAACACTCTTATGCGCATGTTTGGCGTCACGTAGCACGTGAACTTATTATGAGCGGGCAGCTGATTAATTGTCCCTCTTATACAACCCAAACACACCAAGTCTGCCAGTACGAGACCCTCGTTCAATGAAATAAGGGAAAGAAGTGTATACCTAAGGGCTCGTTTTTCCGTGTTTTTAACACAATAATAATGAGATATAACAGACAGTAATGCCAAGGAATGTACAGGGGAAGTTATTAACATTAATGGAATGTAAATAAGAAGAAAGAAAAGTGGATGAAAAAATTACCAACTGTAAGCAGGAATCGAACCTACGACCTTCGAATTACGCGTTCGATGCTCTAACCACTGAGCTATTACAGCGGCACTCCCTCCATCCACTTTTTTGGGTTTATCTGTGAATTTTTTAGAAGTAGGAGTGACAGTCAGCGCCATCTATAAGCCAAACAACGAGTGTGAAAACACTCTTATGCGCATGTTTGGCGTCACGTAGCACGTGAACTTATTATGAGCGGGCAGCTGATTAATTGTCCCTCTTATACAACCCAAACACACCAAGTCTGCCAGTACGAGACCCTCGTTCAATGAAATAAGGGAAAGAAGTGTATACCTAAGGGCTCGTTTTTCCGTGTTTTTAACACAATAATAATGAGATATAACAGACAGTAATGCCAAGGAATGTACAGGGGAAGTTATTAACATTAATGGAATGTAAATAAGAAGAAAGAAAAGTGGATGAAAAAATTACCAACTGTAAGCAGGAATCGAACCTACGACCTTCGAATTACGCGTTCGATGCTCTAACCACTGAGCTATTACAGCGGCACTCCCTCCATCCACTTTTTTGGGTTTATCTGTGAATTTTTTAGAAGTAGGAGTGACAGTCAGCGCCATCTATAAGCCAAACAACGAGTGTGAAAACACTCTTATGCGCATGTTTGGCGTCACGTAGCACGTGAACTTATTATGAGCGGGCAGCTGATTAATTGTCCCTCTTATACAACCCAAACACACCAAGTCTGCCAGTACGAGACCCTCGTTCAATGAAATAAGGGAAAGAAGTGTATACCTAAGGGCTCGTTTTTCCGTGTTTTTAACACAATAATAATGAGATATAACAGACAGTAATGCCAAGGAATGTACAGGGGAAGTTATTAACATTAATGGAATGTAAATAAGAAGAAAGAAAAGTGGATGAAAAAATTACCAACTGTAAGCAGGAATCGAACCTACGACCTTCGAATTACGCGTTCGATGCTCTAACCACTGAGCTATTACAGCGGCACTCCCTCCATCCACTTTTTTGGGTTTATCTGTGAATTTTTTAGAAGTAGGAGTGACAGTCAGCGCCATCTATAAGCCAAACAACGAGTGTGAAAACACTCTTATGCGCATGTTTGGCGTCACGTAGCACGTGAACTTATTATGAGCGGGCAGCTGATTAATTGTCCCTCTTATACAACCCAAACACACCAAGTCTGCCAGTACGAGACCCTCGTTCAATGAAATAAGGGAAAGAAGTGTATACCTAAGGGCTCGTTTTTCCGTGTTTTTAACACAATAATAATGAGATATAACAGACAGTAATGCCAAGGAATGTACAGGGGAAGTTATTAACATTAATGGAATGTAAATAAGAAGAAAGAAAAGTGGATGAAAAAATTACCAACTGTAAGCAGGAATCGAACCTACGACCTTCGAATTACGCGTTCGATGCTCTAACCACTGAGCTATTACAGCGGCACTCCCTCCATCCACTTTTTTGGGTTTATCTGTGAATTTTTTAGAAGTAGGAGTGACAGTCAGCGCCATCTATAAGCCAAACAACGAGTGTGAAAACACTCTTATGCGCATGTTTGGCGTCACGTAGCACGTGAACTTATTATGAGCGGGCAGCTGATTAATTGTCCCTCTTATACAACCCAAACACACCAAGTCTGCCAGTACGAGACCCTCGTTCAATGAAATAAGGGAAAGAAGTGTATACCTAAGGGCTCGTTTTTCCGTGTTTTTAACACAATAATAATGAGATATAACAGACAGTAATGCCAAGGAATGTACAGGGGAAGTTATTAACATTAATGGAATGTAAATAAGAAGAAAGAAAAGTGGATGAAAAAATTACCAACTGTAAGCAGGAATCGAACCTACGACCTTCGAATTACGCGTTCGATGCTCTAACCACTGAGCTATTACAGCGGCACTCCCTCCATCCACTTTTTTGGGTTTATCTGTGAATTTTTTAGAAGTAGGAGTGACAGTCAGCGCCATCTATAAGCCAAACAACGAGTGTGAAAACACTCTTATGCGCATGTTTGGCGTCACGTAGCACGTGAACTTATTATGAGCGGGCAGCTGATTAATTGTCCCTCTTATACAACCCAAACACACCAAGTCTGCCAGTACGAGACCCTCGTTCAATGAAATAAGGGAAAGAAGTGTATACCTAAGGGCTCGTTTTTCCGTGTTTTTAACACAATAATAATGAGATATAACAGACAGTAATGCCAAGGAATGTACAGGGGAAGTTATTAACATTAATGGAATGTAAATAAGAAGAAAGAAAAGTGGATGAAAAAATTACCAACTGTAAGCAGGAATCGAACCTACGACCTTCGAATTACGCGTTCGATGCTCTAACCACTGAGCTATTACAGCGGCACTCCCTCCATCCACTTTTTTGGGTTTATCTGTGAATTTTTTAGAAGTAGGAGTGACAGTCAGCGCCATCTATAAGCCAAACAACGAGTGTGAAAACACTCTTATGCGCATGTTTGGCGTCACGTAGCACGTGAACTTATTATGAGCGGGCAGCTGATTAATTGTCCCTCTTATACAACCCAAACACACCAAGTCTGCCAGTACGAGACCCTCGTTCAATGAAATAAGGGAAAGAAGTGTATACCTAAGGGCTCGTTTTTCCGTGTTTTTAACACAATAATAATGAGATATAACAGACAGTAATGCCAAGGAATGTACAGGGGAAGTTATTAACATTAATGGAATGTAAATAAGAAGAAAGAAAAGTGGATGAAAAAATTACCAACTGTAAGCAGGAATCGAACCTACGACCTTCGAATTACGCGTTCGATGCTCTAACCACTGAGCTATTACAGCGGCACTCCCTCCATCCACTTTTTTGGGTTTATCTGTGAATTTTTTAGAAGTAGGAGTGACAGTCAGCGCCATCTATAAGCCAAACAACGAGTGTGAAAACACTCTTATGCGCATGTTTGGCGTCACGTAGCACGTGAACTTATTATGAGCGGGCAGCTGATTAATTGTCCCTCTTATACAACCCAAACACACCAAGTCTGCCAGTACGAGACCCTCGTTCAATGAAATAAGGGAAAGAAGTGTATACCTAAGGGCTCGTTTTTCCGTGTTTTTAACACAATAATAATGAGATATAACAGACAGTAATGCCAAGGAATGTACAGGGGAAGTTATTAACATTAATGGAATGTAAATAAGAAGAAAGAAAAGTGGATGAAAAAATTACCAACTGTAAGCAGGAATCGAACCTACGACCTTCGAATTACGCGTTCGATGCTCTAACCACTGAGCTATTACAGCGGCACTCCCTCCATCCACTTTTTTGGGTTTATCTGTGAATTTTTTAGAAGTAGGAGTGACAGTCAGCGCCATCTATAAGCCAAACAACGAGTGTGAAAACACTCTTATGCGCATGTTTGGCGTCACGTAGCACGTGAACTTATTATGAGCGGGCAGCTGATTAATTGTCCCTCTTATACAACCCAAACACACCAAGTCTGCCAGTACGAGACCCTCGTTCAATGAAATAAGGGAAAGAAGTGTATACCTAAGGGCTCGTTTTTCCGTGTTTTTAACACAATAATAATGAGATATAACAGACAGTAATGCCAAGGAATGTACAGGGGAAGTTATTAACATTAATGGAATGTAAATAAGAAGAAAGAAAAGTGGATGAAAAAATTACCAACTGTAAGCAGGAATCGAACCTACGACCTTCGAATTACGCGTTCGATGCTCTAACCACTGAGCTATTACAGCGGCACTCCCTCCATCCACTTTTTTGGGTTTATCTGTGAATTTTTTAGAAGTAGGAGTGACAGTCAGCGCCATCTATAAGCCAAACAACGAGTGTGAAAACACTCTTATGCGCATGTTTGGCGTCACGTAGCACGTGAACTTATTATGAGCGGGCAGCTGATTAATTGTCCCTCTTATACAACCCAAACACACCAAGTCTGCCAGTACGAGACCCTCGTTCAATGAAATAAGGGAAAGAAGTGTATACCTAAGGGCTCGTTTTTCCGTGTTTTTAACACAATAATAATGAGATATAACAGACAGTAATGCCAAGGAATGTACAGGGGAAGTTATTAACATTAATGGAATGTAAATAAGAAGAAAGAAAAGTGGATGAAAAAATTACCAACTGTAAGCAGGAATCGAACCTACGACCTTCGAATTACGCGTTCGATGCTCTAACCACTGAGCTATTACAGCGGCACTCCCTCCATCCACTTTTTTGGGTTTATCTGTGAATTTTTTAGAAGTAGGAGTGACAGTCAGCGCCATCTATAAGCCAAACAACGAGTGTGAAAACACTCTTATGCGCATGTTTGGCGTCACGTAGCACGTGAACTTATTATGAGCGGGCAGCTGATTAATTGTCCCTCTTATACAACCCAAACACACCAAGTCTGCCAGTACGAGACCCTCGTTCAATGAAATAAGGGAAAGAAGTGTATACCTAAGGGCTCGTTTTTCCGTGTTTTTAACACAATAATAATGAGATATAACAGACAGTAATGCCAAGGAATGTACAGGGGAAGTTATTAACATTAATGGAATGTAAATAAGAAGAAAGAAAAGTGGATGAAAAAATTACCAACTGTAAGCAGGAATCGAACCTACGACCTTCGAATTACGCGTTCGATGCTCTAACCACTGAGCTATTACAGCGGCACTCCCTCCATCCACTTTTTTGGGTTTATCTGTGAATTTTTTAGAAGTAGGAGTGACAGTCAGCGCCATCTATAAGCCAAACAACGAGTGTGAAAACACTCTTATGCGCATGTTTGGCGTCACGTAGCACGTGAACTTATTATGAGCGGGCAGCTGATTAATTGTCCCTCTTATACAACCCAAACACACCAAGTCTGCCAGTACGAGACCCTCGTTCAATGAAATAAGGGAAAGAAGTGTATACCTAAGGGCTCGTTTTTCCGTGTTTTTAACACAATAATAATGAGATATAACAGACAGTAATGCCAAGGAATGTACAGGGGAAGTTATTAACATTAATGGAATGTAAATAAGAAGAAAGAAAAGTGGATGAAAAAATTACCAACTGTAAGCAGGAATCGAACCTACGACCTTCGAATTACGCGTTCGATGCTCTAACCACTGAGCTATTACAGCGGCACTCCCTCCATCCACTTTTTTGGGTTTATCTGTGAATTTTTTAGAAGTAGGAGTGACAGTCAGCGCCATCTATAAGCCAAACAACGAGTGTGAAAACACTCTTATGCGCATGTTTGGCGTCACGTAGCACGTGAACTTATTATGAGCGGGCAGCTGATTAATTGTCCCTCTTATACAACCCAAACACACCAAGTCTGCCAGTACGAGACCCTCGTTCAATGAAATAAGGGAAAGAAGTGTATACCTAAGGGCTCGTTTTTCCGTGTTTTTAACACAATAATAATGAGATATAACAGACAGTAATGCCAAGGAATGTACAGGGGAAGTTATTAACATTAATGGAATGTAAATAAGAAGAAAGAAAAGTGGATGAAAAAATTACCAACTGTAAGCAGGAATCGAACCTACGACCTTCGAATTACGCGTTCGATGCTCTAACCACTGAGCTATTACAGCGGCACTCCCTCCATCCACTTTTTTGGGTTTATCTGTGAATTTTTTAGAAGTAGGAGTGACAGTCAGCGCCATCTATAAGCCAAACAACGAGTGTGAAAACACTCTTATGCGCATGTTTGGCGTCACGTATATATATATATATATATATATATATATATATATATATATATATATATATATATATATATATATATATATATATATATATATACTTGTGCCAAAGTTTATCTTTTATCTCTTGATATCTGGACTGACTACACAGATATTTTTGTTGATTATGAACATGTTAGCAGTAAATTGCTATTCAAGATTTGACAATGTGTACGATTATAGGTGCTTCAGTCCATTTTGAACATTCGGAAAACTTTCTTTTCATGTGTGGGCTGCCCTGAATACACGTTTTTGCGTAGACCTTTGGGCAGTGGCATAGCCAGGGGTACGGGCCCACACCGGGCCCGTGCCCCCTCCCCCCGAATTTTTTTTTTTCGCCATGGCATGCAGTGAGAAAAATGACCATTTTAAAACGTTGCCCTTCCCCTCTCCCCCATAAAAACAATTCTGTCTATGCCACTGGTCTTAAGGTGTGGTTGCACAGCCGCACCTGCAAGCGTGCATGTGTGAACAGCGCGCGTGGAGCACTGCAACGGCACGATTACCATTAATTACCATTAATTATGCTATCAGACAACCACCAACAACGTTAGTAGTGATTACATCTCAGTTCCTGCGACGTCAGAAGATTGCGAACGCAGTAGTGCTTTGAACTACGCGCCGAAGAGTTGTCAGCCAATGTGGTACAGGCAGTGCCAAATTATTTGTCGCAGCATTGGAACCACGGGAGTTCTAGAATAGTCGGGTCATCTTTGGGACGTTCTGCAAAGGGTGTGGTTTGTGTGCATGGTGAGCACGGGGCGATGACAGTTATGTCAGTTTTATTCAATCCCAACTGCAAAACTGCTTGCGATTGCACTTTTTTTTTATTAAGTGTGACATTCGCTTCGATCTAACCGCCGTTAGCTCTCGCCCGTGGTCATAAAGATGTGGGAACATTTTTCTTACCTGGAGAAACTCCGAACTTTTCACAGAATAGCAGTGTCAAGTCGCCGTCGGCGCGTTTCAACCACACAGCAAAAAGTGCGATGGCCGCACACACCAAAAGGAGCGGCAAAGAAAGCGCGGCAATAATCATTTTCCGTCGGATGGCGTTCTGGACCCTCCGTACGTTTGTGCGGAACGGGTGTCTCTTATCGGAATGCGACGACTGTCCGGACACCTAGGGCGTCTCTGGCGTTGCGCAGACGTTTTCAAACCCGGCCGCTTTTAATCACACCAATCAAGAAAGAGCACGCGTGTGCGCACAGCCAGAAAGCGTGCCTGTCAGATGAAGATAGCGATACACATATGTGCTCTCAAATTCCGTGAAGGCGTGGCCTTTCAGTCTCAATCAGTTGTTAGATAAAAGAGTGTTCTCCGATAAAAAGTTCGCGCGAGCGAATGTCTAATGCGTATCTTCCCGAGCTGGCACCGCGATTAATCAGCAGTTACCGCGCCGGTAAAGGACGCACTGTCCCATAGAGTGCAATCTGCAGAACCGACAGGATGCCAACCCGTTTTGACTGTTTTTACTTCATAGATTACGATTTCCGATCTGTCTCACTGAAATCCCTTGAGCTCGAATATCCCCTGTTTAGGTCTCGTAAGACACCTCTGAATACACTTGTCGATCTTGAGTAACTTCTACCTTACTGGGATAAATGAAAGCATTGATGAACACCACAATGCCACAAGAAGGTCGTGATCGCAACCCTGTTGAGACATCCCCAAGCCAAAACAAGCCGCGACAAGCCACAGTCGCTGCAGCCGCGCATTTGTTGATGCGTGCGCGCTCTCACGTGTGTTCGCGTACAGGGACTTGGCGTTTTGATGTGCATTTCTCTGTCGTTTCTCGTGAGTTTTCTTGCGTCTTTCTATATCTGTTTACCGGCTTACAAATTCATTCACTCTTGCAATCCTGATTTCCTATTTAAATTTCATTTACGTCGATGCAGAGCTTCGCAGCGGTCGTTTCACAAACGTTTGCCAGTGCGTCAACTTGCGCGTTTCTTTCCTATTTGGTAATTTGTCAAAATAAAGAACAGAGTGATATAGCTTAATTGGTATGTGCTTATTTTTTTGTCTTCGTGTCGGAAGCGGCCACGTAATCTCAGTTACACACTTCTTGTTTTCTTCCAGTTGGTTGAGTCTGAGCTGACTTGCGTTGAATAAGCGTGTACTTGGCAAAAGTGTTCATTGCACTGTTTCCGCAGGACATATAGTTACCTGGATTAGCCATGGCCAGTGGCAGTGGAGAGCCACAGAATGACGGGCCATTGCCGACCTGTGTCATAGTGCTTGGAATGGCAGGGTCTGGCAAAACGACGTGGGTACAGGTGCGTGATACTTCGTGTCATTTTTGTTGTTGTTACGAGTATTGCGTCAGATTCTTCGACGTTATGTTTTTTTTGTGTGTGTGTGCGAGAAAAGTTTATCCAGGTTCTACTGGCGTGAGTTATTTTGTCTGTAATTCTCGTTCGCGTGCTTGTAAACAGTCACTTGTGAATCATTTCAGACCACTCGCACATTCTTAGTATCCAGCATAAATATCACCTGCTTTCATTACGATATGTCGCCTTTGTCGGGGCACAAGCGCCATGAATGACCTGCAAGATTTCAGAGGTATTCCTAGTTTTCAGGTCAGCTATACTTGAACGAAACCCCGGAGGTATAAACGATGTACTCGGAAAACCCGCAACTACTGTCATGTTTTGTTTTTTTCTACACCTCCGTAGCACACCGCTTTTATGCTCTAGCCAGAAGTGGTGTGGGCTGTAAAGCCTAGGGCAGAGAGCGCAAACTATCCGGCGATTTCGTATTGGAATAGGAAGTAAATGTGTGTTTACTAGGCTGACTTGCCGGTTGTTGTGCAAATTGTGCAGTATTGTTGCTGAACTTATTGCAGCGGTTGACAGCTCATCTGCACACTGTCAAAAGACCGCCGTACGTTGTGAACCTGGACCCAGCCTGCAGCCGTGTTCCGTACCCTGCCAATGTGGGTGCGTACATTGTTTTTAAAGTTCTTGTTTACGTAGCAAACGCGCCGTGTAGATACACCCGTGAGCAGAAGTATGCGTACCACTGCAGCCTGTGCTATAATCATCATCTGCACCACCTAGTAACAAATCGTCTGCTGCCGAGAGCACAGCTATGGCAGCACGCTCTTGACAGCAGGCAGCGCAGATGGCAATTTGGTTGTGGGCTCCCGTGGTCTTTATACTTTTGCTTACAAGTGTACAGTCGTCAGCATGCTTAACACAAACACTCCGCAGCACGGCATTGACTGGTTTGACTGATGCCAACCACGAAGTGCTGGGCGCTCTTGCCGAGATAATATCTCGGCATGCTTAGATAGTATGTTGGCATATATGGGCAACATCTCGGCAACAGAACCCAAAGCTACGTGGCAGGCGTAAGTCCAACCGTTTCAAACCACGTGGCGGAGCGTTCGTGCTAATTGTGCTGACGGCTGTACATAAGGGGCTGCTGTAGTGACAGCAAGCTAGTGACAGTCCCTTTGGGAACCAAGTTTCTTGTCATGTCACTGTTTAAGTGCTGCTTTCATTTGTATCTCTTTGAGCACTTCGATTTTTGACAGCCTCTGTGCATGCGGTGCCCAGTTTTTGCTCCACAAGTGTATAAAACGTTTTTCATGCTACTACTGCTACTAATGTGTACTAAGTGGAATTCTAGGTCACATTAGGAATCGTGCTCAAAATAATGGTGTGTGTTTAGCTTTGCGCTACATAGCTATCTCCCCAAATCGAAGGAGCTACTGCACAATAACACTAAAAACAGTGAGTGAGCATCTCAGCAAAGCAGTGTGCTCACTGTGTGCCAAGTAAACGCTTCTTTTAGATTCTTTGGGCTTTGCTGAGATGCAGCATTACTGTAAAATTGAAACTGAGCTCAGAATGGAAACTTGAGCGAGTTGTTATGCGTTCATCTTGGTTAATACTACAGTGCACCAAGGGACAATGACAAAGAATAAGAGCACCTGGGGTCCTGTGTTTCTTATTCTTTTCATCGCCTGATGTGCGCTGTATCAACGAAGATGAAAAACTGCAGTCTCTTTATTAATTTTTTGTTGATGTGCAACATGTATGCCTTATCTTTTTCCTCACATTTAAAACTGATTTCTATTTGCAGATATCAGAGACACTGTGAAGTACAAGGAAGTCATGAAACAGTATCCTTTGACTTGAAATGATAATGGCAACAGGCCGCGCTGACTGATGCTCTCACGTTTAAGGGCACATACATGCCCCTAGAATGGAAGGAGAGATAGCCGCCATAATAGCTCAGTTGGCAGATTATGGGACGCGTTATTCGAAGGTCGCAGGTTCGGTTTCTGTCTACGGCAAGTTATCTTTTAGTCCACTTTTCTTTCTTCATAATTATATTACAATTACTTCTAGTAACATCTTCTATACTTTCCTTGGCATAATAGTCTTTCAGTTCTTGTTAATAATGCACATGTGTGTATTTAAAAATTTTTTTGAAGGATATATTGCTTGACAGTTTGGGAATTCATTGCGAAAAATTTCTTTAATGCGCTGAAAGATGAGCAACCAAATAAGGTGACTTGCATTGTAATGCTAAGGTGCTAGTCAACTTTATAAAGACGAGATGTCAGTAAACATATAGAAACGTTTTGTCCGAAAAGCTGGTGTCTAAGATGTGTAATGTGTGTAACGAAAACTCCACTTGTGCTGCACAAGGCAGCAACAGGCTATCTGAAAGATCATTGCGAGTAACCTCCCAGCTTGTGAGATGTTTTGGTTCCCTAACACAGGGTTCTCTAGTTTTTCTACTCCATCTCCTCTTTTAGATAAACAAAGCACTCATATGGTCACCTTATTACCTCTTGTTGCTTATTTCTGACACTTCTTTATTTGGCAGCTTGTCTATTATTAATTTTACTGTGTAAATTATATGTTGCATATGAACCATCTGTATGTACTTGTTCATTTGTATTTTGACTCCCAGGTATTTGATATAAAAGTGAGCTAAAATGCAATCTTTATTCATGTAGGTATATATGAATGCACTCAGTTTTGCCGAACACTGATGCACTCAGTTTTGTTGCTTGCATAGATTATATGAGGGTTTGGAACGTGTTTCTGCAATTGCGAGGCTTTTGTTTTAGTCAGGAAGCGCGCAATTTATTTGCTTCCTTAGCTGTTTACAGGTATGGCTTAGGCCCGAATGGTGCCATCGTCACATCACTCAACCTTTTCTCCACTCGCTTCTACCAGGTAAGTTTTCTGTGACGAGCTTCTTGATAACTGGCACTTTCTTTCGTTATAGTTATTCTCCATAAAAGCCGCAAGCTCACAGTATGCTATCAGCTTCGAACTGACAGACTGAGTTGTTTGTTCAAGAATTGTTGCTTGGAGCCACTGTTCAGACAAGATGCTTGCCTTGACAGAGAAAATTACTGCTCTACTTTTCTGGTTCCAGCGACATATGTTGTTCAATAACTTCTCTCTCTTTTTTAGAGTGTTAGTTCAGTCTTTGCATGAGCGTGAGTCATGAGTGAGCAGTTCTCAAGTGTGAAGCGCTGCAGCCAAGCGGACAATAAATCCAACCTAACCTTGCTGGCTGACTAGAAACAATGAATTTTCCAGTGTTTGGATACTTCTCTGTCAATTCTGCCTTCTTGTTTTTCCATTATTAGGCTTTAATATTGGTGCGTAAAACTCTTGACATTTCTTTTTCTTCATGATGATTGTTCATTCTACTCTTATTTCACAAGCTGAGGCACTACAGAGAACGGTGTTGATCTTGCATTTGTGATGGGCACATGCCTGCAGTCTATTCCAAATTTGTCGTAGTTCGTTCGAAAGTGGTCCTCTTGTAAGATATGAACATTCTGTAAATTATGGTAAATCTTTTAAAAGTATTGAATGATGGGTTGACCAAGACTCGAGAAATAAAAAAATGCATGAGAGAATTCGCAGTGGTACTTGCATAGCCCCCCCTTTTTTTTTTGGCATTGCACAGAGCTAAATATAGGGCAACTTGCTCCAAGCTAGTTTACGTATCTACCTGTAGTGGGCATCGTCAGGGAAGCTGTGTTGCTGAAAACAACGAAAGAACTATCCAAGCTTTCTGCTTCTTGAAAGCCATTAGTGAAGCCATTAGGAACAAGAACATCGTTCTGTATTTTGTTAGTGGCAGGCATAGTGTACATACAGTACTAATTTCCTCCCTATGTATCGATGCACAGATTCTTACAATATACCTGCCCTAGTGTAGTGGATTGCCAGTTGGACATTAGCTGGGAACAATTTTTTTTTGTCATGTCACAATTTAAATGTATGTGTGCATTGTGGGGAACTTCTTGCCTACTACCGTGTAAATTTATTGTTGAAGCAATGCAAATGGTGCCAAAAGGGCAATTACACAGTAAGCAGAGTTTAGGTGCTGTCTAAATTCACTGTTGGTTCTTAAGGGGCCATAAACCACCTCCAATATTCTTTCAAACATTTCAAGTAAACACGTGCATCGTGTGAAGAATGCCATCGCGATCAACAATTCTACACGTGGCAGCGCTACGAGCCAGCCACCAGCGCACCACAAATTCCAAGAAAGAATCTCTCCTACTTTTCGGGCCTTTTGTGCCTCCTCGTGACGCATCGTTTCAATATCTCTAATGCACCGATCCAAATAGGCTGTGATTGGTCGAGCGAGAGCCTACGACTTCCGGTCAGTCCACAAGCAGCTAGCTGTCCGCGCTGCTTGTTGTTGTTTGTCGTGTTGCCTGTGTGCGTGCGCCCGCTCACGAATCAGCTGTAGAGGTTGTCTGGCACGACGTGTCTCCGTATGGGTCAATAATGTTGGCGATCTTTTGAAGGTGTGCGCGCATCGCAGGGTCCATGCCGGCATGGTTCGTATAGACATGGCAGTCACGGTTCGCCAACAAGCACACAGCTACAACGCAACTGATGGAGTCACCGCGACCGGAAGTAGACAGTGTTTCAAGCAGTGCGCCAGCGATGACGTATATCAATGCAAAATTCGCAGGGGCGTTCGGCAAGAAGGAAAAGCGGCTTGGGAAAGGATACCATGGAGGGTAGCGCAGGAGAAAGTGAAAGAAGTGATCTTTGCTGTTTTGATAGTGAAATGCGTCTAACTCCGCTATTACGACACGGTTTTGAAAAATTCTCACGGCTCCGTGCTCGTTGTACACTCGTGCACAATTTCCCCTCCACAACTGAATTTTGACCTCTGAATGGTTTACGGGCTCTTTAATGTGGTTCTGCTTTGCCATCTCGCAGGTTGTGCAGTTGATACACAAAAGGAAGTCTGAGCTTGAGTAAGTAATGAGCCCCTCTTGTTTTAGCAGATGGCTGGCAGCACCAGCTTAAACGAATTTTTCAATCGCATGTCAACTCATTGCTTACAGGTATGTCATCTTTGACACTCCGGGACAGATCGAAGTCTTCACCTGGTCTGCATCTGGGAATATCATCACAGAAACTCTGGTTTGTGCATAGTCCTTGTTTGCAGCTATTGCATACACAGACACAAACACGGGGGCAAACAGGGACAATATGCCTATTCTGTGCGTTGAGTGGGTGATAAAGGCATGAAATAAGGGGGTCTGATCAATGGGTACTGCTGAAGCTAACATTTAGGTATAGATACACTCAAACCTCGTTATAACAAAGTTGCATCTTACACAAAAATGAGGTTGTTATATAGAAAAATTGTTATAAAGGTATATTCCTAGCACTATATCTATTGCAAGGATGTTTTTCATGTACTTTGTTATAACCAATATTTCGTTATATCGGGGTTTGAGTGTGCTTGCTTTGAAGGTAAATCCCCTTGCTGAGATATTGACTCCAGTAAAATGTCCTTTGTTAACAAGATCTGTGTTTGTGTTTCACTTTCATCCACTACTTCACGTAATCATAATGTCAAAAATATAGTTACACTAGCACCAACTGTACTCGGACAACAAGAGGCACCATGAAGAAACAAAGCTGTAGTGTGTGACGGACTTGGCCAAATGGCTACCCCCTTGACTTTGTCGTATTTCAAAAGTTGACATGAAAATATTCTCCAGTAGGCAGCTTCTAGACAGTCTCATTATTATTAATTTTTTCAAGCAGTATCTTGTGTGCAGCTTATTCATTCATATTGGGAGCAAAGTTTTGAGTAAAGTGCGCGGACAATGATGCAGGAAGAAAAGCAACACACCACAGTTCTTTTTATTGAATGCGTTTTGCTGGGAACCCTACTTACGATGTGCAATTGACTAGCTCAAGCAAGCCCCATCCTCATTTACTTCGTAGCCTTGTGTGACCTGCCCAATGTTCTCCAGCACGAGGTAGCAGCATTGCTTGGTGCTCTTCCATTTCAGGCATCTGAATTTCCCACCGTGGTAGTGTACGTGATGGACATGGTTCGCAGCACAAACCCAGTCACATTCATGTCCAACATGCTTTACGCATGCAGTATTCTCTACAGGACAAAGCTGCCTTTTATTATTGCCATGAACAAGGTAAGCTGCTTCATGATCGCCTACCGTTGCAGGCAACTGTGTTTCTGAAGGGCAAAGACTTACAATCGGGTTCTACTTTTTGGGTGTATCATAGTTGGTATAGAATGTCATATACTTGTTGGCATAAGTTTAAACCTGGTGCATAATGTGCAAACATGACAGTACTCTTATTTTAGTGCACATTATGCCATGCTTCACACATCTTGAACCATTCAGTTATAGGTTAAAGGGGTGGTACCCTCAAATTTCGAGTCTAAATAAAGCCTCTTGTGAATTTCCTCTGATTACTAGGACACTCCGCACGTATAGTCGAACAAACGTTTATAAACATGTTTTAGTTCACCTCCAAAGTGTACCTAAATGCTCATTCTTCCGACCAAAGCCCATCGCAAGCGCGTCTAGAACTGTCGGAGCTCTGTAGGCAGGGCTACGAAAGTTGCAGTGACGTCGCACCAGATCTGTAGAGGGCGTAGGCGCATGCAGGTTTCCCCTCCAGGGGAAGGAAGGTTCATCGCAGCTCACCCCTTTCCTATTATGTCAGTGTATGAGGCTGACTCGCGCCTACTTTTTATTATGTCGATGTGTGGGGGGTGTGTTTGCACATACCCCCCTCGTAGGTGACTATGGGAGTGGCCGCCCCCTTACCCCCCTCTAGTGCATACCGGCAAAGCATCGCGGCTTCTACACGTATGTTTTGCTGGTGCTTGCGTGGCATGTGTGTGCAAGAAAACAAGCGAGAGCAGACAATAATCAGCACGACGTGCGTAAGTGCCTCGTGTGGCCCCATGACCAAGCCAGCTAGACTGCTATATCACAACCCAATTCGGCGCTCAGATACCGAAACTGAAAATTGTTCACATAAAAAGTCGATATTAATTTATTTAGCGAGAATAATTGAATCTTGGTGTGTGCAAAGAACACTCAAGACGCAGAAATGGTGACACCCCCCTCCTTATAAACATACGAAAAGAAGGGCGTGGGAGCCTTTATTTATCTGTAACTGTTTTCTTGTGCTGCTGGAAGCTACATTTTATTGCCCTAAATATGAGAAATAAATGCAATGGTTTTTGTAGTGATGCCTTTTTCAATGCTAATGCCTTTTCATTCTTCTTGTGCTTGGTCATTGGTCAGGGTGACACTGCACGCCGCTGTGACCAATGACCAAGTGTGGCTGCATTTCCGATGGAGGCGGAAATGCTGTAGCCCCGTGTTAAAGAACCCCGGATGGTCGAAATTTCTGTAGTACTCCACTACAGCGGCTCTCATAATCATATGGTGGTTTTGGGATGTTAACCCTCACAAATAAATTGATCGAAGAAAGTCAAATCAAAGTCAAAGGCATTAGCATCAGAACATGTGCAATTTGTCTAATCAAGCTCTCATTTGCAGAATGAAGGTGGGTACAGATTAACTGACACTACTGGTCTGCTTATGTCGTTGTTAGCTCAGATGAAAAGCAATCATCTAGGAAAGGTGTTGGCCTTTGTTTTGAGTCATTGACGGGGATGAATTTTTCACCAGCCTCGTTGCAAAGAAGCTATTTTTCTGAAAAATATGTTAAGGGTATGCCTGGTTGTGTCATGCTAAATATATGTGGATCACAACATTACTTTTATTTTATTGCCTTATACAGGCCATTCGCTGTTGTAAACAAACTGCATATAATGGTGAACATAAAGAAATAGTGGGCAGTGTACCATCAATTTATTTTGGTTTTTTCGTTCATAATTGGTTACAGCAGAGACAATTAGAATTGGTTAGGTTAGGTTAGCTTCTTTTTTTCTTTCTCCCTGAAATCAATTTGTCCTTGAGCGAGGTCTGATGAGTGCCTCATGCGTCTCGCGCAGGTTGATGTGGTGGACCACCAGTTTGCGGTGCAGTGGATGCAAGACTTTGAGGTCTTTCAGGATGCGCTTCAAGGCGAGACGTCGCACGTCTCCAACCTCAGTCGTTCGCTCAGCTACGTGCTGGACGAGTTCTACGCCAACCTGAATGCCGTTGGCGTGTCTGCCGTGACAGGAAAGGGTGTGCTCGAGTTCATCGAGGCCCTGCAGAAAGCTCGTCATGAATACGACACGTGAGTAGCTGCAATTGTGGGATTGACTACGGTCTTTGCGGCAGCGTGAACAAAGCACTAGCGATCTCATTAGGGGTGTGTGAACATATTGATACATAACAGCCGCTAAACACGGCTGCGTGAAAGAGGAGGACGAAGTGAGTTTTCGTTTGATGCTGGACTGGTGCCATCTTGCTCATCGAGTGCTGTGCGTTGTAAATAGATTATTAAAGAAGTTACTCGTAACAATATTAACAATTCTGAAAAACGAATCGAATAGCACATATTTGTACTACCGAATATTTTTGTAATAATTTTTGAACAATCAGCATTGATGTGGAAACCCCACAGGAACCATACGTTGAAAGAGTGAAGGATCGTTTTTGTTTTAATCGGTGAAATACAAAGATGCACGCAGGTAAAGTTTTCACGAGACTATCAAAACTATACTCATCATTGGACAAAGGAATTTTTGCTTTGAGCTCCAGTGTTGCTAAAGTGATTGTGTCCTCAACCCACTGTCATTATCCTGAGATTCGTTATGTTCATTCATAAAGTGTTATGAAATGTTATTTAACCTTTTGATCTTAGTGTCAAGCTGGTGACAAAGTGCCACCTCGAATACAAAATAACTGCTGTATTCAGCCTATAGTTAAAAATACCTTTGAGATTCTAGTTTTTACTGTATATGGGCTTACCTCAGTTTACATAATTGTGGCATGTTTTGCTGGCTAAACTTAATGGCAGTGTTGCTTATTAGTTTTTGTATATTTGTTTGAGATAATTCCGCCTTTCTTTAAAATGGCTGTCTTACTCTTCAAAGGCTATTGTATTCGGTATGTGCAGTCAAACCACTTAACAAGAGACACTAACATAAAAGACAAATGGGTGTAAGAGACACTAATGTGCCTACAGCAAAATAAGGGTTGATAGAAAATGCATACGTGGTACTTATATTCTTGCTTGTTAACAATCATTAGAGTTTATTGCTTGCTTCCATTTGTAGGTACCGGCACTTATTCATATATGTCAACTAACGCTTGCCTAGCTCTGACACATACGCATAAACACATACACATTTTAAGTATCAGTCAGTGCACAAGTGAGTAAGCATCCTTGTGTGCCCAAAGCCCCATACTCTCCTTGAACTCTTGTTTTGTACTCCTTTCTTGTTGTCTCTTGCACGTTATTTTGTACACATTTATTTGCATCTTTCACGTGACCAGAAATATGCACTTCATAAATTTCAGTGTGCAAAACCTGTGTCCCCATAATGCCAGGCAACTGAAATACAAATAGTATAGTTCATCAGTGAAACATGCCAAGAAATTGACAGTCGTCTGACTCACCAGACAGGAATACTGAGCAAGTGTTCACTCCAAGTGGAACATTACTCACAGTCTTGCGAACCAAAGTGGGTGTTTCGTTTCGCGGCAAAGGGAGATCGCCGAAGTTTTTTTGCGAAATGCTTCGTTTACGTTCGTTTGCACAAGGGTGGCCATGTGACACGAATTGCATCTCCCTTATTATAAGGACGAGGGAGTTAAACAGTGTTTGCAGGTGCCCATGTGACTGGGGTGTAAAAGATCTGCTTTCATCGACACTCAAAATTCTATCAGCCTAGCTTAAATTCTCTGATCGCTTAGAATAATTTATTTTTCATAACTCAGATATTTTTCATATCTATAATAACAAGTGGATAAGTGGCCGTGTCTTATGCAAGTCTTTTTACTACTTTTCACAGTGTATATAGACCGGAGTATGAGCAGCTCAAGAAGAAAAAGGTGAGTGATTCTGAATTTTCTTTTTTTTTTTTCTACGAAATCTTATAAATACTGTCATGTCATAATTTTCTATATCTTATTGAATTTTATACTGTTTATTATTATTTTTCATCTCTTGAATTCTTCATATCTATTACGTGTCTGTAATTTCTCACAGCCTACATTTGAGCTAGTGTTTCAGACCACATTTAGAAGAAGCAGTTCCATCCATGGATACAACCAGTGGGATCACTTAAGCTGTAGGCGCTGTTTCCATCTGCCATCGACAGCTTTACTTGTTCCATATATTGAAAAATAGGGATGTGACTGTCATCGCCAGTATACAATGCTGAAAACTGTGTGCATCTTGAAGTAGTTAGTACTGTTTTTATGCTTCGAAAGCTGCTACTTACCTTTAAATTGAGGATATGCGGAATAGCGCGGGTGGTATTGAAAAATGCTTTTGTGCGTCGTATACCGCACTTTACGGCAGTGCATTGAAGTGCCGAGCATTTGCCTACTGCGGGCTGTGCGTGTTGTTCGGAGGTTGAGGCTCCCCATCTATGCTTTTAGGAAGATGCGTCATTGGCCGACCAGAGGAAGCAGCTGGAGCGGTTAAAACTGGATGTTGCCGAAGGGGACAGTGTTCCTCTGATGGGTGAGCTGCTGAAGCCAGAAACATTTGTTTCAAACTAATACTTGAGTTTTTCTACGCTACCAATAAAGTGTGAAGCTTGCTGTGCTTTTGAATTGCTCACGTCACAGTCGATTCTCATGTTGTAGGTAGTCTTACGTCGAAGTGCAAAAGTATAAGAGCCTGTATACATAATAGAGAAGTTTCAGAGCTGTGTAGGTTCTAATTCATGCAAAATGGACTGCTTAAATTGTGAGCTCAAAGCTACAGGAGTGGTAAAAATCGGGTGGCTTTTTTTTTTTCACGGCATTGCACACTGCAATTCAAATATTGCAAAAGAGTTGTACATTTCAAGTTCACTACTCCTACTTCTGCTCTTCGCAAGAAATAGTAAAGGGGTTTTCGTGAACAACTGCATGCGATTCAACCATTTCTCTTCTTGCAGAATGGTAGTTTCATATGAAAATCGTGGATAAATGCTTCGTTATGTTGAAGATAAAAATATCTGGCACCTCATGAACATAAAAGTAAGAAGCTAACGACTTCATTATATTAAAGAGTAGCTTATTAGCAGGGCACAAATGCATTTTAGTGGTTGCTAAAACTGACCATAGTGTTTACGTTAAATATGATGAAGCATAACTTCTAATACCTGTCCTGCAAACAATGTGAGCTATATTCTGCAGCTGCTATGTTTAGTACTGTTTTAGTGCTTCACACCTTGAAAAAAGATTAAAATTAACTGAATATTGATGTATAGTGAGCGGAACTTCAAAAACCATGGCATGTGCGTTTGTGTGTGTCTGATTTTTTATACTTCTACTATATTATAAGAGTTCTTGAACTGATATTGTGTGAAAGGGTTCGAAGAGGTTTAACATAATGCCACAACAGTCAACTTGACTACATCAAACGGGGCAGGAATTTGCTTGATTACATCAAATTGAACGGCCACAACAGCCCATGTAGGGTTGTAAAATGGTACTTTGTTATGACCATCAACACACCTTACAATACCAAAATTTTTTTAATACATCTTATGCTTTAGAACAGTTGTGTTAAGCTACCTGGGTGCACATAGCAATGTTGCTTCATAGTGAGATTCAACTGTAGGTTTGTCAATGCAGATATATCTTATTTTTAAGGCAGTTTGCTTGACGTTGTTTACAATGCTGCGAACTCCCGATTTGACCAGGAGTATCCCGATTGCTGGCCAGTCCTCCCGGTTATATAGTCCTAGTTATATACAGCTTGGCCTGTTACCTTTCTTTCAATTATGAACTCACGATAGCTTCAGTCCAGTGTTTGCCAAGTTAGCTTCGCTGTCGTAGAATGTTATGTGGTTGAGTGTGCTAAGTGTGGGAAAAGACTGCTGTATTTCTGGGTCGTTGCATATTTTGCTCTGTGGTGCGTAATCACACATGCGTGCCGCAATGACCAGCACTGCTACAATTGTAGCTGTATAGGAACCTTACTACAACCATTTGAAGCTGTATACTGTTACAAGGGGGGGGGGGGGGGGGGGAGAGGAGGGGAGGAGGAGGAGGAGGAATGACAGAAAAGGGTGTATTTACAATATTTACAGTCCACATTAGTGGGGGCAAAAACAACCAAGATGGCGAGAGCAGGCAACACCTGGTCCTTTTCTTCTTCGTCCTTTAGGTGAGCGGCACATAATATTACCCTCCGGCGGCGAAGGCACCGACTCGGTGCAGCCGG
Organism: Rhipicephalus microplus; assembly: GCF_043290135.1. Classification (NCBI taxonomy): domain Eukaryota; kingdom Metazoa; phylum Arthropoda; class Arachnida; order Ixodida; family Ixodidae; genus Rhipicephalus; species Rhipicephalus microplus. The sequence continues at coordinate 49,906,186 of NC_134702.1, forward strand.
AGAAAGACAGGAGTGAAAGTGGTCGCTATACATGTGTGTTGAGGGAGCCCGGTGTAAGATAAGGCTTCAGACGGACAGTGTCAACGATTTTCGTGTGGGGTGTCGAGGATGAAGACAATTGTTCGATTTCATATGTGAGGTCGGTCACTTGGTGGCGCACACGGTATGGTCCGGAGTACAGGAACAGTAGCTTCTCAAAAAGCCCAATATAGTGTGCTGGGGACCACAGGAGGACAAGAGATTCTAGAGAAGGAGGAAGATACAACCTTATTTGAAAAAAAAAAAATCAAAATAAATAAGGTTGGGCCCCTAGACGTCCGGGAGCCCCCTGGCCGACATCTCTAGGCAGGCCCGGTGCATTAGCCACAACTGGTCGTCTGAGCCAGTGGCCCGAAGTGCGGCCGGCCTCCCACTAGGAAAGGGAAGGGTTAGGGATAGGGTCTACTGCCACGGGCTTTGGGCAGTTCCACAAGCAGTGGAAAAGATCAGCCCGGGGTGCCCCGCAGGTGGTGCAATGTGGGTTGGTGAAGAGTGGAGTAAAATAGGGAGAAATCAATGCTTTTGTCTGCAGCTGGCGCCAAACTGAACTCTGATTAGGGGTGAGGGAGAAGTGTGGAGCAGGGAAATCTCGTCTGTCGTTTCGGTAATACCTCATAATCTCATGGTAGGTGCAGATTCCCTCTAGTGGTTTTCTCACGGGTTCGGGTGAGCGAGCCCCCAGGGTCCGGATGGAAAGACCTCGGACATGCGCATGAACACGCTCATTCCCGGGGATACACCCATGGCCAGGCACACACGTGATAGTCACCGGATGGAGAAGTGAAGGAATGTTGCTCAGTACGCGTGAGACTGTCTTTGGTGCTATGCCCTGACGGAAGTATCGATAATCGCTCTAGGAATCAGTGCAAATATCTGTAATGGTAGAATCTGCGGCTGCATGCACCACTGCTAGTGCAACCCCCTCAGCCACGTCGGGGCGTGTCGTTTTAATGGACGCGGAAATGCTAATGCGCCCGTCTTCTGTCATGGCAGCAGCCATGGCCATTCCTTCAAGTGGGCCTACTGCAGCGTCGACATATAGGACGTCTTCACGATTTTTGTACCACCATATGTAAAAATCGGCGCGTACCTTGCGTCAGCCCGGTTAGTGTTGTGAATTCATGTTGCGCAGCAATGGTTTGAGTTGCATGTGTGCCGCGGCCCTTATTGGAATAGGCGACCATGCTTCTTCGTTACGCATCGTGTCGCTTGATTCGAGCCCCAGGGTTCGGAGCAGGTTCTGCCCTGTAGGTGTCCGAGAAAAGCGCAGGAGCTGATTGCTTCTCTGTGCCTCTACTATTTCTTGCACTGTACTATACAGACCAGTCTCTAGGGGGAGAGAAGTTTTGGTGCGCATCGGCAACCTCAATGCGGTTTTACCGTATTTACTCCTCGTAATTGATGAATCGGTACTCCGCGTAATCCTCGCACTCGCATAATTCTCGCACTCCCCACATCGCCAAACAAAAATACATTTTTTTTTTCCTTGAGTAATTGCCGCAATAATGTCGTCAGCTTGTTCCAGGAGGGATGGATAAATGTGGCTGTATCCTTTAGATCGGGAGGCGGCTAACGCCACCTAGCCGTAATACTTGGTGAACTAACCACTAGATTTATCTTTTTTTTCCTTTAAATAGTGAGGTTGAGGATCCGTACTCTGCAGTGAAGGGTTTAATTTTCACTCGTGCCTTGACTTTAGCCACCAATCAGATAACCTCCTTCTAGTTAATTCTACCCGCTAAAAGTCCATTTTGCCCTCCCTGTTCCTAAACCCCAGTGCTTTGAAAAACTCTGCGCCATCATCCTGAACTAAAGGGTGAAGCCCTTTACAGAACATTATCAAGTGTTCGGCAGTTTCTTCTTCCTCTCCACACGCACTGCATACTGTGTCTACCCTTTCGTATTTGGCCCGATATGTATTGGTTCGCAATACTCCCGTCCTGGCCTCAAACAGTAGTGAACTACCCCGAGTATTATCATAGATCCTTTCTTTGGCAATTTCCTGCCTAAAAGTTCGATAGATCTCTAGTGCGGACTTCTAAATCATGCCAATTCTCCACATGTCAGTTTCCGTTTCCTTCACTTTCTTCTTAACCGATAGCTCTTTTTAGTCTGTCCCCCTGCTGTTTTCCAAGTATTAACCAGTCAATTTCCTGGTTCGCTTCCTCCATTTCGTATCGACATTCTTTATGTACAAGTAGCTGAAAACCTTCCTAGCCCAACGCTCCTCCCCCATTTCTCTCAATCGCTTCTCAAATTTTATTTTGCTGCTAGCTTCCCTGCCCTCAAATGATGTCCATCCCATATCACTTTGTACTCCTTGATTTGGTGTATTCCCGTGAGCTCCTAAAGCAAGCCTACCTATTCCACGTTACTTAATTTCTAATCTTGCTTGAACATCTGATCTCATGCACAAGACCGCATTGCCGAACGCCAGCCCAGGAACCATGACCCCTTTCCATATTCCTCTCACAACATCATACCTATTGTAATTTCACAGTGCCCTATTTTTCATCACTGCTGCATTCCTGTTACCTTTAGTCGTCCCGTATATTTCGTGTTCCCTTAGGTACTCGGTCCTTGTCTGTTGTGGTGCATAAAGCACTTCTTTGTTGAAATTTTTCTGTCACCCTTGTTCTTATATATTCAATAGCTTCGTCCCCTTCTAGCCTAGCACCTTGAGCTGTAGTTATAAACCTCTGCTCTAGGTTTGTTTCATTTCTTAGGGAGTTTAGATGGTTCCGAAATTTCGCAGCTGTCTTTCTGTCCTTTTTATGTACTTCTGCCAGCCACTGAGCACCCTTTCTTCTAATATTTTCATTGATCAGGAGGGATGCTTCCCTTCTAGAGCTTAGAAAGATTTCCCTTTTTTTTTTCATCATCTGTCTGTTCACACCGTTGCTCAGCATGTCTTTGTTCCCTAGAGGCTTCCTGACGTTTTGCTATGGCTCTCTTAACTTCCTCATCCCACCGACTCTTGGGCTTGTGTCTTCTTTTCCGGGGTGACTTCTCACGTGCCTTAGTAAGCTCTAGCCCAAGCAGTCTAATTAGATTTGTGTACGTCCACACAGTTTTATTATCCTCAGTGATTACTTTCTCAACTTGTTTAGTAGAAATTTCTATTTGCCTTTCTGAATGAAAATTTTCCTGTAGTTGCTCATCTTGTCTCCTTCCCACTTTCACTGCACTTCCAAAACTTAGCTTGATACGTTTGTGATCACTACCCAGACTTCTGGAGCCACCTTCATCTATGTGCATTCCCCTGAGCTTATCATACATCCTATGTGACATCAGAGCGTAATCTATCGTTGACTGCAGCCTTCCTACCTCCCATGTTATTTGCCCTTCACACTTCTCGGTACTGTTGCAAATGATCAAATCGTGCCTTTCACACATATCCATGATCATTTTGCCTGTTGAGTCAGTATACCCATCTATATCTTCTATGTGCGCATTCATATCTCCTAGTATAATTATCTCGCACTCTTCTCCTAATTCCTCAATGTCCTTCGATATACACTCCACCATTGCCTGGTTTTCCTCTCTGGCCTTTGCTCCCGTCCACAAGTTCACCAAACCAAGGGGTGTCATCTGCCCAGCTACTTTCCCTCTTAACCATAAATGTTCCATGCATCCCTGCTTGACTCTTTGCCAACCCATGCTTTTATGTATAATTGCACCAATTCCACCCCCCTTTTCGATGCCTTCTGTTCTATTGCAATATTCTCATACCTAGTCCGGATTGCAGGGTGGTTGCTCCATGTCCCGAAGATGTGTCTCCACAACCTCATATACCATCAGCTCCTCCTGCCTCAACTGCTTTTCTATCTCTTCCCACTTTAACCTATTCCTGCCACCCTGCATGTTAATATAGCCTACGTCTGACTTAGCTCGGCCCTTGTGCTTACGCCGATTTCTTCTCCCACGAACTTCGTGTGGCTTGAATATTTGTGCTTCTTCAGGTCTGTCGTTGGCTACACTGTTGGCCTCAGGGCTCTGGGTCCCCCTAAAAAAGCTATGGCTTGGTGACCCTTTCTGTTACCGACCCTCCTGCCCATCGCACCTCTGTAGTGAATGCCATCCTGTGCAAAGGGGCGAGCGCCGAGCTCGTACACGTCTTGGTTAACTTCCATTACGCTGTATCTGAGTTGCCGGCTGAAACCCTTGATCACACAATTGGCCTCCACTACCCTCCTTTAAATCCCACGAGGCTGCCCCAGACCTCTGGGACTGTGCATATGGTCCCAGAGGCTTCTCTGTGCATATGGTCCCAGAGGCTTCTGGGACTGTGCACACTCCCTGAGGCTTCTCGGAGCTTACACATCCCATCCTCTAACTTTCTCTGAAGGTTCTGATCCTTGCTGAAAAGGGTTAACAGAATTATGATAGCATGCGCTATCTGGCGCCATCTCTTAAGCATCAAGCATACTATTATTGCACAGAGATTTAATCTAATCCAAGCCAAGCCAAAGCGGCATGTGCGCATTGAGGCGTGTTTTGTATGTTGTGTCGGTAATCTTGTGACATTATGAGGTAATACTGAAGCTACACGGCTGCTTTCAAGTTGAAAGTGGTTGATCATGTACCAAAAAAATGGCAACAGGGCCGTCGGTAGGCCCTTCAGAGTCAACGAGTTTTGTGTTCGCTACTGGTGACGGCAGCCAGAAGCCACCAAGACGCGTTGGGCCTGCCGTGTGCCTAAGACTGAAAAAATGATAAACTTTATTTCTTCAGAAGGAAACAAACTGCAAACGATTCTGTTAAATAGCCATCAGCCCAATACTGACATCCTACACTTATTTTTTGAGGGCTCCTGTTGAGTGATAAACGCACCGCAACGCCCACAAGCTTTGCGTATGGTATTCTAAATCTCGACGATTTGCTTGCACTTTTTGTGTCTCAAATAAATCTTGCCTTGTGTTGAACCTCTGCTTTTATTGTTCAGGTAAATTTTAATTAGTACTTCTCAAAGCTTGCTGTTAGTTGCTGGTGTGAGAATACCGATTTGCGGCCACTTTGTTTTATTTTTCGCTCTGTACGTTTTCGTGGAAAATTTTCGCCGCATAATTCTCGCACCCCCCAACTTTGCATCGGTTTTCCGCCAAAAAAAGTGCGAGGATTATGCGAGTAAATACGGTAACCGCCCACCTGATTAGACTGTTAGCCCGTTCAATTTGCTTTTGAGTGAGGATGTGATAGGGAAGATGATAGGCGAGGCAACTTACCACCAAAGCTTCAACAATTCGCATGGTGTCCTTTTCAGATAGACCATGATCGCGCGATGCAATTCAGTGGATCAGTCCTGAAATTTGGTTTATCTGCTTATCAAGAATGTTCAAGGTGTAGTTTGCGATGGTGTTGTTTGCATTGGTGTAGTTTGATTGTATGTTGTAAGGAAAGGACTTAAAGACGCCGAGGAACGTCAAACCAGAACTGAAGAAGACGAACGGCAGGTGGCGCGAAGGCGACAACAAGAAATGAAGAAGAGGGGAAGGCACGTGCGATTACGAGGCAACTGTGCGCCAATCGGCTAATGACCAGTGGTGGCCCATAGAGGTGGCGTGCCACGATTGGGCCACGTGCGACCATTACGTGGCAGTAGGCTGTGTGGCTGGGAACGAGCCGGATCAGCGGCAGACGGGAGACAGCGGGCCGAAGCGTCGGACGCAGGCGATCCAGGTTCCGGCCAGGGAACGCGGCTGTCCACGCTACTGTCGTCCAACTACCAGCTGGGGTGGCATTGCCGGCACGAGTACTGCATCTCGGGGTGCGGCCTGGCCTGCTGTTCTCTTCCTTGCCGAGGGCATCGTGGATCTCGGCGAGGCGTCTCCACGGGCAGCCGTTCAACACAGCGATGAACGTGGCCTGGCTAATGGTCACGGTTGCGTCGAGCATCGCGTCTCGGCGCACGCTCTTCGCTGGACGGGCTGGCCATTCCCCGCATGGAGCATCGCGTCTCCGATGCGGGTTGACTGCTCAGTAGTCGCACCCGTGCCATCAAGCGCCGGTGTCACCAGAGCGTCGCACTTCGGCAAGGGACGAGCGAGATGTTCAGCCAGGCGAGACGCGGGCGTGTGTACGGAGGACCATGGAGCCGGGCGAGGATTCAGGGTGGCTGAGGATTCAGATGCCAGGAGAGTTGCTGGCTGAATCGAAAATCGCCGAGCGGTGCCGAGCCGTACCGAACGACGCGCCAGCCTCGGAAGTGGGCCGCGAGCGCACGAGCTGTGCACCCGAGGGTACCTGGCTGTGCCCTGGCCAAGGCGAGGAACGCCGGTGAGTGAGCTGCCGCTCCGCAGCTGTAGCGAGCAGCATTTCAGCACGGCACAGACGGGGCTGTGCTGGCCAGAACCCGCACGTGGAACCGCTACGCCCGGGCGGTGATCAAGAGCTTGGAAACGAGGTCCGAGGTCGCGCTGGTCCAGGCATCTCCGCCACCGCAGCTGGAGGGTTGAGGCTAGGAAGGCAGAGGAAGCAGTGCGCCGCTCGCGAGGACGAGTTCCTGGCAGCGTTCCTGAGCCGGACGTGGGACCCGTACGTGTCGGCCAGGTCGAGCTCCGGTGTGTCGTTTCGAGGTCGAGTCCGTCGGCCTGTACAAAGTCCAAGGACGGGGCCTGCTGAACGGCTCCTGCCTGGGTGCAGTGGCCGCGAGCAGGTTCGTGGGCGAGGCCTACCGGGTGTGATCCTCGTGAGCCGTGGCCTGATCCTGGACCTCGGGAGTTGCGACCCAGGCTGCTGGGTTGGTCGCGACGTCCGATTCAACGGCGCTGCACACGGTAGCGCATCCGTGTGCGGTCAGCCGTTCCAGCCGTGCCACCTTTGCCCTCGCGCACGTCGACGACCGCATCATGTCGGAACGACGGGGACCCAAACTGCGATATTCTCATTCCTGGACCAGGAAGTGCACAAGACCGAGAAGAACAAGGTGTGCCTGTACAAGTAGGTGTTTCTGCCGCAACGGCCGCACCCGACGCTGGCCTTCATCGGGCTACTGCAGCTGCTTGGGGGCGTGTTCCCCGCACAGGAGGCGCAGAGCCATTGGTTTGCGCAGCTCATCAACAAGAAAGTGTCACTTCCTTCTCTTGTGTGCAATATCAAGCTTCTTTTGTTCGCATCAATTGTTGATGTTAATCCTTTCTCGTCCGCTATCGATAAACATAGTGACGAACGTTCCTTAACCATCACAATATCTGGCGTCCGCGCGACAGGACTAAGCTCTCGCGTAACATCTGAGAGCCTCGCGTTGTTTGTGTGTGGCGGATGAGAATGGACGACAAGAGAAAGCTAGTGGAGCTAGGGAAGGAGATGGGGCTGAGCGGAGAGGCTGTGCTGGCATGGGTGAGCGCTGAGGAAAAAGAAATGAGGGACCAGAGAGCGAAAGATCGAGAGGAGCCACGTCTAGCAGCACAGGCGGAGCATGAGCGTGAAATAGCTCGCATGGAGGCTGAAAGGCTCCTGTTCGAGGAATGACGTCTGTTCATTGTTGTGTGAGAAAAGTTGTTTTGTGTAAACAACTTTCTTGAGCAGGGGGATATTGTAAGGAAAAGACTTAAAGACGCCGAGGAATGTCAAACCAGAACTGAAGAAGACGAACGGCAGGTGGTGCGAAGGCGACAACAAGAAATGAAGAAGAGGAGAAGGCACGTGCGATTACCAGGCAACTGTGCGCCAATCGGCTGATGACCAGTGGTGGCCCATAGAGGTGGCGTGCCACGATTGGGCCACGTGCGACCATTACGTGGCAGTAGGCTGTGTGGCTGGGGACGAGCCGGAGCAGTGGCAGACGGGAGACAGCGGGCCGAAGCGTCGGATGCAGGCGATCCAGGTTCCGGCCAGGGAACGCGGCTGTCCACGCTACTGTCGTCCAACTACCAGCTGGGGCGGCATTGCCGGCACGAGTACTGCATCTCGGGGCGCGGCCTGGCCTGCTGTTCTCTTCCTTGCCGAGGGCATCGCGGATCTCGGCGAGGCGTCTCCACGGGCAGCCGTTCAACACAGCGATGAACGTGGCCTGGCTAATGGTCACGGTTGCGTCGAGCATCGCATCTCGGCGCACGCTCTTCGCTGGACGGGCTGGCCATTCCCCGCATGGAGAATCGCGTCTCCGATGCGGGTTGACTGCTCAGTAGTCGCACCCATGCCATCAAGCGCCGGTGTCACCAGAGCGGCGCACTTCGGCAAGGGACGAGCGAGATGTTCTGCCGGGCGAGACACGGGCGTGTGTATGGAGGACCATGGAGCCGGGCGAGGATTCAAGGTGGCCGAGGATTCAGATGCCAGGGGAGTTGCTGGCTGAATCGAGGATCGCCGAGCCGTACCGAGCGACGCGCCAGCCTCGGAAGTGGGCCGCGAGCTCACGGGCTGTGCACCCGAGGGTACCTGGCTGTACCCTGGCCAAGGGGAGGAACGCCGGTGAGTGAGCTGTCGCTCCGCAGCTGTAGCGAGCAGCATTTCAGCACGGCACAGACGGTGCCGTGCTGGCCAGAACCCGCACGTGGAACCGCTACGCCTGGGCGGTGATCAAGAGCTTGGAAACGAGGTCCGAGGTCGCACTGGTCCAGGCATCTTTGCCATCGCAGCTGGAGGGTTGAGGCTAGGAAGGCAGAGGAAGCAGTGCGCCGCTCGCGAGGACAAGTTCCTGGCAGCGTTCCTGAGCCGGACGTGGGACCCGTATGTGTCGGCCAGGTCGAGCTCCGGTGTATCGGTTCGAGGTCGAGTCCGTCGGCCTGTACAAGGTCCAAGGACGGGGCCTGCTGAACGGCTCCTGCCTGGGTGCAGTGGCCGCGAGCAGGTTCGTGGGCGAGGCCTACCGGGACCTCGGGAGTTGCGACCCAGGCTGCTGGGTTGGTCGCGACGTCCGATTCAACGGCGCTGCACACGGTAGCGCATCCGTGTGCGGTCAGCCGTTCCAGTCGTGCCACCTTTGCCCTCGCGCACGTCGACGACCGCATCATGTCGGGACGACGGGGACCCAAACTGCGACGTTCCCATTCCTGGACCAGGAAGTGCACAAGACCGAGAAGAACAAGGTGTGCCTGTACAAGTAGGTGTTTCTGCCGCACCTGCCGCACCCGACACTGGCCTTCATCGGGCTACTGCAGCCGCTTGGGGGCGTGTTCCCCGCGCAGGAGGCGCAGAGCCATTGGTTCGCGCAGCTCATCAACAAGAAAGTGTCACTTCCTTCTTTAGTGTGCAATATAAAGCTTCTTTTGTTCGCATCAATTGTTGATGTTAATCCTTTCTCGTCCGCTATAAGCAAACATAGTGACGAACGTCCTTAACCATCACATATGTGTTGACCCAGTACTCTGATTTTATGTACTCTTGGCACAGGCTGACCATGCACGTGCAGGTCAATGCCTGGGTCATGCATGCGGGGTTTAATTGTAAGTAACTCCGACTTTTCTGGTGAACAATGGAGGCCCATTCTACTGATATGCCTCTCGATGACATTGATGGCAGTTTGTAGAACGTCTTGTGCCTCCCCAATAGAGCCATGGCACACCCACAGAGTCATATCATCGGTGTAAAATGCATGCTGTAATTTAAGAATATCAGCGCGCTTTTTGACCAATGGGGCTAAGGATACATTGAATAAGAGTGGCGATAGGACAGCTCCCTGGGGTGTGCCCCTGTTTGGGAGGGAAAAAGTGGTGGATGTGAGTGTACCTAATCTAACCTCGGCGGTGCGCTTTTCCAAAAAACTTTGACATAATGCCAGGTCCTACGACAACAGCCAGTTGTGGCCAATGTCCTGAGAATGTGTTCAAGACCTACATTGTCGAAAGCCTTTTGTATGTCTAATGCGAGAATGGCTCTGGTTCGAGCTGCCTGCCGTTTGGGATGAAATAGTCTCTTTAACATTCAGGAGGACATCCCGTGCTGATAGGTTGAGGCGAAAGCCAAACTGGGTGTTGGGAAAGAAATTGCTAGCTTCTAAATGTGGCTGTAGTCAGCGGAGAACAACATGCTCAAAATGTTTACCTACACAGCTTGTGAAACGAGATGGGTCGGAAAGTGGGTGTTTTGGCTGGCTTGCGAGTCAGTTAGCCGAACGCGCGCAAGTTGACGTGCATGGTCGGCGCGAGCTATAGCTTCTTGAGCGTATTCAGTGGGTGAGTACGTCAAAGGAGGCATCATTGTGTCCATAGGCAAAGGCATTGTATTTCGGCCAAATAAAAGAAAGAAAGGCGAATAGCTCGCCGTCTCGTGCCGCGACGTATTGTAGGTGGTAGTGACAAAAGGCAACGCTGCATCCCAATCTTGGTCGTCGGCAGATACGTACATTGCCAGTATGTCGGTAATGGTTCGGTTCATCCGCTTCGTCAAGTTATTTGTCTGTGGATGGTAGGCCGTGGCTAGCTTATGTTTGGTCGAGCAAGACATTACAATATCATTGATGACCCGAGATAGAAACAGCCTTCCACCCTACGTCAGAAGCTGCCGCGGTGGTCAGTGCTGAAGGACAACGTTGTAGAGCAAGAAATCCGCTAAGTCGGTCGCGCAGCTGGTGGGAAGTGCGCGAGTAATTGGGAACCGTGCAGCATAGTCCGTGGCAATGGCAATCCATCGATTTCCCGAAACAGACCTAGGGAACGGACCAAGCAAGTCGAGGCCGACACGATGAAATGGTTCATATGGGATGTCGAGTGATTGAAGACAGCCGGCAGGCGGGAGTGTTGACTTCTTCCGGCGCTGACAAAAATCGCACGAGGTCGCGTAACGACATACTGACCTATACATTCCTGGCCAGTAATACCAACGGCGTGCACGATTGCCGGTGCGGGAAACGCTGAGGTGCCCCGCCGTCGGCACGTCGTGAAGCTGGGCCAGAACAGTCAAACAAAGGTGTGCAGGAATCACGAGTAAGAGATCAGGACCATCGGGTATCAGACTGTGACGTAGCAAGGTGCCGTCGCGTAGCATGAAGAGACGAAGGGATAAATGGGGAGCTGTAGAGTTGAGGCGGTCGATAATGTTGCGAAGAGTCTGGTCACGGAGTTGCTCAGCAGAAACGTTGAACAGGCCAGTTATAGCAAGCGCAGACGGAATGATATTGTTCGCCGAAGAGTCTGGCAGGTCGGCGGCATAACGGGACAGGCAGTCGGCATCTTGATGCAAGCGGTCAGACTTGTATACAACAGTGAACATGTACTCTTGAAATCGTAGTGCCCAACGACCAAGTCGACCAGACGGATCCTTGGGTGAAGACAGCCAGCATACGGCGTGGTGATCACTTACCACGCTGTTGTAAAGATAGGGACGACATTTCTCCACAGCTTAAACAAGAGCAAGGCACTGTTTCTCGGTTATAGAATAGTTCCACTCAGCTGCAAAGAGGAGGCGGCTGGCGTAAGCAATGACGCAGTCGTGACGACGTTAATTTCGGCCAAGGACATTGCCGATACCATGACCACTGGCATCTGTGCGTACTTCGGTAGGCGCAGAGTCGTCAAAATGGGCCAACACAGGTGGTTTTGTGAGTCGGTCGACGAGATGAGAAAAAGCCGACACTTGGTCAGGTCTCCTAGAGAAAGGGACGTCCTTTTTCAGAAGACATGTGAGAGGCTGCGCAATGGCTGCGAAATCTTTAACAAAGCAGCGAAAATACGTGCACAGGTCGAAAAACGAGCGATCGTCCTTGGAAGAACGTGGAATAGGGAAGTTGGTCACAGCGCGTATTTTTGCTGGATCAGGTCGTATACTGGCAGCATCAACAAGATGGCAAAGCACGGTGATTTCTTGGCGGCCAAAGCGGCATCTTGAAGAGTTGAGTTGAAGACCGGTGGAGTGAAAGACTTGCATAATAGCTGACAAGCTTTTCAGGTGACTATTAAACATCGGGGAGAAAACTACATCATCCAGGTAACAGAGGCATATGGACCACTTGAAACCCCTCAATAGTGAGTCCATGCGCTCAAATGTTGCTGGCGCGTTGCACAACCCAAATGACACGACTTTAAACTGGTGTAGACCATTGGGTGTAATGAAGGCGGTATTCTCCCGATCATTTTCATCAACAGCTATTTGCCAATAGCCCGAACAAATTTTTATAGAAGAAAAGTACCGTGCACCATGTTCGGGGCAAAGGGTAGACGTCATTCTTGGGGATTTTGTTGAGGTGCCGGAAACCGCCAGGCGTTATCTTTCTTTTTTACAAGTACCACGGGCGATGCTCAAGAACTCGAAGATGCCTCGAAGACGTCCTTAGCGAGCATCTTGTCAGCTTCCTTTTGAATGACGCTGCGCTTGGTCGCGGATACATGTTAAGGGTATCAGTGAATAGGTCTTGCGGCCGCGGTGTCAATTCGATAAGTGTGGGGTGCTGACACCTCTTGTGAAGTTGTTTGTGCTGTGTGGCGCACGTGTCTCGCGCAGAAGCCGTATTTTGGGGTCATGGCTGTTGAGTGACAGGTGGCGTTGTGTACGCGAGCGGTGATCACCTCTATCATCATCATCATGGTATAGCGCCGGCGGCGACAAGCCTTAGTAGCGGCGAGCAAGAAATAAGCTGGTCTCTTCTGCACGTGGCAGTTGCCGCGAATGGCTGTCTCTAGCGTGGGTCTCCGGTGCATGGCACCACGGGTTGCGCGTCGGGGGCCCTCGTGGTAAGTCGAGCGTTGGCGACACCGCCTTGGGTGTGTTATCTTTGCTGGCACCGAAGACCAGGACGTCGAGGACTGGCTGTCGTCATACGAGAAAGTCAGTGGACCCAACAGGTGGGATGACGCTGCTAAGTTTGGCACTGTCAATTTTTATCTCACCGACGTGGTCAAGCTGTGGTATACGAACCACGAAACCGAGTTTGCGAATTGGTCCATCTTCAAGGAGGCGATATGTGCCGTTTTTGGTCGTCCTGCCTTACAGAAGCTACACGCCGAACAACATCTGCGCTCACAGGCACAGGAGCCAGGTGAAACTTTCACATCATATATAGAAAATGTGAGCGATCTCTGCCCGCGCGTCCATGCTTCCATGAGCGAGAGTGCAAAGATGCAGCACATTATGAAGGGCGTCGACGATGACGTTTTCTATATGCTTCTCGCGAAGTCTCCTAGCACTGTAGCAGAAGTAGTGACTTTGTGCCAAACCTATGATGAATTGCGGAGGCAAGGAGCTCAGATGCGACGCTCATTCCAGAAAATCCAACCAGTGACCGCACTGGACGTTATGACTGATCAGACAAACCTTCTCGCACAAATGAAAGACTTTGTTCGAGAGGAAGTGGCTCGGCAGCTTTCTCTGCTGCCTTTTGCTCAACGCCAAGAGCTCTCGCAGCAACAACCACTGCGACACCCACCACCATTGGCTCCCATGCTCCGACATGTGGTCCAGCAGCAGATTTTCGAGGCTATGCCGGTGCCCTTGCAGCACCCCCCGTCACCGCGCCTCTTACTTACACTGAGGCACTAAAGCGGCAGCAGCCACACCACCCTTGCCGTTCCAGGGACTGCCGTATACCTCAGCCCCGACTCAGCCGTCCACCGCCTGGGTTCCTCCCATTGCCACCACAGCCTCAACTCACCCGTCTGCCGCATGGGCTGCTCCCCTCGTCGCCAATACTTGGAGAATGCGCGATAAACGGCCCATCTGTTTTGCACGCGGCGGCCCTGGCCATATCGCCCGTTACTGCCGTCGTCGCGTGCCGGGATACACAGACGCCCGGACACAGAACAGCTTCATGGACCTTCCTCCATCTCGTCTAGAAAATTCTGACCCTCAGTTAAGCTCGTCTTCACGGGAATGTCCGCGTACTATGTCTGGTCGCTACCTGTCACCCATGCGTCGTCGGCCAGCTCCTGAACACAAGGGAAACTAACCGCCGCAGTTCAGGAGGCAAGAACTGCGCTGTCAAAATGCTCAAGTCCTCGGACATTGCCGTCGAATATTGTCGAAGTTTTTGTAGAAGGTACTCGAGCATATGCTCTAGTGGATACCGGTGCTGCCGTTTCCGTGATAGACGCTAAACTTTGCCGCAAGCTCCGAAAAGTGACGACGCCTCTTTATATGATGTCCTTGAAAACAGCGAATGGGGACCCGGTTCAGCCTGTAGCCGCCTGTACTGTCCGACTGATGATCGCGAAGGACCACTACACTGTTGAGTTTATTGTCCTTTCGTCATGCTCACACGACATCATACTTGGATGGGATTTTTTATCGCGTAACCATGCCGTTATTGATTGTGCAAGATCGGAGCTTGAACTTTTCCCGTTTTACGGCCAACCAACCAGCCGCATCCAGCCCGCCGTACACACTCGTCGTCAAAGAAGGCACTGCAATTCTTCCGACAACAGCTTTGTTGCTCCCCGTGTTCTGTGACGGCATTAGGAACGAAGCTGCATTCTTTGAACCATCAAGCCTCTTCCTTAGCCGAAGATCACTTCTTCTGCCTCATTCAATCCTCTCTATTTCTGAAGGAAACAGTGCTCTTTGCCTCAACGATCCCCTTCCCTGTCGAACTGTTTCAAGGTGAATCTCTTGGACACGTGCATGTCATTGATAAAGAACAAATTTTTACCATGCCATTAGATTGTTCTGGTGACTACGACGGCATCAGTGCCCTCAACCCTTCCAATATACCACCCTCCGAGCCTTTCGATTCATCGATTGCCGACGGACTATCGCCATCTGAACGCTCTGAGCTCCTTCAGCTGCTCTACCAGTTTCGTGAATCCTTTGACGTTGCACAACCTACCCTTGGCCGAACTCCCAGTTTTTTTTACTGCATCGGCACAGGTTCCAAGGCGCCAGTACAACAGCGAACATACCGTGTTTCTGCCACAGAACGTCAGGTTATCACCAAACAGGTTGACGATATGCTCAAGCGCGACGTTATCTGACCTTCCCGAAGTCCATGGCATCACCTGTCGTTCTTGTTAAGAAGAAGGATGGTACAATTCGCTTCTCTGTTGATTACAGGCACTTAAATAAGATCACTCGCAAAGACGTATACCCTTTGCCTAGGATTGATGACGCCCTTGATTGATTACAAGGTGCCGAGTTTTTTTCGTCGTTAGATTTGCGTTCGGGGTATTGGCAGGTGCCCTTAGCAGATGGTGATCGTCCAAAAACAGCCTTCGTGACACCGGACGGGCCATATGAGTTCCATGTCGTGCCCTTCGGCCTCTGCAATGCGCCGGCCACATTCGAGCGCATGATGGACTCGGTTCTGCGAGGTTTGAAATGGAACATATGCCTCTGCTACCTCGACGATATCGTCTTTTTTGCACTCGATTTCGCAATACATCTTGTACGCCTGAAACATGTCCTCACGTGTCTGAAGAATGCGCAGCTCCAACTAAATCTCAAGAAATGCCACTTCGCTGCTCGGACGCTCACCATTCTCGGTCACGTTGTATCAAAGGATGGCGTTCTCCCTGACCCGGCTAAACTACGCGCTGTCGCTGAATTCTTCAAACCGACGACTGTAAAACAGTTGTGCAACTTCCTAGAATTGTGCTCCTACTTTCGTCGGTTTGTGCGCAACTTTGCCTCCATAATTGCCCCTCTGACCCAACTTTTAAGCAGTGCCAACGACATCTCATCATGGTCTTCCGAATGTGATCACGCATTTACCACTCTTCGCCGTCTCCTGACATCACCGTCTATATTGCGCCACTATGATCCCACGGCTGCAACTGAAATCCATACAGACAGACGCCAGCGGTGTCGGTCTTGGTGCAGTTCTCGCTCAATGCAAGCCTGGATCCCCTGAGTATGTCGTCGCCTACGCCAGCAGAACGCTCAACAAGGCTGAAGTAAACTACAGTGTTACCGAAAAAGAGTGCTTAGCCATACTTTGGGCGATTGTGAAATTTCGCCCATACTTATATGGCCGCACTTTTGCTGTAGTTACAGACCATCATGCCTTATGTTGGTTGTCGTCGCTGAAGAATCCATCAGGTTGCCTTGCTCGTTGGGCTCTGCGACTTCGAGTATGACATCCGCGTCGTGTACCGTTCCGGCTGCCAACATACCGATGCTGATGCGCTCTCACAATCACCACTGTCCGCTGAGGTTGCCTCTATATCTTCTATAGAACACGCGCTGTCTGCTCTTGACATCGACACAATGACCTCTGCACAGCGCGACGATCCATGGATAACTTCGCTTCTGGACATCTTATCTGGGGTACCGACACTTTCCACCACTCAAGCAATGCTACGCCAGACTTCGCACTTCACCATTCGAGGTGGCCTCTTGTACCGGCGCAATTACTCACCAGACGGCAGGAAATGGCTGCTCGTTATTCCCCAAAAGCTGCGCTCTACAATCTGTGCATCATTTCACTCCGACCCGCAATGCGCTCACGCCGGTGTCTTCAAGACCAACGAACGTTTAAGGAAGCGGTACTACTGGCGTGGGATGTTTACTTTTGTTCGACAGTTTATTCGCGGCTGCCACAAGTGTCAGCGACGAAAACAGCCACCGAATGCAGGAGCAGCTCCACTACAGCCGCTTTTGTACCCTGACCGCCCATTCGATCGCGTCGGAATCGACCTTTATGGACCACTGCCATTGACCACAGCAGGTAACCGGCGGGCTATCATTGCTGTAGATCACCTGACACGGTACGCCGAAACCGCTGCTCTTCCTACGGCGACCGCTCAGGACGTTGCGTCACGGCCCTCCTCGCGAGCTCCTCAGTGACCGAGGCCATGTGACCGAAGCACTTCTCCATCAGTGCCATATTGTACACCGGATGAGTACTGCTTACAACCCTCAGACCCCCGCAGGGACGCCTGCGCAAGTAGGCGTTTGGTGTGTAGCGACACCACGGACCCGAGCTAACGGGGGAGTTTCTACTCCCTCCCACGCCTAGCCGTGCGTGGCTTTGCCGTGTCCGAGGAAAAGGGGATCCTGGGGGTTGAGCTGACGCTGGGTGATTGGACCTTTAAGGCCCCCCGGCAGATGCAACACACCCCTTTGGCCCCGGCTTCACGTAGACGGCACCCCTGGGCTGACCCACCCAGGGGAAATCGGCAGTCGCCTTTTCCTATCTCTCTCCCCCTACATCTTCGTCTTTATCTCTTACTATTTATCTGTCCTGTCTTCTACTCTCTTCCGTTTACTTCCGATATTCATGGCGGCAAAAGTTAACCTTGTGTAGGTATCCCACCTTGGATAATTACATTGGGTTATAGTGACAGCGTACGGCTGGCGTCGGGAGGGCTTGTTTTAACAAGTCCAACCACGTCCCCTTGTTGGGCTCCGTGGTGGGTGGTCGCCGCTGTTACCGAACACATTCATACTTGTATGGCTTTACAAGCATCCGCCGACCTTGATCGGTCTCGCAAGAGAGGCCGCACCGAAGCAAGTTATCACGCCTCGAAAGAAACTAAAGTTACTTTCGCGAAGTACCACATTATCCACAGTGACAGCACACCTCTAAGAAAATTATCCCCATTTTTGGTGGCTAAATGCCTAAAAGAAAAAATAGGACCCACATACAAAGCATCCAAAATGTCAAGCGGTGACCTCCTTTTGGAGCTAACCGAAAAAGACCAAGTGCCTAAGCTATCTCAACTAACCAGCATTGGAGAAACAGCTGTCACCGTTTCGGTCCATCGCTCTCTAAACACCAGCAGGGGAGTGATCTCTGAGGAAGACTTCTTAGGCCTTAGTGACGAAGAGCTCCTCGAAGGTTTCCAAGACCAAAACATCATCAAAGTCCAAAGAATTGTAATCCATCGCAATAAACAGGAACCCACCAAACACGTAATACTAACCTTTGGAACATGTGAAATTCCCACCTCTCTTAAGGCTGGGTACTTAAAAATAAATGTCAGACCCTACATTCCCAACCCCAGACGCTGTTTCAAATGTCAGAGATTCGGACACACTCGCACTCTTGCAGAGGCAAAGAAACATGCGCAAAATGCAGCGCAAACAACCACAAATCAGAAAACTGTTCATCCTCACCCCACTGTGTTAACTGTGACGGGGAACACCCAGCGTATTCCCGGTCATGCCCATGTTGGAAAAAAGAAAAAGAAGTGATCGCTCTGACCGTCAAAGAAAAAATATCATTCAGCGAAGCGCGAACACGCCTATCGTACCTTTTCCACAGAAGTTACGCCGATGTGACGCAGTCGGGGGCAGCGTCACAAAGACCTCAGGAGTCGACCGCTACCACACCCAGTGGTTCCATGGTGACTCAAACCGCCCCCGTAAAAGAAGCAGCGCCAGCTGCTCCATGCACAGCAAAGGGCCCGCAGACTCCGGTCTCCCTGGGCCCTAAACTCAATAGAATGCCAAGGCCTGAGATCAGTTTCTCAGCGCCTCACTCTCGATCTTCCAGCGCCTCAGACAAGGCAATGGAGATCGACCACAAAACTCCGGTGTCATCGACACCAAAGGACAAGCGCTCTCTCGAGCGTACCAAACAGGACAAGGACAAAGTCCCAGTAACCACAATAAAAAAGCGATAACCGTAATGGTTATCGTATTTCTCTCTATTTCTATTTCTTAATATTGTCACCTATCATCTTTTATACCGATCAATCCCCAGAAGTATATTTACTTAACTTTATTCTGCCATGGCTTTTATCGTACATCGGAACTGCAGAGGCTTAATTCATAACTTAGGTGACATAAAGGACATCATTAAGAAATTCTCACCTGTAGCCTTTTGCCTCCAAAAGACAAATCTTGGTGCAAAACACAGCCATTTCCTAAAAGGCTTCAAAGTTGCCCGAAAGGACCGCGAACATTGCAACCGTCTTTCAGGAGGAGTAGCCATAGTGGTGCAGGGCAGCACTCCTACGCGAGATGTCCAAATAAACACATCTTTTGAGGCCGTAGCCGTCACCATCCTATCATACAAAACCATCACCATCTGCTCACTGTATATCCCACCTCACACCCTTTTCACCACCAAAAACCTAGAAAATCTAGTGGAACAGTTGCCAAAACCATTTATCTTAGTTGGGGATTTCAATGCTCATTCAACCCTTTGGGGTAGCGACAAAACTGACGCAAGAGGGCAAGCCGTGAAAGATTTCATTTTATCGAATGACATCTGCCTTCTTAATTCCGGTGCTTTTACCTCCTTTCACCAACCTCGCGCACTTTTAGTTGCTTAGATCTCGCCATGTGTTCATCGTGTATTTTTAATGATTTTAAATGGGACGTCGTCAACACGTCTTATGGTAGTGATCATCAACCCGGCATCATAAAACTCATACCATCTTACCCAACTTTAACAAGCAGGCCACGCCGGTGGAAACTGCAGCTAGCGAACTGGCCAGTTTTCACAGAAAACGCTAAGCTCGATGAAGTTTTCTCATCGGAGCTTTCTGTTGAGGAACTAAACGAAGAGTTCGTCAAAGTTTTAATATTAGCAGCAGAAAAAGCAATACCGCAATCATCGGGCATCGTACGCAAGAAATTCAACCCTTGGTAGACAAACGAGTGTACTGATGCCAAAAAACTACAAAATAAGGCCTGGGGAATCCTACGAAGATACCCCACCTACGCCAACCTCATCAACTTCAAACAGGCAAAAGCCAGAGCCCGATTTATTCGAAGACAGGCAGAAAAGGATTCATGGCAAAAATACATATCATCAATTAACAGTTCAGTGACATCTAATCACATCTGGGACCAGGTAAGGAAGTTCAAGGGAGAGTACTCCTCCTACACAATACCACTGCTTAGAAGTCCAGACACACAATCAACACTAGAAGACCAGGCCAACCTATTAGGAGCACACTTTTATAAGGTATCATGCTCAGCAAATTACACCAATACATTCCTGAAATATAAAGAAAATGCAGAAAGACAAAGATTGCCTACTAGCAGTACCTCAAATGAATGTTACACCCTTCCGCTTACGCTGCACGAATTGAACAGGGTACTTTCTGCCGGTAAAAAAATGGCAACAGGGTCTGACCAGATACACTACACAATGTCGGCACACCTATCTCAAGCATCCGCGAAGGCACTTCTCCAATTCAACAAAATATGGGACTCTGGCATAATGCCTGAAGATTGGAAAAAAGCCATAGTCATACCATTCCTAAAACCTGGTAAACCCCCAACAACCCCAAGTAGCTATAGACCCATTGCATTAACAAGTTGCCTCGCAAAAACTTACGATAGCATCATAAATATTAGACTTACCTTCACTCTGGAATCGGAGCTCCTAATAGACGCACACCAGTGCGGATATAAAAAGGGCTGTTCCACCACTAATCACATTGTCAGGCTGGAACAAGAAGTACGACAAGCATTTCTACACAAACAGTTCTGTCTCTCGGTCTTCTTTGACTTAGAGAAAGCATATGACACAACTTGGAGATATGGAATTCTCAGAGATCTAGCTAACTTAGGGGTTCGCGGAAGAATGCTGAACTGCTTACACGATATTTTATCGAATAGAACTTTTCAAGTACGTTTGGGTACGGTACTGTCACGAATATTTGTCCAAGAAAATGGTGTACCACAGGGCTGCGTTTTGAGCACCACCCTGTTTATAGTGAAAATGAACTCCATCAACAGGGCTATACCCCGTACAGTCATGCACTCCATCTATGTTGATGATCTGCAAATTGCATGCCGAGCCTCCAGCCTATCATCCTGCGAAAGGCAACTCCAAATTACAATAAATCGGCTTACGAAATGGGCCGACCAAAATGGTTTCCGCTTTTCAGCCCAAAAAACCACAGCTGTTCTCTTTACGCAAAAGAGAGGATTGTTCCCTGAACCCGCGCTCAAACTATACAACATCAACATGCCGGTGAAACAAGAACACAAATTTCTAGGAATCACATTCGACCGAAAACTAAGCTTTCTGCCACACATAAATGCACTGAAAACTAAGGCAAACAGAGCACTCAATGTGCTCAAAGTACTCTCCCATAAACACTGGGGTTCCGATCGACTCTGCCTTATACGTATTTACCGATCCCTTGTACGCAGCATTTTAGACTACGGATGCATAGTCTACGACTCGGCGCGTAACTCATACATCCGCCGTCTTGACCCTATACACAACCTCGGCCTTCGTCTGTCAAGTGGTGCTTACAGAACATCACCTGTGCAAAGTCTATACGTAGAATACAATGAGCCCCCTCTATGTGATCGAAGAGCATTACTAACCTTGTCATATGTTTTAAGAATAAGGTCGTCACCTGAACACATCTGCTATGAAATTGCCGCAAAATGTGACTCGCGCTCACACTACCTCAACAAACCGAACCTAATCAAACCACTTGTCCTACGTTTCGAGGAATACTGCCGCTTTTATACCATCCCTGATGGATCACTAGATGTCGCTATTAAACCACCAAGACTGCCGCCATGGTTTGACCTGTCACAGCTATGCGAATTTTCGCTAAGCCGTTTCAACAAAAAAAGCACCCCACTAGAACACATAATCCAAGAATTTTTACACTTCAGCACGAATATAGGGATTACGAAGAATTTCACACAGATGGCTCAAAAACGGAGGACCACGTGGGTATTGGGATTGTGACGACGAAAAGCGCAATTTCTGTGAAAGTACCTCGTAGTTTTTCTATTTTTTCAGCTGAAGCTTATGCCTTGAGTGAAGCAGTTCGGAAAATCATCGCTGAAAAATACAAGAAAGCAATCATATACACCGACTCACTAAGCACACTAAAAGCACTACATATAAAATCCGAATGTGAGCCTATAGTAGGCGACATTCTAAACATGGTATACTTAAACAGCCAGGCAACCTGCATCCGTTTCTGCTGGGTCCCAAGTCATGTTGGGATACCCGGAAACGAAAAAGCAGACAAGTATGCTTCCCAGGCAGCCCATCAAACAGTAACAAAAGTAAAAGTTCCCCTTAAAGATATCCAGAGAACAATTCGCCTGGCCCTACTAGCAAAATGGCAAAAGCAATGGGACACCTGCACGAACAAAAAGCTCCACCTGGTGAAACCTACACTCGGGGAATGGAAGACCTGCCGTCACCAGCAACGGTTTATTGAAGTTGTATTATGCCGACTTCACATTGGACACACACACCTGACACACAACTTCTTACTCGCAAAGGAAGAACAACCAACGTGTGAAAAATGCCAAGAAGCGTTAACACTTATGCACATCCTAATCACATGCCCTATCATTGAAACACAGAGACAAAAACATTTCAGCAAGCTATACAAACAACACGTACCTTTACACCCTGCTTTGTTCCTAGGAGATGACCCTCTAGTACCTCTGCCTGACTTGCTAAAGTTTCTGAAAGAATGTAACCTGTTAAATAAGCTTTAAAATCTCATCTTTTTAGTGTCCATTTCTGAAAGTCTTGTGTCTGGCGCAGCATAGCCTTAGCTGCTTTTGCGCCATAAAAAACCAAATTAACCTAACCTAACAACCCTCAGACGAACGGCCTGACTGAGCGGTTTAATCGGAGCCTGTGTGACTTGCTCGCGACGCATGTGGCATCTGACCAAACGAACTGGGACCTGGTTCTTCCGTTTGCGACCTACGCGTACAACACCGCTACCCAAGTCACCACCGGCTTTTCCCCATTCTACCTTCTATACGGACGTCAACCATCACACACAAATGACACTTTGCTGCCATACGCACCAGATGTATCTGAGTGCACGACCGTGTCTGAAGCCGTCCGTCACGTCGAAGAATACCGCCAACTAGCGAAGCAGTTTACTGCGGCTGACCAGCAATGCCAGAAAAAGGCCCGTGATGACGACCACCCTCCTGCCGCAAAGTTCGCCCCTGGAACCCTTGTATGGCTGCATGTACCACCCTGTGCACCTGGTTTGTCTACCAAGCTACTTTCAAATTACCATGGTCCATACCGCGTGGTAGAGCGCACATCGCCCGTCAATTACGCCATTGAACCGCTTACGCCACTCGGTGACTATCGTCGGCGTGAACACGATATTGTTCACGTGGACCGCTTGAAGCCGTACTTCGACCCGCTCGTTCCCACCTGTTAGATCGCCAGGATGGCTTCATCTTTCTCGACTGGGGCAATTATGATGAAGGAATGATGACAACAACAGGGAACAACAAGCATCATCGCAGAGTAAGGCTCCACGAGATCGGCGCTCGAGCTCCTCCATCTTTCTCGTCCTGTCGCTATCTCGAATCTTCCACCTGCCCGTTTGGTTCGCCCAATAAACCTCTTAACATTAGAAACAGTCGCAAGAGAGTGAGGCAGAGCTACTCGTGGCGTCAGAACAACGTCCAAGGAGGGGGTAATCAAGTAGTCACCATCACGTGCCGGTGGGTCTGCGTTAAATAAGACTTAAGTTACGGTACCTGGGCGCAAGCGAACAAACTGGACGACACATAAACGTGGTGGCAACGGGATAGGGAGGTCAGGTATAGCAGGAAGCTCTAACTGTAACAAACCATAAGAACAGTCGATCAGGCCAGAATGCGTGCCCAAAAAGTCGTGGCTGAGGATTAAGTCATGAGGGCACTCGTCCAGAACAGCAAAAAGGACTGAAGTCTTGTGGTCATCGAAGCTCACACGCTCAGAACACATTCCTAAGACGGTGGGTGTACGGCCATCGGCTACGCGACCAACAGGTGATGAGGCGGGTGTAACGATTTTACAAAGACTGCGAGAAAGGTGAGCGCTCATGACTGATAATGGGGCACCTGTGTCAATGAGCGTTGAAACAGGCATGCCATCTACGTCAACATCCAAAAGGTTTCGCCGAGTTGCCAGAGTTAACAGAGGATTTCTGGGTCGATAGGTCAATGCAGCATCACCTCTGGGAGCTGTACTGGTCAGTTTTCCGAAAAGGGATGGCGCGGGAAAGGTGAAGGGGAGCGACGGGGCATAGGTGACCGAGAACGTCGCTCGGTCTGGGGGGACGGCAAGCGGTTGTAACGTGAGGTCAATGTTCGGGCATTAGGGTTCAGTGGGTCCTCATGGCTGTGAAAAGGGGAGGATCTGGTGTCGCCTGGATGGACGATGAACCAGGGGACGATGGCCGATGGCAGCGACAATTGCGGGAAATGTAGCCGACGCCATTGCAGTTGAAACATACCGGCCTGTCATCACGCGTACGCCACTGGTTCGGATCACAGTATTTGGAATACATCTGTTGTGGCCGGTAGTATGAAGCAGGGCTGACTGCGGGATGACTTGGAGCACATACTGGCAGGATGCTTGCATTTGCCAGTTCTTCGCGCACGACTGCCTGGATTAGTGACACTGTCAGGCAGGCATCCTCGTGAAAATGAGCCTGGGGAGCAGATGGACTTGCTGCCTCGATTTCTCGGCGCACAAGACGCAGAAAGTTTTCAGTACTGGGTGGCGGCTGAACCTGGACGTCTTCGCACGACGATGTGGCGGCAGTGTTAGGGAGCCGAACAAATTGCTGCGTGACTAGTCGGCTCTTTGCTTCTTCGAACCGCCGGCACTCCGTAATAATATCGTCAGTGGTGGAGCAGTCTTTATACACAAGCAAGTGAAAGGTGTCGTCAGTGATGCCTTTGAGAATGTGGCTGACTTTGTCGGCTTCGGGCATTTGGCTATGAACTTGTTAGCACAAGGCTAAGACATCTTGTATGTACACCGTGCACGGCTCCGTCGAGGTTTGGGCCCGGCACAAGAGTTCCTTGTGAGCGGCTCGTAGGAGTGTAATGGGCTTTCTGAAAAGGTCTTTCATTTTTTGTTTGCATACGTCCCAGCTGGTCAGCTCCTCCTCGTGCGTGTCGAACCACACACTGGCCGTACCCCTGAGGTAGTAGCTGACATTTGCGAGCATCAAAGTGGATCCCAGCGATTGGTCTTGCTGGGGTGCTCGTAGTCGGCCAGCCACTTCTCCACATGCACATTATCAGTTCGCAAAAGAGGCCAGAGTCTCGGAGAGTGGGTCGCAACAACATGGCTTGGTGAATTCGGCATAGCGGGGGCTGGATTGACGCATTGTCTGTCGACATGATGATCTGTCCAAGAAGACACCCGCTGCGAAGTTCCGTCTTGCGTGAAGTGGGTACCCCGCACCTTCCACCAATGATGTTATGGGGGGATGACAGAAAAGGGCGCATTTACAATATTTACAGTCCACAGTAGTGCGGGCAAAAACAACCAAGATGGCTTGCTTGCTTGCTTGTTCCTTTCTTTTGTGGCTCTCACCCACTAAGGGGGATTGGCCAAGAAGCCGGTGGTTAATGCAAGTCAATACCTTTAGGTTTTCTAGACTAGGGGAATATGATTACTGTGTTTTGACTGTAAAATTACTTTGGCGCAATGTAAAAAAATATGGCGAGAGCAGGCACTACCCAGTCCTTTTCTTCTTCGTCCTCTAGGTGAGCGGCACATAACAATATGATGCTACTATGCTACTATGGCCCTGAGAAGCAAAAAATTAAAATATGTGCGGTTTTTGTTTCTTTTTGTCAGCACCCTCTCCTTTAGTATTTTTGAGATCCCTAGGTTGGCAGGTACCTGTTTATTACACTATAGGCGGTTTAGCCTGAGCCTACCAGTCTCCGGCAGCTTTGTGCAATGACCGGAAAACCACTCATGGAAACTTCCGGTTAAGCTTGTTTCTGCATGGTTTTAGTTCTTTTTGCTGGCTGCGTCTGCATGTTCCCCTTTTTGCTGGCCGCGTCTGCGTGTGTTCCGATGTTTTATGCAGATAAAATTATTCCGATGAAGCGCCCGCAACTAGGGCACAGCTGTGTCAAGACAGGAGGCAGTCTGCAAGCCTGAACTAATTTTATATGCTAGTTAAACCGTTCTGTTTTTCGACCGATGACGTTCGAAAGAGCGCCTGCATTCAGCGATCACGCGAGAAAACTGTATTCCCACCAAGAACGCGTAGGTTTGTTCTGCCCACTTCATTAAAGGCAATGTAAAGCTCAGCGCAGACTTGTGGCACAGAGGCGATAGATACTTAGACGTTAGACTAGTCGTAGGCCCCCAGTTACCGGAAACACATCAGGCGCTGTCGCATTCCACCCGTGGTAGATGAGTGTCCTGACGCCTGACATCGGTGGCAAAACGTGGAAGATAACACTGAAAATCCGTCGCAAAGGTATTTCTTTTACAGTTTGAGCAACATCAATGATGTGTACTGTCCGATGGAACAATGGGCACAAAGTAGCCGCGCTCAACATGAATCGCTGCACAGTGAGCGTCATGGTGTTCACGTTTCGTTGTCGTTTCATTTGATTTTTTTGCAAGCGACGCCGGCGAGTGGGCTCACATATGTTCGAGCAAATTACTTATCGCCTGTCTTTCTGCCGTTACTGAAAAACGCCGCATTAAAGCTAATTTATCTTTCGGTGTGAACATGGACTGTAGGTTTAGGTGGGTTCAACTTGAAAGTTTGATTAATGAATAGTTTACACGTGAGGAAACCATAATAGTCTGCGTGACTCAGCCGCAGTTTACGTCATCACATAATCAGTACATTTTATATTTTTTCGGTCACACAAACACTTCGGATCGCGAGCGATTCTGATCGCCCCTGATCTCTATAATAAGTGCCCGGTGTGACACAGGCGCAGAAATAAGCGTTTTACCCGTGGTTGTGTGTTAGACAAAAACACCTATAAGTTCGTGGTTCGACAGAAGTCAGGTTTCCAGTTCTAGTCGAAAAGCTGAATTGAACAACTTCACTGTGGATCAGGCAACTCTGCTTCCGCATGTAGACGATGTTGGTGTGCTTTGCAGACACGAACAGGGAGGAGACAGGTGTGCGCTGTCGAATCTCTGACCGCGTCTTCAAAGCGCATACACATCGTCAACATGCAGAACTAACTGGCCCAATTAAGTTCGCTGACAAACTTTACTGCAGTTGATGCATTTTCTGTTTCTATAGTCGCGGCCACTGTCAGAAGTAACGCGGAGCAGGGAGCCGCGTTCATCGGAACGCCACGACGAATATTTTGCGTGGCACCCGTCAGCCACGTGAGTCGTGTTACCTGCAGCAGTGGCCGCGCCTGTACCTCCCGTGCGCTTCGAACCCCTTCATGTAGCTGCTAGACCTTGCTCCAAACACTTCATAAGGAATGCGCCAGAATTAATAGAGCAGCAAATTCAAACACACCACGAAAACACCACCGTGACCATTGAAAAAGCATTACCGGAAGTGCCGCACCGAAGTCTGTTAGGGTAGGCCGTTCGGCGCGAGCCAGTTTGTTTACAAACACCGAAACCATCTATACCATATATTTCCACATGTTTAGCAAGCCTCTGCATGTAATTCTTTTTATATTCATTGTATTCTCTAGTTCCACAATTTTTTTTTATTATTATTTGTGTGTGTGTGTGTGTTATCTAAGCACTGCTTCCAAATGCTTTGTTGATGTTCTGTGTAGATTTGCTGTATATTCTTTGTGAGTTTGCTTTTGTGGATATATCTATGGACTACTGTGCATAGAAGCCTTGTTTAAAATTAATCTTGAACAAATGGATCAGTTGTTGTTGTCTGCACTTCAACACTTTCAGGCAAAGTGCATGGAGGTGAAGATAGTGTGGATGTCCAACCTGGATTGAGCGATGAGGAAGATTCTGAAGAGGAACACCCAATGGATGATGAAGGTACTGCGTTAGCATATCGTTACTCCTACAACCTTCTCAGAATACTTGTCAAAAAGAACGCTTGCTTAGTGAGCTTCTTGAAAAGCTGAAATTACCACGAAGGGGTTGATATCTTTGTTGCAGGAAGTGCTATAAGGTGATTACATGAGACCAATTACAGTAGACTCTCAGTGAACGAAAATCTGTTAAACAAAACAGCTGCTTAAAACTGCCTCTGATTTAACTAGTTTCGCACTTGTATTCTGAACCCCATTCATTTGTGAGTAAACGGAACTCCTGTTAAGTAGAATGTATTTTCCCGGTCCCTACAGGTTCCATACTGTAGTTCAGCTGAAGGTCGCAACCAGGGGTGGGCTGAGTGTGCAAGTGTAGTTCTTGCTGGCAAGATTAAACATTTCTTCTTTTCCTTTATTCAGACGACGAAAAGGAAGAACTCGAGTCATTCAGGACCTGGCTTGAAAGGGAGAAAACGAAGCGTGCAAAGAAGTACCAAGCACAAGCTGATGAAAAAACATGATTGACCGCACGAGGGACAAAGACCAAATGCTACAATGTACAGTACATAAATAATGTTGGTAACTAAAATTATTTCAGCCTGTCATATTTTCTTGATTCTATGCTGGTAGCTGTCAAGGATCTGCACTGCATGCAATTTTTTGGCAGAGCATAAAAGACTGCGAAACAGCACTGTCCCAGCTTTTCTTACTTACTTGACCTTTTTTTATTGCTGTGATGCATAATATATGTTCATACTACAGTTAATCCTGGATATAAATAAATTGACGAATTCCCAGAAAAATTTGTTGTGAAGAGGATTTTGTTATATGCAAGTTCGGTGTGAAAATTTGAAAAATAGATGCACAAATAAAACAAAGAAAGGAACGGAAAGCATAGCTAACCCAAAAAACACTTCAGTGAGGAACTGCGTGATTATTGTGAGAGAAATTGTAGGACACTCTCAACGGGTTTTGCCACCGCCAGTATTTTATTTTCAGTAAAAAGTCCAAATATATAACACACTCACGCACATCCTAATTTTTACAAGCGGGTAAAAGCGCACGAGCACTGCTGAAGCATAGATAAAATAAGTCGGCTCATCTCTATCGTCTTGAGTGCGCACAAGATAACATAACCCTGCGTGTTACTCCTGCTGTTAAAACTGTCGTCGAATACTCAAACGGAAAGAAAACTACCAGTCTTGAACGAGCATGAAAATACGCAAGTAGGGGGGTCGCTCCAGCAGCAATGGTGAACTATAACTTTAAGGGTGCACTGGCAATCGCTGGGGCGTGCGCTATCTCGGCAAGCATCAGTGCTCTTTAAACACGAAAAGACTGAAAAGAGCACTTCTCTCTGGAGTAGCTGTATTTGCTTATGCCAGCGTTTTGTAGGAGCTCTGCGATATTGGATCCAATAAAGTTGGCTGCCAGCCTTATGTCATATAACATTACAATTTGTTGCTGTCACATCCATTGCATTGCCATTCAACACGCGGTTGTGCTGTTGCCAGGGCTAATTTGCTAATCGCAAAGGCGCGGTGAAAGACGGAAGCGCATGACGAGTCGACCTCCGAAGATCCGTCGTGGCATTGGTGGTCTCGGAGAGTTTCCATCACTGCCTAATCTGACATTCCCTCCGTAGTGACATGGTTGTCTGCATTAAAAAAAAGGGGGGGGGGGGGAATCGAAGCTGGATGTTGTCAAGGGTCATACTATGCGTGTGCAGTGATACTATGCACGCACGCACGGCATCAATAACGAGGAGCTAACGACAAGCATACTGATAAAAATTATTCGGTAAAGAGCCCTCCATATGCAGTGCGGCCTCACATATCACATATGCAGTGATATAAGTGCTGCTCCAGTTGCTCCAAAAGAGAAATGCTACTCCATGCTGCTCCGAACAGCAATCTTTGTTAGTAATTGCTCCAAACCTGCTCTGCAATGGCACTAAGAGAATGAGAATGATGAACATTTACTGGCCACTTAAAGAAACTGAAAAGAATATTCTATCGTCCCAGCATACTACTAGTGTGTCGCATTATCAGCACTGACCTCATTTGTGTGACAAGAACCGGCATATTAAATATATAGCTCATTTGGCAGTTTTTTTTTTTCCAGCTAGACTTGCAGGCTAGCGAGGTGAAATGTGAAAATGAGCAGGATTTCTTTTATCTCAAATTGATTATCTACTGCTTATTTAGCACTTGCTATGTGGGACTGTGGTTACTTCTAAACTGTGGTTTTCAGCGTTACCAGTGTGGTTTAATTTCTGCTACAAATACTAGTATTTAAATATATAGCTCATTTCTCAGCTTAGTTTTGCTAACAAGCCATTTTTGTTTGCTTTTTTGAAATTTACATTGGTGGTTGTCTATGAAATACATTTTATAATCAGTATTAATATTTACGAGATGCATTGAATTCTAATGGGTGTATGAAAAATTTATCTGCTCCTAAAACACCATTAATTGCTTTAAAATAACATTTCTTTCACTCCAAAAAATGTATGGCCACTCGAAAAAGAAGTAAAAAGTCACTTTCATCACCACATATGTGACGATAACTAAAAGTGTGGCACTGCCAATGCAAAAGTAGTTTTTTGTGTGTGTGTGTGTGTGTGTGTGTGTGTTTGGTTTGGAGGGAGGGGGAGAGCACATTCGCCACGGCAGCAACATCGGCTTTTGAGGCGCAGGTCCGCCTGCCCGCCTCGCACGCACCCGCGCTTTTCTCTTCTGGGAGTCGCCGCGTCGGCGGCAGGGCAACCGTGGAATATGCATGCTCGTGACAAAATGACTAAGTCTGGGGCGAAATTCCTAGATTGTCCTTGGTGAAAATTCATTATATCGAGGGTGTCTCGCGCTGTTACTTTGTTAGCTAGAGGTCGGAAATACATGTGCTTCTATGGAGTAACGGTGTGGAATAGAAAAACATTATTATATGAAGGAATTTGTTCTAAGCAGGTTTAACTGTACTGGTGTTATCGTGGGTTGCTAGCACTTGTAACGCACTTGCATATGCGTCTCTACTATGGGGGGGTCAAGGGAAGCGCTGCATTTTGCTTTGTGTTAGTTGCACTACGTATTTCTGTGGGCTGTTAATCTGAAATGTTTAAAAGTAGACGTTTAGAGTTGGAGCAAAAAAATTTCAAGCGAGCTGATAAAGGGACCAGCAACTAGCCAGAATGTGTAATTAGATCCTGAAGTAACTGAAAAGACCATGCATTATAGTGACATTCAAGCACCCCTTTTTGTGATCCCCCAGAGTAGGATTTCACAAAGCCTAGCAGAATAGCCTTGAAACTGGATTGTGGAGTAGTTCAGTATGCTTCACAGTATGCTGTTTATATTTGCACCATCTCTCGTGCTAAAAAAGAGAGTATGTATATTTCCGTTCCCACTCCATTCTGTGCTCCTTATAAGGTACAAAAAAAAAGTAGCTCATGGGAAAGCAGCACCTTTTTGCAGTAGTTGGCGGAACATGTCGAGCCGCGAAGTGCATTCATGTGCAGCAAATCGCCGTGCACAAGCACGAACAGCTCTTGCCTTCACCTCTTAATGTTTGCAACATATTTTGCGTGCATATTACTTCATATTTCTCCGCTCAAAAAGTTTGATTGTGAATGGTTCATCGTGTTTTCCATGTTACCATTCTGCGGTTCAACACTTTGACCCGCAAGCTTTCCTCTGTGCTAAAGAAAACTGGTAACATAAAAATTGGTTTAGTCCCAGGTATGGTAGGCATTAATAAAAGTTTTACATCACGTGAATTAGTTATTCTTTGTTAGAAAGCTTGCCCTTAGGTAATAAAAAAGATACACAGATCAATTTGATTTGTACAAAAAGTTTAGAACGATGAAAGGTTCGTGAATGTAACAATTGGAGCCAGGTGGTTGGGCAAGTCTATTGCATTGAGGTGGTGAACACGGTCTGTGCTCAAGTTTAAAGCAAATGTGTCACGTGTCTCATTGCAGATTGTGGTGTCAAAATTAACATGATGCATCGTGGGGGTTGTGGTACTGTCGTAGCCAGAGATCGGTTGTAGACTGGGTGAGCGCAGCCCCCGACAGAAAACCTATTCTTGGCAGCTTAAGCCACCAGTGTGATTTGACCTATTGGTGAGTTGCCATATTGTATCTGACAAGTTTGCAAGGCATATCAACTTAATACAAATTTAGATGGTGATGCCAGTTTTCAAATGTTTGTTTCTGAAGTATGCTGTGGAGTATGTGGTGTTCTAGTTACTTCTGTACTTCAAAGCGAAAGCTAGCGTTTTGTTTAGAGAAAAATGTTTTAATGAACAGCTGTAGATGTTGGCCTGGCTATTTACCTGACATGCTACTTCAGGCACTGGGTGATGGTTGATATAGTATACACTGATAATTGGATAGCGCATACAGCCCTGCCCACTCTCGTAGACATGCCCCGCCGCGGTGGTCTAGTGGCTAAGGTACTCGGCTGCTGACCCGCAGGTCGCGGGTTCAAATCCCGGCTGTGGCGGCTGCATTTCCGATGGAGGCGGAAATGTTGTAGGCCCGTGTGCTCAGATTTGAGCGCACGTTAAAGAACCCCAGGTGGTCAAAATTTCCGGAGCCCTCCACAACGGCGTCTCTCATAATCATATGGTGGTTTTGGGACATTAAACCCGACATATCATCATCAAATCAACTCTTGTAGACACACATAGACTACACTGTTTAAAAAGTTTCATTAAGACTTTGGCCCGCAAGAATGTCAACAGCACTCTTGTGATGTGTAACTGGAACAACTGTGCACCTTAATGTAAGTCTGATTCGGGGTTTGCTTAGATACATTCTTATTAGATATGCCAAGCCAATTTGTAGTTTGTTTTGCAATGCATGTCATGATGGGATTAAAGATAGTTTATTTAATTAACCCTTAATTAGCATGTTTTTTATAGTTTATAGACACCTGTAGACCCTATAGTTTAGTAGAAATTTTCTTTTCATTAGTAACCTTATTTTTGAATGTTTCTTACGCTGAGAAGGCCACCGACCTCAGACAAAGAACACTTTATCTATGTTTCCACAATAAACGAATATCCCTTCTTCTTCTTTAGTTCTTCATAGAAACACCTGGCAACTTCACCGATGCAGCTTCACCATAAGAACTTGACTTCTCACAGGTATGTCTACTCGTTGGTCTTTGTTACTGGGAATATGAAGCAACACCTTGCTGCGTCCCTTCCACATAAGAAAGAATCATTCCTGGACATGATGTCGCGAGTTTGCTTCTTTTATTAAATGTGCTTGAATTTGTAGGTTAGGCAGTACAAAAGTGCATGCAACATTTGTGCAAAGAAAGTTAATGTAATCCACATATACCATTACTAATGATTATCCTTTAGACTTCTCTGCTTTAGATTTCTCTTCCCACTGTGTAGGTGTCATGGTCTTCATTGAGAATGCATGAATGTCTTTCAACTCTACAGCAAGGACAGTGTTGACCATCCTGAAACGAAAAAAAAATTGGCAATATTATGTTTGTACTAGCATACATCATAGAGTAACAAACTCAAAGCAGAAGGGGAGTGGGAAGCAAAAGCACATCATTTCTTTCTGGCAATTTATAGGGCATTTATAGGGACGCAACTGTGCAGTTTCGGCTGTTAGGTCCTGTACAAGGGCTGCTATTCTTAATACTGTCAAATTACCCTGTGTTATTTGTAGAATAGGGCACGCAGAGTTTTGCGCTAGGTTTCGTTGCCACTGTGCATGCATTATATGCTGACATGATGGGCACGCACATTATACTAGGAAAAATAGCGCACATACCCAAGCAACACAATGGCTACAAACCCTATTATAAATGCTCTTTATGATCAAATCTTGCAATCGTGGAATTTTAAGCCAATCAGAGGGGTCATAGCAGCCCTCTTGGCCAACCTGAGTTGACAAAATGGTTAATTTGACAACATAGCGGAAATTGAAAGCATCCAGAATAAACCCCTTGGCTGCCGATGCCGCCTCGCTGAACCTTAAGGACAAGGAAACCCCTTTTGGTAGCTCTGACCAACGTACTGCAGTGTTGAGCACAAGGTCTGCTCATCAATGTTGCCACAGTGGCAGCACTTTGATGGATGCAAAATGCCCCATGTTGTTAGATTTAGAATCACTTTGAAGAATGCCAGGTGGTCAAGATCAAACCAGACTAAAGGTTCAAATTGTGGTGCTCTGGGCTGCACCCACTTTCTGCAGGAATGCACCGATGCGGCTGTCGTACCTCTGAGTGCTCAAGGGCATCAATGCAGCAAGACTTGTGCATTGTTGATTCTAAACATTCTCTATCCCCAAAACTAGTATGTGTTTGTGTCATTTTTCAGAGCAAGAACCACAAACGTATCATTTGCGTAGCATGCGAACATATGACCGTAGGCGATGCCATAAATATGCATCCAATAGCATTCTAAGGCACTGAATGTTTTTCCACTGCTATAATGTGCGATCACAGAAACATCATGAAGCATGAAACTTGTCTGTTTACAGACTTTCATTAGAGGTGATTGCCTTCTGCTGTGTTGTTCCACTAATGATGGAATCGGCTGTGTTTTTGGGTATGCATGCTACAAAAAAAAAAAAACGTAAGGCAGAATAGAGGCCAGAATGCTCCTTCGTGACAGAAAAAAAACTAATCGACAAGCATATTCTCCAACGTAATATCGGCGAGTTTTGATAGCTGTTTACCAGTGCTGTGGATATCTTCGGTAGTAGTCGGCAGCACTACATAACACGCGTTTTATATCAGAAGCTCCATGACTATTTTTTTTTAACGGTAAAACAACCTTCAAATACGGCTAAATTTTGAGGCACTTACCTGTGTCGTTCCAACAGCGCCTTTCCCTCGAACTTGGGAGAAACGATGATAGCGTTGAACTTGGCGCCGCACCCGTCAGAAATGTCTTGCATGTCCTGCAGCGATACACGCGTAATTTATTCTATTTCGAATAAAGCCGCGCACACATACATCCTTCAGCATTGTTACAAGAGTGTCATTTCGCGACAGTTGCTACTTCCTGCCTTAAATTTAATCGCACAAACGGAAGGGATACCACGCGCTAAAGCGCTTCTCGAGTGAAGTTTGCGCGTGTGCGAAATCACCAGCCACGTTTTCCATTCCATTCTGACTAGCTAGGACATAAATAGACCGCATTTATTGCACTCAGCGGTTCATTCATCGATCACGTTGCGCAAAAGCCAGCGTGCAGCTCAGCCGACGCCCTGCCGAGCCATCACTCACCACGTAAGTAGCTTCAAGTTCCTTTTTCAGCTTCTCCTGTATGTGTTCCTTCGTATGAACAGGCATTTTGTTTGTTTGTTTTTCCGTAAAGCAACGCGTATGCTGTCACATTCACTTGCAGAAGAGAAGCTGTGAAAGCGTTTTCGCACACGCTTGCGCGCCTGTGCCTGCCTTTGCGGGAAGTCGATCAGCGCCCCCTGCTAGGTTCTTGAACTCTGCGGCCTTGCTCCCTCATCACCACTCTATTGCTCCTTCTAATCTCTAATCCTTCGGCAATTCGGCAATGCTTCGGCACATCGCGCGCAACGTTGGCAGTGCTCGAGAAGCCTGTAGTGCATCGGACCGGATAGTAGTATTCGAACCATTCGAACTCGCATGTTTGAGAGACCCAATGCGCTGCAAGCTTCTCCTCGCCCGCCGCTAGGCTCTACGCTGGCTAGAGTAGAAACCATTGCCAACTGGACACTGCTGTGCTGCCAAGTGCTTACTTCGCGTCATCCAACGCCCTCAACTCTGTGGACGCCTCATGCAAGAATCAAATATATAAGGATGTGCTTTTCTTCGTCTGCAACACGGCGCGGCCGGCTGCGGCAAGGCCCGTAGGCCGAGGGCACTGCGCCGCGTCTGCAGCGCAATGGTCGAGCTGGCGCTTTCATAGCGCGTGCCGTGTTTCTAGTGCCACGAGCCATTCGAGACGACAGATGACGTTCCAGGTTTCCTTGCGCACAGGACGCAAGTTTAGGTGGCCACGGTCCTGGCTGTAGCTGTTCTGTCGTGGTAGTAATGTCGGACTCGAAAGAGCGAAAAGCCATGGAGCCGGCGTTGAGCGTTAACCAGGACAAGCTGCAGCACGCCCTGGCCGATGCTCTGACGAGGATATTTGGACACAAGGCTTATCGCAGCGGCCTGCAGAAGAAGGCGATCGAAGCGGTGGCGCAGTGCGGCCAAGATGTTTTCGTGTCCATGCCGACCGGAGCTGGCAAGTCGCTGTGCTTCCAACTACCCGCCGTAGTGACCCCGAAGGACAGCGTTACCGTGGTGGTGTCGCCGCTTATCGCGCTCATGACTGACCAGCTGCAGAAACTCAAGTCCCTGCATGTCCGTGCCGAGACCATCAACTCTACCATGAGCTCTCTGGAACGGCAGCGTGTTAGGCGAGACCTGATGAGCATGAGCCCGGAGACCCGGCTACTGTACGTGACGCCAGAGCAAGTGGCCAGCGAAAAGTTTCAGGCTGTCCTCAGCGCGCTTTACAAGATCGATAAGCTGGCTCGTTTTGTGGTCGATGAGGCGCACTGCGTCTCCGAGTGGGGTCACGATTTCAGGCCGGATTACCTCAAGCTCGGCAAAGTGCGCGACATGTTTCCCGACGTTCCCATGGTCGCCCTCACTGCCACCGCCTCTGCCAAGGTATTCGACGATATTCTGGTACAGTTGAGGCTAAGGCAGCCTGTGGCGATATTTAAGACTTCTAGCTTCCGATCTAACCTTTACTACGATGTCGAGTTCAAGGAGGCTCTTGACGAGCCCTTTGAGAACTTGAAGAACTTCTCGATCCGTGCGCTTGGCAAAGGTTGGGAAGAAGAGGACCCAAAAAAGAGGGGAAGTGGCATAGTGTACTGCAGAACTCGGGACGCCTGTGAGGAAGTCAGCATGAAGCTGACGTCCCTTGGCCTGCTCACGAAACCATATCACGGAGGTATGAAGCCCGCAGAACGAAAAGAGAACCAGGACGAATGGACCAAAGGGCAAGTGCCCATAATTGCCGCCACAGTAAGCTTTGGAATGGGTGTTGACCGTGCCATGGTTAGGTTTGTAGCGCACTGGTCAGTTCCACAGTCTATTCCGGCTTACTACCAGGAATCTGGCAGGGCTGGTCGTGATGGAAGGCCGTCTTACTGCCGAATTTATTACTCCAGGAAGGACAGAAAATCTATAACCTACCTCTTGAAAAGAGACGAACAAGGGGCGAAAACAAAAAGGGCCAAGACTGTCGCAGAGATGGCCACCAAAGCATTTGAGAAGATGGCCAGCTACTGCGAAGGGATGACTTGTCGCCACAAAGTGCTTTGCAGTGAATTCGGAGATGATCTGAAAGGCTGTGAAAAAAACTGTGATGCTTGTACGAAGCCAAAACAGCTAGAAGGTAGGCTTTCATCATTCCAGGCTACTCTGCTCACTGGAACGATTAAGAAGGAAAGCAACAATGGTTTCGATAATGAACTTTATGGCGGTGGAAGGCATGGTCAAAAAATGGACAGCGAGTATTATGATGTTGACAGCGGGAGTGATGGTGAAAGCAATAGCAAAGCAGCCGCTGCTCTTTCACAAGTAATTCAAGATGAATTTGAGAAGCGTCGTGGATCGAAGTCTGAGCAGCCAAAGAAGAGAACTATTCCCAAAAACTGCTGTGTTCTAGAGCCCAAATGCTCAGCCATTAAAGAAGTTTCTGTCGAGATGCGACAAGATTACTTAACTAAGTTGAAAGGGGAGATGGAGATGAATTTCGCTGCGTACGAAACCTTCAACGACGAGCCACAGCTGACCCCTCGAGAGATCAGAAACTGTGCCGCCGAGCATGAACTCCACATATTCAAAACAAAGAAAAATGTGCACCTGTACAGGAAGGAGCTGGTGGACTTGTTTGTAGCACTAAGGGAAGCTACTCGTGCAGTCAAGCTTCACGACCTTCTTTTGAAGTGTAAAGAACCCAAGGATGCAGCCAAAGAGAAGGCAAAGCCACCTGAGAGGTTGCACACCTTATTAGATTTCCTTTCAACGGCCGAGCTTGAGAAGCCCTCACCACCTGAGCCAAGCAAGCAAGACAGCAGTACTAACAGGGCCCTGGTGCAGGATGTTGAGAAGGCTGCTGCTGACAACTTGAAATCAGTGGACATGGAATGTTCGGATGATTCATTGCACAGTGAAAGCAGTGGTTTCCATGCTTCAAAGCTGGCCAAGCAGGCCCAAACAAGTTCTCCGGTCAGCAAAGGATCCAGCGGTGCTGCTTCACGCACACCAACCCCTCCATACATGAGTTCTAGCCCAAAGCAAGAGTACGAGGGGGCGTCGGCTTCGAAGATCCGATATTTTTTCGAAAGCTCTCCCATAAAAAAGAAGAGAAAATTAGACTTTGGCAAGGCAGAGGATTCTCCTCGTCGCAAAAAAACCAATTCTGACCCTGCGCAGGAGAATTCAGAATCGCACGATACATCTGGGAACTCTGACGTTGCGAAGGAGTCGTCAAAACATCATGGCAAAAAACGTGGTGAAAGGGGCGAGGGAGCGAGCTTGGAAAAGTCGAAAGAGTCTAGTCCGAAGAAGCAAAACATCAAAGAAGAGCTGAACCAAGCTGCACGAAACATCAACAGGTGCCTCTACCCAAAGTACAAAGACAACAGGCTTTCAAAGGATCTGTTCAAGAAGATATGCAAGCTGCTGTCGCACAAGTTGGTTGCTGAACAGACGCTGAGCAAGAGGGCCGCTGCAAAAGCAGTCGACAAGCTGTTTGAAGGCAAGGATGTTGTGACTGAAAGCGACTTGGATGAGCTGTGCCTCTAAGGACCGCTCAGCACAGTGCAGCTTGTGCTCCAGTCTGGCTCTCTAGTAACGCCAGTGGGAGCCCAAATTTAATGGTTGTTGCTGATATTGCAGTCTGTTTCTTTGAGATCGAATTACTATTATGCAAGATCTGCTTTTGATGGGGTTTATCACTATTCGATCGTTGTGGAGAATTTTTCTTTTTTTTTTCTATTATACAAATATGCATTGATCACTCACTTTTGAAGTAGGCTCGATGCTGTACAGTTTTCCGCATGTTCCTGAAAGCTAGAACTATATTATGGCATTAAAGGGGTGTTATCGAATAAGTATAATTGCTTCAGTTACATGGTTCAAATGGAGTGTTTGGAGAACTTTGGTTACAGCTTGCTGTTACTTGTTTGTTGATCATGCGGAGGACATTGGTTTGAGTGTTATTTTGTTATTGAAACTTTTTCGTTTAAAATGTGCTTCATTGGTATGAATATCAAAATGACTAAGCTGGTGCAGGAAGGTTTGTAATGCAAATTATTTCTTGCAATGATATGCCCAAAAAGACTTCTGTTTAGTCTGAATAATCTTCACGATTACCACTCCTACATTTGAAGTTGGGTGCAGTTCACAAATGTTCATCGTACACTCTATGCATTTTCGAGGCTGATTGTTAAGTGCTATGATGGGTCGTTACACAGGTGAGTGCAGAGCGGTGCTTTTGGCAACATTTTATGCAGTCGGCTTCGTTTCTCTTTTCAACCTTATCTACCGGCCTCTGGAAACTTTTCAAGGTGCACTTGCTGAGACAGTTGTTTTGCTAAAGTACAAGAAGCAGCACAAAGTGGTATCTCACTAGTAAAAAGTAAATGTTCATTTGGAAAAGCACATAAACAGGTACATTGGTGAAAAAAATATTTTATTTTACATATAAGCATTCTCTTCAAGCAGAATTAAAATGTGTAGAACAGGCTGCCCAGATAATATGCAGGTATCAAAACATTGCAACATTTTTTTTTGTTTGCCATTAAAAGAAAATTGGACTAGTGCATGCAAAGGCTTAATATGACATTGCTGTTAATGTTGTTGGTTGTTCCCTAGCAAAAATTGCGGTGCCTCCTTAAAAGGTTTCACTGTGGGTTTTTTTTTTTTGTCTTGTGTCTGCCTTCCAAGAGGGAAAAAAAAATTACATAAGCCAGCGCAGTATAGACCATTAGTGTCAGATGGAAAGCTGTTAGTTTTTTTTTTCTCTGTGAAATACTAAAATTGTACTAGCGTTCAAAACTTGCAGAAATGGGAATATGCCGATTGTTACGAGACAGTCTATCTGCGCTTTTTGATCAACCAGTTCAACCTAAACCCCATTTTTTTTAATATATATTTTTGCTTCGGGTCATTGAAAATGTTTCTAAGCAAGGACAAATGCCATTTGCTAAAAGAATATTAGCCTTTGTATGAATGCAGCCGACAACACGCAAGCTCTGTTGTTTCCATTCTAGCTCTACCTTGGAACTCCCCCAAAGTGTTTACTGTGTTGCTTCTTTATTAGTGTTGTGCTGTTAATTTTAAATGCACAATTTACAATTTATTATCAAACTGCAGCTGAACATGGACATAAAATTTGTGTTTTGCATTGTTAAACGTGTGTGCCACACCCATCTAGAAATTCTTACTAATGAAACGCAACAGTATCAGCTGCATCTTGTTAAGAGAATGCGATTTGAAATTTCTACTGCCATGCCATACGAACTATCACATTTGAAAAACTATGCAAACCCTGTTTGGCTGGGCACATAAAACAAGTTATTGGTTAAAATACAAAAAAAAAAGCCTGCTCCCAAATCATAAGCACTTCAGAGTTTCGCACATTCACTTGTTCTGCATGTGCATAAATGATGAGAGTAGAGAAAATGTGATCGCTTTGGGGTCCACCAACATTTGACATTTCCCACCAGAAATAACTAAGACAACAGACAAAAAATGTGTGGTGTTTCGGGATTATTCTACAGTAAGGGTGGGGCAAAAACAAATGAGTTTCCTTGCATCAAATGTAATGCCGGAAAGTCTCTTCTCATATGCAGTTTGAAAACGCTGTTTCGAAGTATTCCCTAACTGCTGGCACTGGCAATACGCAGTCATGCTTGACTTAAAAATCTCTGTTACAAATACTCCATCATTGCGAATGTAGATTCCAGTACGAAATTTACATTCATCTTGTGTACGCTATCTTGCAGGACAGTGCACTGGCATGCCTAAATCGCTGTCAGATGTTGGTGTCATGTGGTGCCAAGCTGATAAGTGATTAAGCTTGGTCGGGACCAAATTTCTCTATTGTGATTGGCTTTCTTCTGCAGCTTGTGTATAGGAACCAACCACAGCTAAAAAATTTGATTCGGATAAGATGTGATCGCGATCTAATGTAGCCGTGCGGCACCAGTATAACTTCCGACTCTGAATTTAATTGGTGTAGCTCACCACTGGTGATTGTGTGTTACGTTATACTGCGAGGCGATACAAGACAATCCCAATCAGCCGCTTATAAACTGTGTTTAAACCTTATGCAAAAGAATGTAAGCGTGAGCACGTTTTATCAGCGTAAATGAGCAAGTTTTGTTAGAGCCCAGGCACTATACTGACCAATTGCAAGGCTCAAATTAATGTTGCCTTTTTTCAAAGCAGTATTAACCGTGATTTTGTATCATCAACTCAAGTCTGTAGCACTATTCCAATGTTTAGGTATTATTGCGAGGAGTTAACGTGAATGCTTTTACCACCTTTTTGTTTCTCCTGCCGTCACAGCTAGGAGCACCTTGTATATACTGGCTAGCTTATTGTAAAATATTGTCTATTGCTCTTTGCCCATGTGTTACAATTAAGCTACTTGAAGCACCTAAGGTGTGTTTGCATTTATGATGTAAAGCAGCTGCACCTGCGATCAAAGTTAAAAATAACGTCAAGGGCTTCTCTGCCAAGTTTTAAAGGAGCCGTGCATTGAGGGTTGTTTGTAAAAAACCCTGCCATAAAATAGCCGAAACTTGCAACAAATACTAGTCAACATGGCCATTAAGGAGCACCTGGCTTAAATTCTTGTGACACTAAAAAGTGCAGCACGAAATGTGACCTCCATTCACAAAGTTACGACAATGAATGAAGCATGAGGTAAGCTGCGCAGAAATGATTAAAAACAACGCTGTACTAGAGCAGCTCAATAGAAAAAAAAATGTTTCAGCCTGGTTCTCTTTGGCTTGTCAAGACAAAACAATTGGTTAAAATATGCAAACTGAAATGTAAATACTAAATTAACCTTTCTTTTTCGTACTTTAAAATTTAATGCCTTTAAAACACAGAAAACTTCATAAATGTACAGGATCACAAGACTGAACTTGCACAAAAGTTGCATTGAATTCGTGCTCGCCGTGCAATGTGCATTCAAACTGCATGCTAAAAAGTCGTAAAATTAACATATAGTAATAGTTGGTTAGCAACCACCCTGGTAACCCAAGTTTGGATAATAAAGCCTGTGCAAGTTGACATTCCACAGGAGTTGTCACAGACATTTGTCGATGCATAGGTGATGGCGATATACATGCTAGTTGCAGCAGTCTGAAGATTGTAGAAAATTTGATTCGTTGTGTCGGAGCTTAACTTTAAGTGCTCTTCTGGCTGACTACATTAAAGATGGGACAAGGTGCATACATCATTATAGTCGTGCAAAATTAATGTTTATGGGGAAGGGAATAAAACCTTTTCCAAGCCTTGCACAGTTCACAATGCATTAGCAGTAATAACTGCCGTGAAAACAGCCTGCGTGTTTTCT
Source organism: Rhipicephalus microplus (assembly GCF_043290135.1). Classification (NCBI taxonomy): domain Eukaryota; kingdom Metazoa; phylum Arthropoda; class Arachnida; order Ixodida; family Ixodidae; genus Rhipicephalus; species Rhipicephalus microplus. Next base: position 49,948,342 of record NC_134702.1, read on the forward strand.
ATCTCGTCTTGTACTCTTTGCCTTCCACCTAGCGAAGGTCTAGTCAATTCAGCTGCCTGAAAAATTTTCTGTGTTGTCTTATGTTCTTTGCCTTCCACATAGGAAACGTTTGTTCAATGCAGATATGTTTTGCATAGCACGTTCTAAGGCAGCTTGCAAATGCAAAACCGAGCATGCCACCGACTCTCTGTAAATTACAGTATAATCTTGTTAAATGGAACCTCAAGACCAAGAGAACTTGTTGCATTTAACCGGGACCTTCGCTTGCCGACGAGTATGTGTACGGATGGAACACTGTACATCACACAAGCTCGTACGGTTGTTTGCCGAACTCTTAAAGTGACAGAGTTAATTTCCAAATAATAGTGGATGTCTGAGCACATATCGCACATAAAAATATACTCCCTTTTCTTTTAGCTGGAGCATTAAAATTTATCGTTTTACACAGGAAACCAGATCCGAAAGGATTTCAAAGTGTGGCTCTTTCTGAAAAAAATGTTTAAATTGGGGTTTCGAATTGTGCTCCTTGAATGGTCGTAACATTAAAAGCAATTCAATTTACAGGTAGATGAAGGGATTTTTCTTTGCACTGCCCAGTACAAAAAAAATCTGAGGCTGTTGTTCCATTTAAGAGGTTTCCATTTATCAAGATTATACTGTAATCCAAGTGAAAAAAAAAAATTGCAGTAACTGAAGTTTGCGAGTTTGCAGCATTACCAGGGCTGTCTGACGCACTGTAACTCTCATTTCACCGAGCAGCAGTGATGGCATGGATGATGTCCAAAATATGAATCGCACTGATGAACTGTACAGCTGTACACGTCGTTACACTGAAGCCGTTTGTAGTCATAAGGTAAACGTCCGACGATTGGAATTGTTTTCGTTCCATCGGTTTCCACCATCGGCTTCGGAACTTTGCATGTTGAGCACTAGCCAGTCGTTGGAGCGCCTTTCCTCCAGTTCCGCATGGTCCAGCCACTCCTAAGTGCACAGAAGGACAGGTCAAGCATCTTTGTGCATATATTTCTGGCACTTCACGTGCAAATATTTTCCTTTCATTTGGCACCTTATGCCAGGTGGGCAGCCTTAGAGTAAAAGAGAGTTGATCTAGGTATGTATTCATGTTAAAGAAACGGTGTGCAAACATAGACTCGAGAAAGAAGTCGGGACGGCATTTGTGGTGTCTTCTTTCTTGAGTCCCCGTTTGCATGCCCGCTCTTTTCACATGGGCAATCTTGTTAATAAAAATATGCTACACCTTGCAGAAGTCGGTGATTGAGCTTGAAAAAAAAAATAGATGGGAGAAGGTGTTGCGGGATACTAAATGCCGTGTTCAACAGAGCCATGATCAATACCACAAGTTGCGTAAGAAGAGCAGGCAATCATTCAGATTGGTAATACAGCCACGAAATGAGTACCGCGGTGCAGCCTGAAGTCCTTGCATGCGTTTTGGCTGGCTAGGTTACAGCAGACTCAATGGAGAAGCTTTAGCGTAGCCAGGTGGTTGGAAAAAGGCTCAATCCCCTCCCCCCTTTTCCGCAAACTTTCAGTTTTAGACTTGTATATATACAGGCACACATACATACGTATACAGGCACACATACATACGACTTGCACAAGTATGATTGCATCAATCTCCCCCAACAGTACTTAATTATACCCAGAACAATACTTAATTATACCCAGAAACTGGTGATTAACAATTACTCGTAATACTGTCTCTATTACACAGATATTCTTCACTTTGTTATAAATGATAATTTATTAAATCCAAATTCGTTATATCGAGATTCAACTGTAACTGCATATGATGGGCGTGCACTCATTTTGCACTCTGCACAACTGCAAAATGTGCAAGAGGAAATTGTGCTGTAGAGAATGCAGATGTTACGCAGACTCCACAGAATTAATCTGTTCCATCATTCTGCATTTTACAAATGTTAGACGGCCTCACATAAGTGTGCATCCTGGGCTTGCTTTCATTAGAATGCCATTGCAACTATTTCTCAAGCTTTGTTGTTTCTGTGTGCGTTATCCTGAAGCAGTGAAGTACTCAGATGCAGCAGTAACTTGTATACCAATTGTATTTGAAGTAAGGTTCAGTAACTAGCCAGCTCTCGATATGAAGCTTGGCATTTGGCCATTTGCAAGTATCTAATAAAAACAAAACAAGGCAAGTGGTAAGCATCCTTTCTTCACAGGTTATGTTGTGCGAGACATTGCATAATTCGAGGACATGATTACCACTGATCATGTGAAAATGCAGAATCAGTTCTGTTATCTATCAATTCTTTTTGTAATTGGAAACTAAGTATCAGCCACCATAAATGAAGCTGAAATTAAGTGTGACCAGTTTATGTTTTCTACAAAAGAAATTTGTGCTATGGTAATGCTATTTGAGTGATCGCGGCACCTTTTCCGTCTGGCCCTCTCATCTGTCTTGGTTTTAGCAACTGGCAACTTCCAAGATGGCTTATCATCCCTATTTTACAAATCAATGGGGCACCTTCACTAAAGTTTTTAGGGCCAAGATGTGATTTTGTCGGTGGCTTTTTTTTAAATTGTTGGCAGATATGCTTGGGAAATTAATCTATTATCTGAATCTATTATCTGAAGTCGTAAAATTAATATTTACCTTTATCTATTTGTTTTCAATAAATAGTCTTCAAAATAAAAGATACCTGCCTGAAGCTGGTAATAGTGTCACTGTGCCACTTAAACATAATGCTATGCAGTGTTTGGTATAATATTACAGGAGCGACAAACGGTCCATGTCTAGGATGTCGATAACAGAAAACATTCTGACTTTAGGACTTGTTTAACAGTACTAATGTCGATAATAGGAATCGTTCTCACTTTAGGATTGTTTAACAGTACTAACAAGTCGTAAACAATCCAGGGTTTTCATAAACATCTTTCATGGCTTATGCATCTGCCTCAGTGGCTATGGCATTGTGCTGATGTACACAAGGTCATGGTTTCAATGCCCGGCTGCACATTATAATGATTGCTTGAAATCGCAATGCTCATCTATCATGCTTTAGGTGTGCATGGACTAAAAAGCCATGGGCAGTAAAAACTAACTTGGAGCCCTACGTTATGGCATTGAGGCATCTTTTCAAAGTAAACTACATAATCAATTTGTTAATTTGTAATCCACCTTTGCTTCGTCGGCATACATCTTGAGGCAGAAGGAGAATTTCGTTTTCCAGCGCACTCCTCGAAATACAAGTTTCTGCGAACTACTGTCCACATCGTAAACCAGCGGCTGTGGGTTTCTGGACAACTCGGGAGGCACGCTGCAGTACTGCAGCTCCATTCGCGACATTGTCGTCTCGACTCTCACGAGGTTGTCCTCTGTGAGGAACAGAAAAAAAAAAAAAGGTGTAAGGGATATTTTTGCCTATGCCTTAACAGTGGAGTCAAATGTAAATGAAGCACTCTGCTCTGGTGGACAATCCTAAAGCCAACAGTTACGCAGTGCTCTCGACCATCGTGTAAAATATTTTGCGATGGAGACGGCCAGGGTTTGCGTGCATGTAATTACCCCAAAACGTAAATGAGGGGACGACCACCCAGTGTATCTCGATCGGTATGAGCATCAAGCGTGTAATTCAAAGGCTGAAGATTCAGTTCCAGTCCCTTCCGGTGGCATGTTTCCTTTAGCCCTCTTTACTTCTTTCACGTTTATACCACAATCACTAATATACTCACAAAACAATACAATTAACGTCCTTTATACTTTCCCGGGCTTCATTATCTGCTGATTTTCACTAACACCGTGTTAAACAAAGAAACAAGCCCTCGGAATTCTGTTCATTTTGCAATGCAGTCACTCGACTAAGTTTTCCAGAAGCTACAGCAGGCAAGCATTCCACATGGTCTACACTGACAGTTCTTCACAAGCAGGTCAAAAAATGTTGCGCATCTCTGTTGTTTAAAAAACCTCACCACTGCCTATTGCTCACTCAACGAGCCGAGGTGCCATCAAGCGTGATAATAATCATGCAATTGGTTGGTGGTCGCCACTCACCTTTGCTCTCTTTGCCTATCTTCATTTTGTACTGTATCCTGAATATGAATGCCTCGAGCACGAAGGCCACAACAATTTGAAGGACGATCTGAGCAGCGGGGTATGAAAAGAAAAAAAACGACAGAAACCGGCATTACTGCTCATAGCTGTATGCCTTTACAAAGTAATTACGTTCTGCTTCATGCATGCTTCCCAACAAGTTTCTTGTAGTGATCAGCTAATTTTTAAAAAGCGAGTATTCGCACTTGTAGCCCTCGTGACAGGAACAATGAGATAGGGCATTAAATAATGTCTGCCTTTTTGTCAAACTGAGTAGAATGCAATGCTTGCATCTACTTTATGTAGCTCTCAATCTGACAATAACCGTGATGAAGGCTCGTTAGCAATGTTAACGGTTTTGCTGCAGTAAGAAAAGAAAAATGTGCCGAAATTGACAAAATATTTTTTGTCCCCTCGGTTTGTAAAGCTTTCCTTCTGAATACAATAGTTTTATTTTTATTTTGCTAATCCTGTAAAAAAAACTTTAAGATGGCTCCACCGAATCAAAATGCAATGGAAAAAAAATGACAATAATAGGAAAGCTAGGACGCAAATGGCTCAAAATGGAGAGGTGCACCCAAATGGCATCAAGAAACACAAGTATGATGAGCTTAGTCTTCATTGGTTCTACGTAGGGCCAATTTTCGTTGATGACAAGAATCTTTGTCATCGGTCATTTCTTTACAAAATCTCATAACTATGCTTGGCAACAGTAGAAAGAGGGTTAACATATGCAGTTTTCTTGAGTCTCTAGAAGTGCGAACACTCAAGCTGAACAGACCAGAAGAGGAGCTAAAGCACTCTACTAGTCGACTGATAGCCAACCCACCATGGTGATAAGATAAAAGGACATGAAGAACAGGCGGCTGAACTCGGATGTGACTGCAGCGTATCCGTCCATGATGATGAACCAATTGTTGACAGCCATCAGGGCAAACAGGGTCACTTTGGGTGAGGGGGGAGGGGGGGTTCGAGAAAGAAAGGATAATTTTGATTTTGCATTACATTTCACTTAGCAGTGCTTTTGGTGTAGTAAAAGTAATGCAGAAATGCCTTCAGCCTTTACACTTGGGCCAGCACTACTTGCATAAGCATGTGATCGTCTCCTATGCCAAATTAGATGTACTTTGAGTGGGTACAATGTGTGCAACTGCCCTATGGTCGAGTTAATAAAGAGAAACACCACATAATTTTTTTAAAACTAAATTTTATGTATATGTATAGTGTGTACAATTTCAGGCAGACAATAAATTTGTATGAAAAAAAAAAGGGGAATTAAAAATGATGTGTAAGACTGTTTTATTTATTCTTAATTTCATACAAATAGCTGCGGCATCTTGCAAGCGCTAAACGTGGTGTTTGACCTAGTGCAAACACGGTTACCTTATCATGCGTTTGAATGTTAAATGCCCCACTTTGTCTTGTTTTGCAGCAAAACGTAAAACAATATCAAGTGTTACATACCGTAACTGTTGGCCATGTTGTGAAAGTTCATCAAGTAGAAATAGCCCGGCCCGGATGATGTATTCGTGGCAAAGTAGAGTTCAACTGTTGTGTTCCTAGAGTAAAAAACAAAAAAAAGGTAGTGTTATGAACTAATATAAAAATATTACTAGTACTACCACTATATATGATATCATTCTATATCTGCAAATCTTGTCCAAAAGTTGTGCAATTTATGCATAATAACGACCGAGAAAAGCTGACTAACAATTATGATCAAATATAAGCTGTCTGCAGTGCTTGTTACAAAGTGTACAACTAGGCAAAGCCAGCTGTCCTCATCGTAACAGTGTTTACAGCCCTTTTTCTGTTTATTGAATCTGTGACAGGTTGTAAGAAGACGAGCATAGAGTACGATGGTGTCTAAATTTTCTAAATTTTCTACACTTTTATAGAAAAGAAATTATATTTGAACCAGAATATTCTTTTTTATTCTTGTGTGGCTGTAACCTTGGGAAGGCTAACCTACATTTGCACACTAATGAACACGTAAATAAACGTGTCAGTGCAATGAGCGTGCTTACTTGCAACAGTCCTCCATGACGTACTGTGAGAAAACTTCGATTCCAATGATGGCGAAGAAGTAGTAGACGATAATGAGGACGACACCAACGCTGGCAAATCGAGGCATCAGGATGAACACTGTGCCTAAGACGTCGTGGTAGCTCTTCTTCAACTGAAACAACCTGCAAAGCATCAATCGTAACTTCAGCAAAACCTGTGTCACAGAAATGCCATTGTAATATATAATATCTGGGCTTTTATGTCCCAAAACCACGATGATTACGAGAACCGCCATAGTGGAGGGCTCTGTAAATTTGGACCATCTCGTGTTATTTAACATGCGCTGACATCAAATGTCATTGTAATAAGCTTTTAATTGAAGTAGTATATTTTACTACATGAAATAGAAAACTATGCACTTTTAATGAAATCCTTGTACCACCTGTTTGAAAGAAGTTCTGGCAGTGCAATACATTTTTTCCCAGCATTGTCAGCATGTTATTGTCATTAGCTACCACGCAGCGTAGCTCATAACTTGAAAAATTCAGAAAGCAAAATTAAGCATCAAGTTATGAACACTGTCCTTGCTGTCAAACGTGGCATTATTGCATGCATTGTAATTAAAAAACTGACGTATGTAGAAAATCCTTAGAAGCTCACTTGAGAAGACGCAGTGATCGAAAGATGAGTATTCTGAGCAGGTTGGCGTCCAGGAAGGCTCCTATAGACCCAAACACAACAGCAGCCGCAATGACCACAAAGTCAAACCTAAAAAAAAAGTATCAAGAGGCCAGTAAGAAAACGAAACTGTACAGCATAGCTAGTTAGGGATGTTAAAATGATGTGAAATCATTTGTTCATATGGACGATATGATCCTATCTTTTAAAAAAATTTTGGTAGGTGCGATACACATGTCAAAACCATGCGAATGTGATGTTTCTGAGGTGTTTGCACAAACGTTGTTGATTGATGTTGTCCTTTGGCTTTCTGCTTTAAACATCTGCCCAAGTTTCTTTAATCATATTCACTCACTCAGATTTGTGTTTGACCTAGTTATTTTGTGCAATGTGCGTGTTGTATTCCTTGTACTTGAGAGGTGCCGGCGTTTCGTGCAAAGGTGTCACCTGGTATGTTTGTAGCATGTGTGCTCATGTTTCATGTGCGCACTGTGTTCTATAAACACGTGCCTTCCACGCCAGCTCGTTGCGCTGTGACTGTTGTGCCCTCATGCTTCGGACAACTTAACCTACGTAAAACTTTGCTTAAAAAAACGATCGACTTTTTGCAAGAACGCCCCATAGCTGCATTCAGTGCTAATAAGTCACGCGATTCACACAACACCAGATTTAACTACACTTTCCACATATTGTCGCTGTAATTACACACTTTTCAATATGCATTTAAAAACCACATCAGCAGGACACTGCACTGTGTGGCAGGTCTGCTTCCAGTCGCACATTCACCAAAGTCTAACTGCTAACATTTCTACATTTGTGTTAAAATGGGGTGAAACATAAAGCAGTTAATGTAGCATACAAAAGGCAAAATGTTCATCTTCGAAAAGAAGCAAACAGGAAGAGGGTCAAGGAACATATGACGACACAGACTGACACTGTATTAGAGACATTGCATAATTACGAGAGACAAGCTGAAGTTTAGGAATTTTGTATAAACAGCTATAATATGCAAGCAACAGTATGAAAAACTACTTTGCTTTGAACTCTATCAAATGTGTCAAATTTACTGCTCTAATTCACCTTTTGGGACTTTTGCGACGTGATGAAAACATGCAGTTCCTACACAAATAACCACACCACTCACTTGTTCCAGCCTTGGTGGAAGTAGTCGGCCACCCCAAAGGCTGCTATCTTCAAAAGCATCTCGGCGAGGTAAACTGTGAAGAATCAAAAAGAAAGCAAAGATATTGGAAAACTTTTCTAGTGGTACGCCGTTTTGTCCCAGCTAAGGAAAAAAATGAAAGCCTATGTGCACAACGAGAAGTTCACACTCACATACGAGCAGCCCAACTAGAATCCATGCTGAAAGTCCAGTCTTTCCATCCCCTATGATTGATGAGGAGTCACCTGTGCAGACAGGAAATACGCTATGGTTTCACAAAAGAATTTTTTTTGACGCAACAAAACCAATTTTGTGGCAGTGTTCAGTTAATGCGAGTTTGCAATAAAAATAAAGCACTTTTAGCCTTGCCTGTGAACTGCGTGATTTCCACTATGTGCCACAGAAAGCTTGTTGCAATCACAAGGTCTGAAAATGAAAAAGAGAGATAATTGTGTTGAGCCACAGATGGTCCACCTATCTTTCTTCCAATCAACTAATTTACTGATTCATTTGAGTGCCTCCATATTGGCCGTTAACCTTTGGGTTTTATATCGTTAAGAACTAAATGCACAGTGTTACATAGGCGCATACACATGAAAACAGTTTGACTGGTGCATCCGACGTTTCATGATGTCATTAATTCACGTTGTAATGTACAAGAACGGGAAGACGTTGGCTTGACTGCCTAAAATGGCAGCGCCAACATGTCTTAAGTAAAATATTCTATGCAGGAAGCTTCAACAAAACAATAGTTACTAGAGCATACATACTTTAACCTTTTGCGGTCCGCTGTCGGGCACCACCCGACAAGAATGTTCGTGGTTTATATGTCGCGGTTTTTTCACTGGAAATTGCAGGTATTTTTAAAATGCATGAAGTGCCACCTCTTGAAAAATAAAGGAGCCTACTTTGTTGGAGTTTTTTGTCTTTACAGTAGGGTGCTGCACTATGTTCAGCACAGAGCCTAGAGCGTACCCACTCGGGCATGGTTTGCTGAAAAGCATGGTCACGCTCTTAGCGCGTGTGATTTACGGTGGTGCTTTTAGCAAAAGCGAGGACGAATTTATTGATGGAGAGAATTACGGGCCTCCACCAGACATTGATGACAGTGATTCGACAGAAATGAGTGACGACAATGGCAGTGGAGAAAACACCTTTGTTCTTTTGCAAAACCTGCAGTAACAACCCCAGCCTGTACCCAGAGAATGCTTTGAGTGGTATCATACGCTGCTCAAATATCGCTAAAGGAGTTGCTTGCTGAATGCAGGAGCGAAAATGAATATCCGGTCAATTTTTCTTGCACAGTTTGTGTTACCCTTTGTGATGCCAGAAACTGGCGAAATAGTTTCGAACCGGAAGATGCGGAAAGTGGGTAAAAGTTTTGGATCGCGAAGGGTTAAAGAGCTCTTGCACGCATTCACTCTACAAGCTGCTCTTTACATCCAAAATCGACCCACAACAGCTAAGGCAGCTAAGACTTCTGAATATGTGGCCCATCCCAATTTGCATTCTCAGTATGTTGTAACTCTTTTGAGCTGTGTCAACTATTGAGTACTTGCAATTGGGGCAAAGTTCTTAATAAAATGCACTCGGGGATACTGGGTTCAGTGCATGCTGACTGGGAAAATTCAGAAGCACGTGCTGCATAGGGGCACACAACTCCAAATTGTGTTTATTTTTTCATCAAGTTGTCTTTTGTCACAATGACAAAGTTCTGGCCACTTCAGAGTGCCAATGATTGCTGGAAATTACGTTGCAGTTTAGTGAAAATAAACTGATTTTCAAAGTTAGATGTGTTTAATAGTTCCACACTCAAAACAATGCAAGTTGTGTCTCATTTCTATCACATCTTTGGGGTTACTGAAAAGCAAGATTGATAGATCTGTACATCTATGAATTATTAATAGTAATGAAAAGCGAGACAGATGGCAAGTTGTATTCAATACATTTGGCGTTCATATACACTCAAACCTCATTACAACGAAGTTGCATCTGACACGAAAATAAGTTTGTTATATCTGGAATTTGGTTATAAAGGTATATTCCTAATGCTGTACCTATTGCAAGACTATTCTTAATTTACTTCGTTATAGCCAGTATTTTAGTATATCCAAAATTCGTTATATCGAGGTTTGGGTTAGCTGTGCTAGAGGAAATTTACTGTCAACTTAGATCAGACTTACATCAATAACAACCTCGAAAAAACGGATCACTCAGAACAGCATACCCCGAAACAAATGGGCAACAAGCTTAGTGAGCTGAAGCCTGAGAAACGAAGTACAACGCCTATATGAGTATAGAGTGCATAGAGAAATGAAAGACAAAACTCACAAGTAAGACTTGGGCAGTGGCAGGAAAGATTCAAAGGAAGCACAGGAAAATAAGAGCAACAGGAACAAGCTTAGGTCTCTGTTTAGGAAAAGGCAGGAAGATTAGAGCACAGACAGTTACATGACATTATTGCAATCGGCAAACGTTTTTTCACTCGCATAAAAAACCGGCCAGATCTTGGACATCATACTTACATATGATAACATTGCTCCATTTCCAGGTTATCACTTTGTAGGCACCTTCAACAATATGAATAATGAAAGAAACAGAGCAAAAGGTTACCACTCAAATACTGAAAAGATTGGCGAGGCTATATTTAATCAATCAAATTAGCGCTAGCTGAAATGGAATGTGACACGACCATGCTTGACCAGTTAGCAAGGGCATCAAAATTAATTGCGTCCAGTGTTTCACTGAAGCACACTTCTGAATTGGATTGAACTACACGTAACAAAGGCGCAGCTGCCTTACCTTCAAAAAGTTTTCTCTCAAATGGTCTTTTCAGCTCATTGAACCAAGGGTAGTCCGACCATTTCCGCTAAAAGAGAGAAACGTAATACTCAGCATCAGAGAATCTTTGTTGCAGAGTATGCCTCAGGTTTAATTAGTTAACATTAGACATACCTTCCTAATAGCTTGTAATAAATTATCAATAAAGGTGCTGCAGTCTTTTCCAGTAACCATTTCCTCTTCAAAATATTATTTACCAACATTACAGATGACATAACATTACTTACCAATTAATTTTTCCAAATATCATGCAATATGCTCCATATGTAACTATTGCCACTTTCTTTAGCAAGTCAGGGGCTTTGGAACGATACAGAGGCACCAAACTTATCTGTTATCATTTTTTTACGTGAAGCAAAAGAAATTCTGCAATAACACATTTGCTAACAAAACACACCTGGCAAAAGTGATGTTCTTTCAAGTACTACTTCCTTTTTCTTACAACAAGAATGCATTTCCATTGGAGATTTTCTTGGCTGCTTCGTCAGAGGAGGCACGACAGCTTTAAAATTCTCACATGGTATCAGCAAATGATCATGAGATCCTGCACAATTTGTGAAGCGTGCACCTTGAAGAAGCAATCTGGATTGCTTTAATGGAATAACACCATTAGTTGTGTTCCCTTATATCAGCCACATGAGGCAATCATTCTAACTTCACACACCTCCCACGTGAGCTTGCTGGCTTCATACACCTGAAGGAACTCTTCTTGGCTTAAAAATCCATTCTGTGCCGTGTCCATGGTCTTGAACATCAGGTAGACATCTCTTCGCTCTGTAGAGAAATGTGTTGCACATTTGTATTACCTTAATTAGCATGTGTCAGAAAAAACAGAGTAAAACACTCAAAAGCCGGAGTAAAACACTCAGCCCTAGGCACGATCAATGCGCAGAGGTGCTAACAGGGCATCCAATGTAAATAACGTAGATTAAACTTAAAGCTAAAACTTCTTCAATAGTTTATTTTGAAAATATTAAACAAATTATTTCTGTGAGAAAACCATGGTCTCATTACTGGGCATGCTGTAGTTGGGGACTATCGATTACTTTCAACCACCTGCAGTCCTTGAAACTATACAAGCAAGCATTTTTGCTAATTCAAATGGGGCTGCTGCAGACGAGCACTAGACTCTCATTCTCAGATATAGCTGTGCAATGCTACAGCCACAAATTAGATAAGAAGCTGCCAGCCAATTCAGACTGTGTTCCCTTTTTTTACTTGTAATTTCATGTCGTAGTTCATGGCCGATTGCTTAATCTCGTTTCTTTGCACTCTTTATTTGTTGGCTGTATTCGGCTGTGAAAAATTACCATTATTTGATTATTTTTTATTTTTTTCATTCCACTGTTGAGGAAAATATTTAACTGGGGCACATATTATACTCAAACCTCAATATAACTAACCTGGATATAGCGAAATATCGGTTATAACGAACTAAATGAAGAATAGTCTTGTAAAATATATGTAGTTTTAGGAATATACCTTTATAACAAATTTTTTAACATAACAATCTCTTGTTTGTGTAAGATGCAACTATGTTAAAATGAGGTTTCAGTGTATGTAGCAATCTGTCTGCATGCAACTACGATGAAAGTAAACACCTCAATTTAGTTGCATACTACATTTCCAGTGTACTCGGATACAATTTTTTGGCGGATCCGATACTTCTCTATAAAATTTCACGTGTGGCCAGTCTTTTAACACCAGTAAATTGATAAAATAGGCGAAGAAGGCAGCTGGACAGTGGGCTCACTCGCACGTGGCTTGTAGTACTTCATGAGTCCCTCAAAGTGGCAGAAGTAGAGGCACGACGGTGAGGACCGATTGACCAGCAGGCGAAAGGCCTGGTGGCAGGCTTTCCTGCGATGAAGCAGCAGCTTGCGGAACTTGTCCTTCTCCAGGGATGAGAAACGCTCGTACACTACCGCCAGCACCTGCGTTTCCGAGTGCACGGTGATTCCCGCCATCAACGAAGCTCGGCTTTTAGTTTCCTCCGTTATTCCGTGTATCGAAACAGTTATTACACCAATTACTTCTTTGCGAAATGCACGTGCTAACAGCTCGGTGAAAAGTTTATGCTTGCTGAAATGTTTTCAGTCTGTAGCTTGATCTTATGATTGATGTCTTTATTGAAAATTGGCTACCGCTATAGTTTCATGCTAGAACAGCGCAAACAACTGCTCCTCCAACAAAAAGTAAGTGGAGGGCAAATTGCTTGTCGAAGTACCAATATCTGAGTTTCTTTTCGTAAAAGGTGATAGAATCATAATCATCCAATGATCTGTGGTTACTGTGATAGCTGAATGATAATTCAACAGGCCATAAATATTTATGGTGCACATAAAAAGACATGCTGGAGAGCAAGTAAAAAAATAGTAATTAGGGCAGACTAAATGTTGAGGAAAATTACCACATTAATTAGCAAAGCTATAAATGAGCTATGACAACGAAAAAAACAGAGATAGTGCTAGCTTCAAATGTTACTTCTTTTGAAATGTTTCTCTCTACCCAATCTAGTAATGGTAGATGACAACTAAAGATTGAGATAGATTATCATCCTTGTACAGCACAGCAACGCACTTATCTTTCTTATTTTTCATTTAGAAACAATGAGAGCAAAGTGAAGGTAACCAGTGCTCATAACATACTTCTCACTGTTATTTTTCACTAATTGTAATGTTGCTAAATTTGTACTGCCCACATGCCGTTCCTACCTGTCTTGCCATCAAATTTTTTACTACTATGTTTATCTTTCTCAGGAGTCTTGTGAAAAACATGTTGCGTGGGGCTCTGGTTTAGTTCATTTTCCTCATTCGTGTGCAGCGTTACTCCAATGAAGAAGGCCAAGGTGATCAGAGATGACTTGCCACCGCTCGACATTGCCAAGGTTTTTAAAAGAGCACTGGCTAAAATCAAACAAGATTTTCATGCTGGACTACGATGGAACGCTCAATCCGGTCCAAAAGATACCTCACCATGCACGTCCCAACGGTCAGCTTATCGACCTGTTGATCAGGTTCAACAAAACGGCTAAGGCTGTGATATGCACTGGCAGGCAAAAGGAGCAGGTCGACGGCTGGTTTCCTGCTGAGATATAAATCTTTGCCGAGCACGGTGCTTACCGCAGGAGGGACGGTTCGTGGAAGAGGGAAGGAGAGCCACTGGACTTGACGGAGTGCATTGCGATTATGGAGGAATACAAAAAGGCGTGGCCGGACATGGTATTGGAGATCAAAAGCACCGCTCTAGCATTACACTACCATTGCGTTGAGAGCTTCAACCCGAGAGAGATGGTCACGAGACTCCGGCATCACGTGGGCGATGCAGTGATCGAGGGCAAGGGGATTGTAGATGTGCGCACCGTGAGCAAGGATGTGCCCTGTCTCCAAGTCAATCCTGCAATGTGTGCCGGTGACGACGTGACCGATGAAGACATGTTCGATGTGTGCAAGGGTCTGTCCATTCGTGTGGGCAGGGTACCCTCCAAGGCGGATTACTATGTCGACGGCATGGCCGACATTCACAGTTTGCTGGAGGAGCTTATTAAGACCTGTTAAGCACTAATATCCTCCTCATATTTTTGATGTTGAGGAGCTGCAAGTGTTCATGTGCCAGAATGCTATGGTAGCAGCAAGTGCTTGTAGTACTTAGAGAATTGCTAGTCTCAGTTTATAATAGCAATAAACACAATAAATTCCAGCTCTATTACTACGCATCACTCACCAAATTCATCAGGAAGTAGAGGTGGACGAGCAGAAACACAACAAAAAACAGCGCAGCCCATTTGGAGTTGGCGTAGTACGGTATCATCACATCAGGGAAGCTAAGGAAAGAGAAAAATGTGATCAGAGGCACTCATGGCATGATGCATGTGACATTTTTGTGTAACACTCAACACAGCAGATGGGGCAGCTTCTTTCTAATCTCTTGTGTCTCTCGACCTGTAAACTACAGGGAATTTCACGTGCAAGTGTAAGTTAAATAACAAACCATATATGCAGTGACCCAACATTTACAACACATCTGTCAAGTATGTAGAAATTCCTGCTTTTTGTATCGCACATTTACATTGTTTTTCTTCACAATTGCTGCTAACACAGCTTACTATTTGAGAATCAGGTTTATAAATATACTAGCTCAAATGAGTGATTAACGCATAAATGCCAATGCTTTATTATGTACCAAAACACACCAACATTTAATTATGCAAAATTAATGCAAAGACAAAAAATAACTCAATGAGTGTGCGCAGTAAAAAGGCAGTACTCACTTGGATGTTGTCAACAATACAAAGAGATTCACGAGGCTGTCATAGAGTGTACTGAAGTACTGTAAGCAAAAGGAAGCATTTCTCGTTAACAAATCTTCTATATAAACCACACGCTCAAGATATACTTACGGGCTGGTTGTCAACAAATGAGAAGATGTGATATCCTGCAATAAAAAGTCAGAGGTTTCATACACACACATGATATGACAGGACTGAAGAGAGAAATAAGTAAGCTATGCGTTTGCAATAAGCTTGATACGTTGAATGCCACAGGCAGGATTTTCCATTTGCCTATTGCTCTACAAGATGGCTGAACTTTTTTGCAACTAGCATTGCTGAAACTGAGTTACAAATTATGAAAGCTGATAGGCACAGAGGTCAACCTATTTTGCATAACACTAGGCACACTCAAGGCATCATTTATAAAACCTCTAGCCATCTATTCACAATGTCTGTTGCAGGTCAGGCAACATATATGAAAAAGCTTATGGTTAACTTATGGTAAAGCACAAGGGGACAAACTCGGAAGAAAGACAGCACGCAAACAGAACAGGGGCTGGCACCTATAGTTCAGCTACCACCAACTGGCCCGAATTCCCGAGTTGAATAGCTTATGGTGCTATATAATTAGGCAACAAGTTGAATTACCTAAGGTAAAATTAATGGGAGTTAACTGTCCTTTACAAACAACCTTAGAGCTTTATAACAGAGCTATAGGTGTATAGCTAGACACGGTCAAGACTGACGGCTCTTACAAAAGAAGGTCTAATCCATAGCTGCAGTAAGTTCTTTCCGCTCTTGCATTTACTCAGCTGGGTTGTGGTGTGAAAGAGCACAGTGTACAAGCTTGCCTGATCGCAAGAAAGCTTATAGCTGGAACACAACACGAGAGCCGCACTCACCTAAAATGGCAAACACAGTCATGAAGAAAAACAATATGACCAACATATCAAACACCGGTGGAAGAGACTGCAGGATCTGTCGAGTCAATCTGCATGATATGAAAGAAAAAGCAAACCAATTATAACTGTTATTGATGAGTTATTCAAGTTGAAACACAATGTAAACCAAAGGATATCTTTACTGGGTGCTCAGTGACCATACTCTTCATCAACATAACAGCCTAGGTATAGTATCGTATAGTAAACTTTATTGAAATCCTGAAGATCAACGCTTAGAGTTACACAACAGCCCAGGTGAAGAAAATATTTGAAATGTGTACCATGAATGTTCTAAAATTTATGCAAATTTTGGCAGAATGTAAGTGAAAAGAATATAGCGATAAAAACAAGAACAAGAAATGTGTGCACACGCATATACACGTGAACATGCAGAGAGAGGGAAGTTGAAAGGTTGAGAGTGTATAAATGCAGCCCCTGAGTGAACATTGGTAATGCCTGTTGGTAATCCCTGTTGATGCCACTATTAGAGAGAGCAAACTTACATTCCTTATTTAAGCCCAGTGGGAAAGTACTGCGACACAGTATTCCAACTTTTTCTTTTGCTTGTTGTGGACATGAGTAGACTGCTGATTATTAGTTGAGTCAAAACTAATCGGCATCAAAAGACCTTATTGTATTCTGTGTTTAAGGGCAGAGAAACTACATCATAACAATAATCAGAAGAAAAAAACAAGCATACATTTGCAAGAAGTGCGTCAAGAATGGTCATGCTCAGTACCTCCGAACGCCGCCCAAGTAGTGGTTGTCGATTAGAAAGATGGGCCTGAGGGCACGGAGGATGCGAAAGTGTGTGGCCTGCCGAGCAGCAACCACAAGTGCCTCTATGAGCATTAACAGCAGGATCGACAGCTGAGCGGAAAAAAAATTAAAATAAAACAAAGATGATGAGCATAAGAAGTTTCCAAAAATCTAACGAAACAAAGAAACAAAAAACAAGCGTACTTACTTTAAAGACGGTTCTCTTGTGAGTAAAGAACGGTTTGAGCCCCATCCATCGAAGTTTCATGCACAGTTCAACAGCAACTACAGAGAGGGCCAGTAGTTCAACGGAAACATGAAGCTGAAAATGACAAAAAAAAGATTAAGAACTATGTTGTGTTCAACTCAAAACAGGTGATACCTCAACAGCTAATCTGTTCTATGTACATCACACAGTACACACTACAATGCCAGGGTTCAGCTCTTAAGAAAGCAGCAACTATAATGGCTAACATAACGGGAACCATAATGACGTAAGCATATTTTTAGCACAATTTCATGCAGTGGTCAAACCTTCTTATTATGTGGTGTGATAGTTACTATACTCATTGCCCAAGTGTGCTGAATTCATCACACACAAATGGCATGATGAAAATGGGTGCAAAATATGTTTCATTCAGATGTCATGTGAGACTATACAGACAGATATACGATCCCTATGATGACTAAGAGCAGGAATAATCTATATTTCTTAAATTACCTTGTGTTCGCAATGTATATGAAAGGTGTGAACATGTATTACAAGTAAATAGTATCTTCAGTGAGAATGTTAATTGTAAACAAGTAAACAGACAATGCAGGTTTTATATTTTCCACACAAGAGCACTAAAGTGACATGTGCTGCTGTTGTAGTATTCAGCCCTGCTTCCAAGCTTGCTTCACTATCATTATTCGCTAACCCAATTGTTATTTTTAATATCATAACTGTGAATGCAGCATAAGTTATTCATTATCTTATTCATGTTTAGTTTGAGGCTTTGGTAAATCTTGAAGGTTCGAACGTCACTTCCAGACATGAAGGACCGAGCAGAATACAACAAGATGGATGACGTCATTTCTATTTATGGCAGTGACAAAGGCAATGGAATGGCACCGATTGACCACGATCATCTTTGCAAGTGAGGTGCTGGAGCTGCAGATGCACTGACTAACATCTATGTTTTCTGTGGAATTCCAAATGAAACAGTCAAATATACCTACGCATCCTATCTGCAACAAATGTAAGTCTTCATACGTGTCATTCCTATATTATCGCCACTCACTTTTTTGGAGTCTTTTGGCTTCTCGCCCATGTCGAAAAATCATCTATGATTTTTGCACAATGTTTTTTTCACTTCCTCCCTACCCACCGCTGTGGTCTAGTTGGTATGGTTTTTGACTGTTGACCTTAAGGTCACATTATCGAATCCCGACTACAACGCTGAAGGCAAAATGCTGAAGATAAGATTTAGGTGCACGTTAATGAAGTGCAGGTAATTGAAATTTTCATTCCTCCACTACATTGTCTCTCATAACCATATTGTGGTTTTGGGGTGTAAAACCTCAGCAATTATTACACTCTCTATATAGCTAGTGGCACGCCACGTGTTTTATTCTGGGTCATAACAAGTGAACAGGAATTTGGCATGGTACGTTTTAAAGTGCTGTGTTTGGTACTAAAATATGAAATGACTCTTTGGTCTTCCCCAACTGCAAGCCATGACAGCCGCAGCTCATCCACAAATCTCATACTTAGGAAAACGTGCTCACAGCCACGGGAACACTGAGGCCTGGTACAGCAGGGGCCTCCATAAGGGCCAGTGCCATAAGCACAGTGGCTGAAAGCAGGTCGAGGCAGTAGAAGAGCACATTATGGACGACCAGGTAGGCTGGTAGTGCTTCGCGGCTGCACGGGTGGAAGTCGAGCTTGTCATTGTTTTCTCCTTCCTGCACATTGCACACGAGTGATCAGTCGAAAATGGGGTAGTCTCATGAAATTGTTGCAGACAAAATGACAAGATATTCGAACAGGAATGGTTTTGCTTCCCCACGATCGTCAGTGCATGTGACTTTTCAATGTTTCTCACTCCTAGGCATGAAATTTCGGTTGCTGTAGCAAGTTTGTCCAACACCATCACTTGTCAACAACTATGCAGCGACGACATAGCATTTCTGGATAATTATGTGTGAGGTGCTGTAATTTGTCCTCTGCTTGTAGTTTAGCTTACATTAGTTCAGCTATGAATGAAGGAAAGAAGTGCACACTTAAGGGCTCGTTTTCTTTTGTTAAACACAATATTAAATGATATCTAACAATCATGCCAAGGAAAGTATAGGGAATGTTATATGAGATAATTTTAATGTAAATTTGCAGAAATAAAAGCGGATGAAATGATTACTTGCCGTGGGCAGGGACCGAACCCACGACCTTTGAATAATGTGTTCGATGCTTTACCGACTGAGCTGCTACGGTGGCTATCCCCCATCCACTTTATTTGGTATACATGTGAATTAAACGTGGGAGCGTCAGTCAGCGCCCCCTGTAGCCACAACAGCGAGTGCAGCACACTCTTCCTGCCTATATTGGCGTCACGTAGAACGTGATCTTATTACGAGCTGGAAGCTGACCAATAATCTCTCGTATACTACCTAAAGGCACCGAGGCTGCCAGAATGAGGCCCCCGCTATGAATTTGACAAGTTAGAAGTTTCACCTTCTAACTTGTCACATTACCTTTGATTATTACTGCTGTATTAATTGAAATTATTTCATGTGGCCCAGCTTTGCATGAGGTACTCTGAAATTTCGAATATAGGAAGAAAACAATTCAGACATTAATTTCATTTATTTAGATGTCTATCTTTTTGTGTCCATTTGTGCCCACACAAGAACAACAACACAGCGTGCATATCAGAATTTTAGAATATTTAGCTTTGAGTTCTGCATGCCCTTACATAGCCTTAAATATTATCCACTACTACTTCATAAAATATGCAATTGTTACACATATCCATTGTTTAAATATCACTGAGCCTATCAATAATGGCGTGGTATCAGATAGCATTCTGATTACAGAGCCATGTGTAGGCCTGCACAACTACCTAACATGAATGTGTTGTCATTCTGCAAACATGCATAAAAGCATACAATATTATCATGGTGCTGCCTCACAATTGAGAGGTGGACATAAAGCCCACTCAGGTATTTGCACAAATTCTGGCATTATGCATTGCACATGCATAACCAAGAGAAGAGTTATATAATAAGTAGCTTTGTCATTGCACATGGTTTTCTGTACAAACATTCTAAGGAATGCTTGCGAAAATTCTGTGTTCTCTGCACAGCTCGAAGCGATATAATGCAGTTGCCGAATACATGTCACACACTTTGCTTCAGTGACGGCGAGAACTCAAAATGCCAGCGTCTCGAATAAAGAAATCTACGATACCTCTAGGAATATTGCCGCCTCGTGGTAGTTTGACTGCCAGCACTTTGCCAGCCGTTCCCCCTGTATCTCACCACTGGGGAAACTTAGTTCAGTGTGGCCCGAATGACTGGTTTCCACGGAGTTGGTGAGATCTAACGGGATGTCGGCATCTGAAAAGGATACATGCATTCTCAAACTTAACACAAGAATAGGAGAAAAGAGTTTCAGGGAGCCTGAAAGCCTACTATTCATTAAAAATATATGTACAAGGCATTGTCAGCTCGCATCATGCGATGACTAGCCCAACCCCTTCCCCTTTTTTTGATTGATTGATAAGTAAGGTTTAACATCTAAAACCACCATATGATTATAAGAGACGCCGTTGTGGAGGACTCTGGAAATTTCGACCTCCTGTGGTTCTTTAACGTGCGCCCAAATATGAGCACACGGGCCTACAGCATTTCCGCCTCCAAAATGGAGCCGCCGCAGCCGGGATTCGATCCCACAACCTGCAGGTCAGCAGCTGAGTACCTTAGCCACTAGACAACCCCGGCTGAGCCCCCTTTTTTTTATTTAGTGGACCTGTACTGGTGTTTGTTTATTTTTAATAATGTTGTTATCTTTCTCTCTCCCTCCATAAGGTACATGCATAACATGAAAAACTTGAAAATTAAGCTGAATATCTACAAAGCAACATATCCTACCAATTTTAGTTTTGTTGCAAAGAAATTAACCTCAATGCATGTAATATGCTACTGAAAATGTGACACATTCATCTACAGTCCACTATAATTTTCACGTGTAGGAGAATTTAAGCCACGCGTGGCACCACATATGCCACATTTGTCATGCAGTGAAACAGGTACAGCAGCCATGATGGCTTACTGGCTACGATATGTGCATTTATGTCATGCTATCGCTCTTGCATTTACACTGTTGACAGCAGAGCTGTTTTTGACTTGTTGGCAGTTGCATGTGGGACACTAATTAGCTGTACTTTTTGAGTGCTCTACTTATCCACTTTTTGTACTGAACACACATCTGTCTTCTATTTTATCCCATTATCATTAACTGTGTGTAAATAATAATGAACATTTGTTTCATTAAATATCGAGCTATAAATCAGTGTTGAGCATGTATGTTCTAATCTAGGCCTTAATAAATACCTACATTGTGTGAGAAATAATATTAAGCATGTTTTAAAAAGTCAGCATGGTACCATTGCTTTTATATATATATATATATATATATATATATATATATATATATATATATATATATATATATATATATATATATATATTGTAATGATGACAAAGCGGCGATCGTGCTCGGCGCATACCTGGGAGAGACGGAAGACGACGAAGAGGAAGCAGATAAAGAACAGCCGGCCTGCAGCAAAGGCGTTGTCTCTTTGTCTTATTTCTCCGCGTTACAATGGCGCAGTCGCGAACTACTGACCCCGATATCCCTGCGTCCACTACACTTCGAAGTGGACGAGTGCTCTCGAACTCCCCACCGATCACGGACGGCGTCCAAGCCTCCACGGCGGCACCGCATCATGACTGCAGCGAGGCCATTTCTCGAGGCTTCTCTCTGTTCGCCCAAGAGCTCAAGACATCCGGGTTTGGCTGCGCCTCTTTTGGATCGTTCAACGAGAACGAAATTCCATATTTTCATGGATTCAAGGATGACCCTACCAACTGGGTAAGCGTGATAAACTCGGTTGCCCTTAAATACTCGTGGAGCGACACGATTAAGAAGTCGGTCGCTGAAGGACGTTTGCGAGGATCTGCCCAAGCGTGGCATCGTTTCCAAGGCAGTACATACGCTACATGGCAAACATGGAGCGCGGCCCTGATGTCCGCGTTTGCGCCGCTTCCGAGCGCTTACGACGACCGTTTCATGACCATGCGGTCACGCCGGCAAGGTGCAACCGAGGACGTCGCGACTTACATCTACGACAAGCTGGACCTTTTACAAGCTTGCGATATACAGTGGACCTCCTCCGCAGCCAGGCAGTACATCATCGACGGGATCCATGACTCGACGCACGCAGCCGTCTTGTCCGCCTACAACCACCCAGTCCACATCTCCACTTTCGTACGCCAGGCAATGGAGTTGCAGGACACGTCTCATCGCCGGGCGGCTGCAGTTGGCCCAAAGGAGCCAGCTTCACCGAGACGCGGATGCTATACGTGTGGCCGCATCGGGCATGGGTATAAAAGCTGCCCACAAAGCCAACCTCAAGCGATGCAATATCAATCACGCCCACTTCCAACCCTCAAGGTCCGCGTCGACGGCATCGGAGAACTGACAGCTCTCGTTGATACCGGAGCTCAACGTACGGCGTTGCTTCGCCGCCACGCCTCCGAACCTCTCCAGCCTTGGACTGAGCCACCACTGCGGGGTCTCGGTGGCGACGTACTACCGGTCGGTGCCCTAAACCTGCAACTCAACACCGAGGCCGGCAGCAAGTTTTTGTCCTCGGTGCCCGTCTTCGACGACCTGCCCACAGACATGGTTTTAGGGGCCGACTACCTGCTCTCCGGGGAAGTGCGCCTCACGGTGGAAGGAAGTACCGTCAACCTCCATCCTGTGGCTCCAAGTGTGCCTCCGGCGCAATCCCAAGGTGAGCTGACGACGCCACTTACACTTCCCGCAATACTCGAGAGGCACGCATCGCTCTTCGCTGATACTACTACTCAGCTTCCCGGAACTAGCGTGCTAGTGCACCATATTACTACCGACAATCATCCGCCGGTGTCCATACCGTTACGTAGATATGCCGAACGAGAGCGGATATTAATTGACCAGCAGGTGCAAGAAATGCTTGCCGCAAGCATAATCAGGCCATCTTCTAGCCCGTGGGCAGCACCTGTTGTCCTAGTCCGTAAAAAGGACGGCAATCTCCGATTCTGTGTTGACTACCGAGAGCTGAACAAGCACACCATACCAGACTCGTACCCGCTGCCACGCATTGACGACGCTATTGACGCCGTACGAAAAGCGAGGTTCTTTTCGTCGCTAGATTTAAAAGCAGGGTATTGGCAGATCAACGTGGCTGAAGAAGATAAGTTTAAGACGGCCTTCCGAACACCATCTGGCTTGTACGAGTTTAATCGGATGCCGTTCGGTCTGCGAACTGCTCCAAGCACCTTTCAGCGTGCCATGAACACAGTGTTAGGCACACTGATAGACCGTGCCTGCGTCGTGTACCTCGATGACGTTCTAGTCATCGGGGAAACAGAAAAACAACATCTACAAAATCTCGACACGGTTCTGCAGAGGCTATACAACACCGGCTTTCGACTTAACCGCGAGAAGTGCCAGTTTGGGTTGACGACAATATCTTATCTTGGTTATCAGATATCTCATAATGGCGTACGACCCTTGCCTGAACGCATAGACGCCGTTGCCAAATACCCTGCACCAACATCTATAAAACAGCTCCAGGTATTCCTAGGAATGGCGTCATACTTGCGCAAGTTTGTACCGAGCTTTGCGTCAACTGCTGCTCCACTCACGGACTTACTGAAGAAAAACGCCCAATTTCAGTGGGGTCCTTTGCAGGATAACGCCTTCCAAACCCTCAAACACCAGCTTACACATAGCCCGGTGCTCTGCCACTTTAATGAAGATTGGATGACAGAAGTCCATACTGATGCGAGTCAGATTGGCCTGGGGGCGGTTTTACTTCAACGTGACTCGAGTGGGCGTGGGCACGTCATCTGCTACGCCAGTCGTAAACTATCGGACGCAGAACGGCATTATCATTCGAATGAACTGGAGTGTTTGGCTGTAGTATGGAGTGTGGATGAAAAGTTCCGCCACTACTTGTTTGGCCGACACTTCACGGTAGTAACAGACAACTCCGCGATTGCGTGGATGTTCCAGAAGCAGCACCTCAAGCACAAGTTTGCCCGATGGATTGTTCGGCTCCAAGACTATACGTACGACATCCGTCACCGTGCTGGAGCACAAAATCAGCTTGCGGACGCATTATCGCGAAATCCGATCGAGGAGTTCTCCACACGAAATCGAGAAACCTGGATCCTGTTTTCTCAACAGGACGTGACCAAGGCTCAGCAAGCCGATGGAAGACTCGCATCCGTTATAGACTCCATTGGCGATGCGGGACGCAATGCCAAGTTTGTCTTACGTAATGGAACGCTGTATCGGCGTCACTGGGCCGATAAAAGCACCGAGTGTCATCTCCTGGTCATTCCTGACACCTTAAGATCGAGCGTACTACGCGCCATCCATGACACTCCCGAGGGAGGCCATGTTGGCTACAGAGCCACCTTACGCAAGGCACAAGAACGTTTTTGGTGGCCGAAAATGGATAAAAGCGTGCGTTCATACGTTGCCAGTTGCGAGATTTGTCAGCAACACAAACGACGTCCTGGAGCTCGACATGGACTTCTTACGCCGATCAAGCCTCCAGAGACAATTTTCCACACGTTGGGCATAGATCACATCGGGCCTCTTCCAATGACGACAGCGGGCAATCGTTACATTATACTCGCTGTGGACTACTTGTCCAAGTTCGTAGAGGTCGCGGCCGTGCCTTCGCTTGCTGCTAGCCATGTCATCCGATTCCTGAAAGATCGCTTCGAATGGCGACACGGTCTTCCTAACAAGTTGATCTCCGACCGGTCGACCACCTTTCGCAGTCGCGAGCTCCGCACTTACCTACAACAAGCTGGAGTGGACCATCACTTCGCGTCGGCATACCATCCGCAGGCGAACGGACTGACCGAAAGGTCGAACCAGACTATCCAGGCTAGACTCGCACCGTACTGTAAGAATCACAAACGAGGTGAGGCCGACTGGGATGATCATCTCCAAGCAGCTGCGTACGCAGTGAACACGGCGGCACACAGCTCCACAGGAATTTGCCCCTACGAGATTGTCTATGGTCAGCTCCCGCAACTGAATGCTACGTTCGGTTTGGACACTCCCGTTAAAGTAGGGCGTTCCGCTGCACGCCAGAGACTTTGTCGCGATATCCGTGTGGAGGCGCGTAGGAGGATTGTGCATGCTCAACAGGCACAAAAGCGATACTACGACCGACGCCACCGTCCCGCGCCGAAATACAGTGTAGGTGATGAGGTGTGGCTACAGCGAGGTGCGCCATCGTCTTCAAACAAACTGCACCCAAAGTACGACGGCCCTTACATTATTTCTGAGCGCTTGGGAGATAACACTTGGCGAGTACGATCCACAGCTTCTGATACGCGCAGAGACAAGAGAAAACGGAATAACTTTGCGGTGCATGTGTCGCGGATGAAGAACTGCATACGGCGGCAAACGTGACATTGGTTTGTGTTTTTCTTACAGGAGTAGACCAGCTGCAGCGTGGCCGAGTGTAATGATGACAAAGCGGCGATCGTGCTCGGCGCATACCTGGGAGAGACGGAAGACGACGAAGAGGAAGCAGATAAAGAACAGCCGGCCTGCAGCAAAGGCGTTGTCTCTTTGTCTTATTTCTCCGCGTTACAATATATATATATATAGTTATAAACTTCGAGAATAGTGCAGTATAGGAAACAAAACAATAAAATATTTATTTAATCCTAACAGTTTCGGCTGGTGGACCAGCCTTCTTCGGAGGATGTAAGTGAAATTTCACTTACATCCTCCGAAGAAGGCTGGTCCACCAGCCGAAACTGTTAGGATTAAATAAATATTTTATTGTTTTGTTTCCTATACTGCACTATTCTCGAAGTTTATAACTTTTATTACGGTAGCCGGAAGAAACTCTGATCATCTATTTCATCTATATATATATATATATATATATATATATATATATATATATATATATATATATATATATATATATATATATATATATATATATATATATATATATATATATATACACACACAGGCATGTACATGTACGGGGGAGGGATAAAAAGTTCACAGGCTGCCATATAGGAATACATGGGATAGTGGCCTGGAAACTTTTGACCAGTCCAGTACGTGCCGCGCGCCAAGGAGGTCGCGCGTGACGTCACGTACGCGCAGCCGCTATGGTGATCGCTCCATCCTAATAAGCGAAGTTAAGTTCATGAAACCGCGCACACAATTACGAACACACAAATATAATGACAGTTGCCAAATTTGGCGACAGCGCAGCGCAAACTGCTGCGCCACAAAGGCGCAAAGCTAGCTTACACTGAATACGCGATCGGGAAGCAGGAAACTATACGGCGATCGACGCGAAAACTCGATCTTGCAGCGGCGGTTTCGTGACGTCGCACGCAGAGCACAGCAGCAGCTGCACATGCAGCGCACAAAGAGGCTCCGCAGAGAGTATTTCTGGGCCGCTCAGTCTTTGATAAACGCGCGATTGCGAAAAACTACGACAAAGCACGAAAAAAACGAGGCCAAAAAAAGCGCGTCTGCTACAAGTGTAGCGGACGCTCGCATCTCTTACGGGAAGCAGTGGCCCAAGAAGTGGTGGCATCGATGCGCTCCGTGCTCTCGTACGATGCGAATCTGTCAGCTCTCACGAGAATGTTCCGGTCGCTGTCGTCGCTATCGCTGATTTGCAAGCGATGAATACCGAAGTTCGCCATCCCTTGGCCATCCCACAAGGTTACGGCACAGACAAGCGCTCCATCTACAGCGCAACAGGCAGCCGCCCCCGAACAGTGTTGACAACTGTTGTCTTTCCGATCTCGTCAAATTACGTGAAACTGTGAGCCGGGGACTAATTAACGCGGTGGTACAGGCTGTGGTTGCACTAAGAGCACTCTAGTTGTACGCTGAGACAGCTTGTAATTAGTTCCAACGCATGTTTTTGCACTTCTAAATAGTCAAAATGGCGGCTTCGGTACAAAAAATTGGGGGTGCGCGGCTTTCAAAATGTTGAGGCAAGTATTTTGTCATAACGATCTCGCTGCATGCAAAGCGATGAGTCATTAATTTAAGATTTTAGTACGTTAAAACATCCTGAAAAGAAGTTACTCAATTTTGAGCGGGAAAAAGATGTCCCGAATAATTTTTTTGGTAATGCGTTCTACCAAAATCTTGCGACGGGTGAGCAGTTCACGGCTAAGTACACCCGAATTCAGTTGATTTTTGTTCGTAGAATAGCTTTCGCGGTGAGTCGAAATTCCAGTCAAGATGCGTCATAATTGTGAAAAGCGTTTGTGTTGCATCGCGGGTGTGTTGCAACGGTTTTTTTTTTGTTTTTTTTTCTGGACATCCAGCCGCTTTTATAAAGAATAAGTCGTGCGGACTTTCAACCAGCGCGTGTGTAATACAGCAGTCTGTCACCCAGGTCCGTTGCCAAAAGGAGCTGCCCTAGCTCCCCCCCTCCCTAAATTCGGACGTAAGGGGCTTACCGAGGAACAATAATGAAAATAGGTGTTTTTCAAGACTAAGCTTCAACAAAGGCCCCCTCTACCCCACACCTCCCCAACCCTCGAAAAAAAATTAAAAAAAAGAACTCCTGGCTACGGGCCTGCTGTCACCCGTGCTATGTCGGTGTATGGCACAAGTTAAAGAGGAAGAAGAAGAACTCTGGCATGGACTGGCAAGGTTAACGCGCAGCTGTAATTGTGTCGTTGTACACAGATATCTATCGCGACCATGCAGCAACCACTCGATCGTGCAAAAACCGCAGCGGCAGTGCATGAAGCTACAGAAAAAGGGAACGTGCACAACTCATCAGGGCGCCATGCAGCCGCGGATGTGCACCACTCATCGGGACACCATGCAACTTCTGCAGCACAACCTGCTCAAGGAGAAGAGTCTCGCTACTGTTCTCAACAGACGCAGCACATGGCGTCATCCCGGACAAAACATGGTGGTTTGATCAACACCATTACTCGGGCAACGCAATCATCATGGATCCAGCCTAAACCAAAGCCTCGGCGCAAGGGCAGGTGGATAGGGGTGGAGCCGGCCGCGGAGTCCATCGTGCACTCGGCAATCAACTCGCCTTCCCCGACCAGGTCGACTGTGGTGATTCAACGCATCACGCAGAAGGAAGCGTGGAACAATCGGCAGCTGGTCGCCTGCGGGATCCTCATTGCCACCCTTGTACTAGCTGCGCTAGGTGGTCTGGTGTGGCTGGTTCGCGCCGAACTTGAAAAGAAGCAAAATAGCCACTTTGCGAGCGGGACTACCACTGCATCATCCCCAGCTGCAGCGCTTAGGCGATATGAACAATGCGAGCGACGTAATTTTATTCGCGTGTGAACAACACGCTGTCATTCAACTGCCGTCTTGTTTTACCATAATAAAGATCGTATTTAATTATCCCGAATCGTGTCGGTATCTATCAGAGGCGTAGCCAGTTATGCACGTGGTTTTAGGGGCTCAAACCGCCCGCCTTCCGCCCATGCGCAAAATTTTTACATTTTGAATGCGTGTATATTCACGCACACATATATGCAAATGCGCACGAACATGCATAGGAACGTTCAGAGCACCCCCAGAAATGTTTAGCGACGCTCCTGGCGTCTACACATCGCGCAAGTGCGTCCTTATTGTGAATATGCATGTGTAACTTCATATAAACTGACCCCATTATATATTTGCATATAAATATGTAATAATAATAATACTTTCTTAGAGGCATCATTATAAAGCGTCATAAAGGTGCGCTAACACGCGCGTGACTTTTGCGTTATGAAGGTAGAGAACCTGAACAATAAAAATATTACAGAAGTGACGAGCCTACCTACCATAGCAGCCCGCGGAAGATAACCGGACATTAGCCACCGCGCAGCATTTTTACTGTGAAGTCAGTAACTCTGCATGTCGTAAAATGTTCGGGCCGTCTGGTATCTACATCTTGGAGGGACAATTCAATGCTAATTCTCTACAAACAAAAAGTGGTCAAAGTTTCATTTTTAAACTTTCGCGCCTCTGTTAGTGTGATGTCACAAATTTCAATGATTGGCTTATGAAAATTGGCTCCTCGGAAACTCCCAAATCTTGTTATATTCAATCTATATAATTTATTTCGAATAAATTGCCAGGCACTTTTACAGCGTATGCATGCCACTGCGAAATGTTGCGACAACTTAAGGTCGTTCTTGCTCACAAAATGAGCCACGCAGTTACGGAACATAGAATCAATGAGGTTGCGAGTTTATTCCGGACATTATGCACTCAGTTCTCAGCGGACGCTTTCAGCAGCCAACGTCGGCTGCTATAGTTATTCTGGCTACGCAACTTTGCTTTAGCTGGCTATGCGGCCAATTTAGGTTCGCAAACGATAGTCGTCCGGCAACCGTGGGTTCTTCCTCCTTCCTTTTTCATACCGCTGTTGAGGTGAGTGCAAGTTCGATGTTTGTAGTTGACAAAATCTAAAAAATTATGGTTTTATTTCGGCCATCTAAACCTGTAAGCTGCATCAAGCAACTGCTCTATGCCTCTTAATTACGTTTAGGACGTTAGTTCTATGTCTACACTTTTTTGTAAGTGCACAATGCGGTAGCGAAATCACGTTAGCCGCTGTAGCACTCGTGAACTTTCCTAAATGTATTGAGAACTACAGCTTTACGTTGTTTTCTTTTTGCTGCTGTTCTGTACAGTGAAATTGGAACGCCCATATGCAGTCAGCCGCCATACCCCACTGTGCTACAATAGATCGTTGACGCATGCATAGTCGTTAGCTCGGCGATTTGCGGCACCGCTTAGTTGGCCTTCACTTCGTAGACTGCACGTCACGCGGTCACTCAGAGACCATTAAAAGGTGCGCGTTTGTAACATGCGATAGGAGCGTCACTTACTGTTAAAGCTGTCAAGTGCCGAATATTCCACGCGTGTGCTCGTTGGCGTAAGAACGGCAGCGGTGTCTGTAGAAGTGGCTTCGCGTGGAGCTCTCTCAGCTGACATGCTCGTTGTGGCTAGTAACCGGCGTTATTTGGGACCGTTCCCAAATAGCAGGTTAGTTCGCTTGTGCAATGCGACGTATATATAGCTAACTGCGGTCGCTTCACTACAAGCTGGAACGTGGATTTGGAGATGTGTGTGATTGCAGTAGCCGGGTGCGTCACAGCACATGAAAGTGTGCAAGCCTCGTGTTTGATGGGCCAGTATACTGGTGCGAAGGATCTGTGTCCGATTGCTCACTATGTTTAAGAACAATGTAGTTGTGTGCCGCGTTTCTACAGGTAGAAACGTTTCTACAGGTAGCTCGTGAAGTTCCTTGCTAGCCGTCGCCTTGTCACTACCGTTCGTCTCTTCTGTGCAAAACCGGTCTCTAGCGCAATAAGTACGAGGTGCTTGTGCTATTCCACTTTGTACTTCTGACACTAAAAGCGAAAGTGTGGGACTGATGCCTCATCTTGTGAACGTATCGATTGTGAGTGTTTTTAAGTGGCGTCAAGTGCATTTCAGCGCAACTGTGGTTCATAACTGATAGCTTAGCGACCATAGGAGGGGTGGAAAAGAGCGGCTTTTGTGATCTACATATTCACAATGTTTATACGAAGTAGTTAATATATATTGCCAGTTTAGACACTTGTTTCTGCTACCCAACATGCCTGATCTCTCACTTTCTCTATACGTGCAGTCTAAGGCGGTGAAAGCATGTCTGGGAAGCCAGATCCAAAGGCGAAGAAGGCGCCTGCGGCGGCAAAGAGTGCTGCCAAGGGCGCCTCCGCTGTTGCAAAGGGTGATGCGGCAGTCCCCAAGAAGGCGCATGCCCCGCGGAACCAGAAGCTTCCCGGTGGCGTGTGGCTCTTCTCCCGCTCCAAGATGTTCCACAAGCGGGGCCTCTTCAAGGTGAAGCACGCACCAGTCCCCAAGGAGAAGCGAAAGCGCAAGAAGCGTGTCCACGTCAAGAAGATTAACGGCGATAACAATGGCGGCAAGCGCGTTGTGCACATCAAGAAGGAGGTAAGTGTTAAAGCCGGTGCATTGCAGTCAGTATATTCTGGAATCTTCTGAAATCAGAACTGCATACAATGAAAAAAAAAAAAAGTGTCATCCACTTGTGATATGTTAAACATTCATTAAAGAAATCCGAGCTTGAAATCAACTCGCTTGGAAGTGTTCAACATACCGTAACTTACCTTCAAATAGGCTTAGAACATCCATTTCTATATTAGACTGCACGCAGTTGTGATGTGCTGATTTACTTTGTAACTCTTTCTATATAAAGTTTAGCCCCAAACGGTGCATGAAATGTTCTACCTTTCAAAACTGCACATATGCAAAAAGAGTTATTGCATATTTGATATCAGCACACAAATATCCCCAAGTGCACACTTTCATCAAAATTGATCAAGAAATAAAGAAAGTTGAAATGTGTCCCTCTTAATATCGATGTGTAGCTGTATGCATGAATAGTGCATACAGTACAACCTATGTCTGGAAACGCTATTGTCTTGGCTGCCTCATGGCATTGCCGTTTTTTTTTTTTTTTTTTTCATTGTAGCGCCGCTCCTACCCTACGGAGGACAGCCCCAAGCATAAGAGGACCACCCACATGAAGCCTTCCTCGCTGCGAATTGCTAAGCTCCGCAAGAGGATCACCCCTGGCACCATCCTCATCCTTCTGGCTGGACCCCACCGTGGCAAGGTGAGCTGGTGGGCAGAAAAGCTCCTGTCTAAGAACATTTTTTTTTTCATCCTTGTGGGCGTGTCCTGTGCAAGGACAATCTCAAGTTCAAGAAGGACGAGGGTGTCTTACTTTGCTATGAGTAGCTGAAGCCAAAAAGTAACCGAAGTAACCGGTGCAATTCTCAAACGGCCAATGTATGAGTGAAGTCAACTTGTTCAGTGTACTGAAGTTATGTTGTTCTGGCTAACTTGCTTCAGGTATACACTCAAACCTCTACATAACAAACCCAGACATAACGAAGAATTGGTTATAATGGTGTAAATGAATAGTCCTAAAATAAATATAGTGTTAGGAATATACTATTATAACAAATTTTTGGATAGAACAAACCTATTTTGTGCAAGATGCAACTTTTTTTATAATAAGGTCCGAGTGTAAATAAACAAAGATTTCAATCTGTAGGGAAAATCCTGCTCTAGTTGATGTCTAGCTGTTATATTATGGTGTCAGTGGGCGAGAGAAAAAAACAGTTCTCCAGTATTGCACAATTCACACTTCATTCGAAGTGATAGTTTCATACCTGATCGTGCAAACATGTCTCGTGTTTACGAACAGCCGGAACAAAGCAGCATGTTTGTGTTCTTGACACCTATTGGCCCTGATATTGTGTACTTGTGCTCGGTTTTCTTTGTTTCAGACACTGTCACTACATAAAATATCCTGTACCTTGAAATTTAAATTGAATTGCACCTCTTTCAAGGCATGTCTTGTTTTTGCAGTGGTGCACAATTTTCAGCTCTTCACTCTGATGCCAAATATTTGCACCAGGAACATTGTTAGGATAAATTCTCAATGCCTGAACATAATTGGCATCTTTTGTGACTTCAGAGGCAATTCAAAATGTTGCTTCAACTAACCAGTGAAAAGTGTAGTACTTATACACATCATTAGAATTTTAGATGTGGGTACTGTATTTACTCTCATAATCCTCGCAGTTTTTTCGGCGGAAAACCGATGCAAAGTTAGGGAATGCGAGATTTACGCAAGAAAAACTTTCCACGAAAACTGTATATACAGAGCGAAAAAGAAAACGAAGTGGCCGCAAATCGGCAACTAACAGCAAGCTTCGAGAAATACTAATCAAACCTTATGTCAACAATAAAAGAACAGGTTCAACACAAGGCAAGATTTATTTGAGTCTGGAATTAGAATACCATACGCAAAGCTTGTGGGCGTTGCGGGCGTAGCGGTAGTGTATGTCACTCAACAGGAGCCCTCAAAAAGTAAACATAGGATGTCAGTATTGGGCTGATGGCTATTTAAGGGGGGACGCGCCCTTTGAAAACCGAAAAATCGCGAAAAAGTCGATTTTTTGAAAACCACATACTCGGGCAGTATGACTCATAAACTGCCTCTACTGTGAATATCAATGTCTAATTCATCGCGAAAGTACGTTAAATAAATTTTATAACATGCCGCGGCAGCCGGCAAGCGGCGAGCGAGCGCCAAAAATACCCCAACTTCGCGCGCTCGCCATTTCCCAACCGCTCGGCCGATCGCCGCCATCTTGATGTTGTTTTGCTCGTGAATTCTTGCGCTTTTTTTTTTTTTTTTTGCCACCCGCGGCAGTGGCCACGGTGGCGCTCCGAGGCGGGAGTCGCTCACGATTGGGGGGCTCGCGGAAGCTTTCGAATGTCCCGCTGCCTGGATGCGAAGCCGCGATTGGACAAAGCGCGCGCCTCTCGAGAGAATGGGGGAACGCGCGGCTCCTATTGGCTGCTGCGCGCGATGACGTAGCTGCTTCTCCGGCATGCGCCGGCTCGTCGTCTGCGCCGGCGTTTTCAATGCCGGCGTTCTTTGTGTGCCCCGTTTGCCATCATTCCGATCGGTCGTCACACGTGCTCCTCTATCTCACCGTCTTCACGAGACGATCTTCTACCGTCTTCACGAGACGATCTTCTACCGTCTTCACGAGACGATCTTCTACCGTCTTTACGAGACGATCACTACCGTCCTCACGAGACGATCTTCCGCCGTGTTCACGGGACGCGGATTGTTGCGCTGACGGTCACGATGGGCATTTCGAAGTTCAAGACTCGGCACGCGTTCGGTTCAAGAAAGCGTCAGCTGAAGCTCGTACGCATGGCGAAGCTCACCTGCACGCCCACGCGCGGCGACAGTTGCACCGATGCTTCCGCTTCATCTTTTCAAGACGATTGCGTCGACGCTTCTAGCGACGAGACTTCTACACCACCGGCACAAGGATCCGTCGTGACGAGTGAGGCTGGTGTTTCGTGCTCAAGTGCGCCTGGTGTGTCGCGCTCGCCAACCGCATTGATTCCGGCCCCGAACAGTGAGACCGCGTTGTCGACTGTGCACTTCCAAACACGTTTTCGGACGTGCGAGGAGTTGGCGACGGCGGAGAGAGAACGTGCTGCTGTGCAACGAAAGCTTGGCGCTATGCCAGCGACCGAGAGGAAGTTTCAAGCGATGATGCCTGAACCCGAAGCTGCCACCGCTACGACCGAAGGCGAGAGATATTTCCTCGTGCAAGGGGATGCCCTTAGCGACATGCTGTCCAAGACCCCGTGCCCGCGCTGCCTCGCGACCGGGATGAAAGTTCAAGGAGGCACCCAGCTTGGACTTGCCACGATGCTTGAGCTGGTATGTCCACATTGTGGAATAGTTTCAAGTTCGTGGAGCTCTGCTCGTCAGAACGAGAAAGAAAAAGAGAGCCTAAGGACACATCTAGCTACTCTGCAGGGTCATTTTAGACCATAATAAATGTTTGAAACTTTCGAAGTCAATTTTCTCAGAATGACTTTTTTGGCCAGTGAGGCTGCTTAGTCAGGTGATCTCTCTGGAACTGCTGGTCTGATTTCTATCAGGTTTTTTTTATTATGCACCTTAATAAATTGCCCAGGGCAAGACAAGCCCGCTTTTTCAATTTATTGTGTCTGTAATTTGTAATAATTAACTAAAACTTCATTGAGAGCCAAATTGTGAACACTAAATTCAGTGCTCTGCTAACATTTTTTGGCAAGGAAATTTAAAAAAAGGGCTCTGTCTTGCCCTAAAGCACCTATCCAGGAATCATCATAGTGAATTTCACAGTGCTAGCACATTTTTCAAATTCTCCAGACCCTGACTAGGGGACCCATGTGGACTACCCTGATGAATGGCTGTAACTTGGGAACCAGTGAACATAACTGCATGAAACTTTGTGGTTATTCAAATGGCTTTGCTATTAGTATACCCTGAAAAGTTCATTAAGATATCTCAACAAACAAAAAAGTTGCCCTTCGAAGGTAGCCTCCCCCCTTAACAGAATCGTCCGCAGTTTTCTTCTAAACAAATAACATTTACCATCAATCCCAGTCTTAGGCACACTGCAGGCCCAACGTCTCTTGGTGGCTTTCAGCTGCCGCCACCAGTAGCGAACACAAAACTCGTAGACTCCAAAGGGCCTACCGGCGAACCTGTTGCCGTTGTTTAGTGGATGATCAATAACTTTCAGCTTTAAAGCAGCCGTGCAGCTTCAGTATCGCCCCATAAAGTGACAAGATTACCGACACAACATACTAAACACGCCGCAAGCGCACTTGAT